>NC_134051.1:16236860-16536860 GCF_965140245.1 Athene noctua | reverse complement strand
GTGGGGGACTAATGTGCCCCCATTTGTTCTTCACCACAGCAGAACAGGTCAGCTTTGACAGGCTGCGCCAGATTTGCACAGCAGGAGCTGGGAACACATTCAGTCCTTTAGGCTCCTGCATCGTGATGGTCCCCAAATCATCGTGGCTCAGTGTTGTCACAGCTGTCCCCTGTGAGCTCTCAGAGACCAGTATGAGGTCCTGGACCTTCTCCTTCTTCCAGTTTGGAATTGCAGGCTGACCTTCGTTTCATCTGTCTTTCCAGCAAGACATCAGGGCTGTAATATCCTCTAGACCAACCTGTTCTACCCACATGATCCACTGCATTCATAAAAAAGACAGGGTAGTTCTTCTCTGACCCAGAATTTGTGAACAATGAGACTCTGAAGGCTTACCGATGAATTGTGTGCTTCAGAGGAAAAGCGGGACGGGCTGCGGCCTGTGGGAAGGACTCGTGTCGGAGAAGTTCATGGAGAACTGTCTCCCCTGAGAGGGACCCCACGCTGGAGCAGGGGAAGAGTGTGAGGAGTTGTGCCCGCCCTGAGGAGGAAGGAGCGTCACAAACCACAGGTGATGGATGAGCTGAGCGAAGCCCCCATCCCCTGTCCCCCCATGCTGCCTGGGTGGGGAGGAGAGAAAGAAAATCAGGAGTAAAGTTAAGCCCAGGAAGAAAAGAGAGGAATGGGGGGAAGTTATTTTAAGCTTTGAGTTTATTTCTCATTATTCCACTCTGATTGTTAAATTGTGGCGGTGGTGTTTATAGTAAATTGATGGTTTTCTCTTCCCCTGAAATGTTTGTCTTTTGCCTGTGACCGTAACTGGTGAGTAAGCCCTCCCTGTGTTTGTCTTGACCCCCCCAGCCTGTTGTTCTATTTTCTCCTCCCCATCCCACCGTGGGGAGGAGTGAGCGAGCAGCTGCCTGGTGCTCAGTTGCCCTCTGGGCTTAAACCGTGACAAGAGGTTTGGCCATGACATGAAAAGCAGAGGCCAAGGGGCAGAGCTCATTCCGCAGGGACAGCTCTCTGGGTATTGCAAGTTTAAAAGTCTAGAAATTTTTTAGAGAAAGATGAGGAAGGAATAGTGGAGACAGAGGAGGACTGTTAGAAGTAGTTGATAGCTGACAGATGAGCCGGAGGGGGATATGCAAACCACGGTACCGAGCAGTGCCCAGGTGCTGCTCTGCTCCCTGCCCCACACCTCCAGCACCACCCAGGAGCCCTGCAGACACCGTCCCTGGCACCCAGCACCACCCAGGAGCCCTGCAGACACCGGGGGCAGCAGCTCCACGTCCAGCCTCACTCACTGCCCCCCGCCCGCTGCCGCCCTCTCTCCCATCAGGAGCAGCAGCAAAGCTCCTCCTGGGCGTTGCAAAGAAAGAGGTGGCTGCTAATGAGCATGCCACCCTGGAGTAGGGGGGTGGACTAATAACAAAGGTGGGAAGAAACATATGCTTTCCTCAGCTCTGGCAGTGCTGAGGAACCTTTTCCACGTGATTGATAGTTTCCATCCACCGGGCCCTGCTGGAGCCCAGACAGCAAAGCAGCACTGTCACCCCAACGGCCTCAGCTGCCGGCCCAGGAGAGGCTGGCACAAAACCCACTAACCAGGTGGAACAGCCAGCTTGCAGTGCCAGGGGAGGGGCCTGAGGCTGGCAAGAATCATGTAAAGAAGATTAAACTCAGCAGTGGGAAGGGACAAGTAATGAGGGTTAGAAGTTGAACCGATGGGTCTCTACCCATTTGGCTGCTCCAAGGTTAGCTTCGCTTTTTTTTTTTTTGTTTCCTCCAGTGTGTCTTTAATATCCTCCTTCCTCTCTGATACAAATCATTGATTCCTGCTTGGGTACTCGGCTCCTATAAGATTTTAGAGCAGAGCTGAAGGCTACAAGGTTACTGAACAACAAGCAGAACCTGCTTTATTGCCAAGCAGTTAATATCCTGTTTCCAACAGTGGAGGCTTAGAGGAAAAGTATGGCATGATCCTTCTCCAGCTTATCCACTGTGCTGCTAGCATAAAGGTGAGGAGAGGGACTAGGTTCTGAGCCATCAAATAAGGAGACATCCTTCGCATATTAGTCCCTTTTTCAAATAAATCTGCACCTGCAAAGCCATTCACAATCAAACAAGGCCACAACTGTTTTCACAGTTATGTCCGTCCCTCCCAGTCTTACCACCTGCTCATTCGCTGCACATGTACAGTATTGCATAGTAAGTGCAACGGGACAAAGAACTAGTCTCAGAGTTGCCCACAAAATACCTAAAAATTTGGACCACTATAAAAAAAAAAAAAAATTATAAATATAGTGTGAAACAAGGGGTTTGGTTTGGTTTGGTTTGGGGGTGTTTTTTGTTTTTTTTTTTCCAACTGATGCTGGTTTTCTACCTTTTGCTTATATATTTTTATTAAGCTCTTTGCCCAAAGGCAGATACTTTATCTTTTTTTACTTATAGAAATTACTCCTTATCATCTGCAAAAAGGTTCTGTCTAGCTTTCAGGAAGGTCTTTTGCTGGCGACCTTCAAAACAGAGGTCATGTTGTCCAAAAATTATTTTAATTCTTTGATTTCTGGGACACCTGAGGGTTTGTAATATGGAAAGCTGTGTTTATTGCATGTTCACCAGAGCTCACCAGTAGCTTCTTGGTAGCACTGCATAACCAGCATTACGACAAGAGAGTGGTTTAGGACAGGGGTTTGTAAGGGTCTGAGTGAAATGCTGCCTTTGTTAGCATGTAGCTTGAGGAATAACTATTGAAAGATGACTGTGGAGTAGATTTTACAATACCATGAATTTGCAGCAGCTCATGGTGCCTATAGCTCACTTCATGGTGCGATGCCTCTCCGGATAGTCCTGCTCTGCTGCTTGCTGGTGCCAAAGCAGCACAGATGGACCTTCCACCCTTCACAGGCTGCAGCCCCCGTGGGGTCTCCTCTCCGTGACCCCGGGCCTCCCTGCAGTCCCCCGCCACGGGCTCCCCGTCCCGCAGCAGCCCCGTGTCCCGTCTGGCACCGTCCCCATCACCGCCCGCACACGGCTCTGGGACCCCTCACTTCTCAGAAGTCCACAGCCTTGTGTTTGTCATAATCATTCCCCAAGTTATTTCCCCATGTGTAGGGCTCGGATATGGCTCTGGTTCAACAAGGTATTTAACCATCTGCTGAACTAATCAGCTCCTTCAGCTGGAATTTGCAGACTGCGATGCAGCCTGAGCATTCACTGCACCCCCACAACAACTAATATCAAACCTTTCCCAAGCAGAGAACTCGACAACTTCAAAAAAAATTTAGTGTCACCTGGGGGGCAGCCGCCTGGTCAGTGGGCGGTGCCAGGCAGTGCAGCTCTCAGCAGCGCCTCCATCTCTTCGGTGGAAGCTGCAAATTGTGCTTTTGGCTCTGCAAAGCTGCGGTTCATAGTTTTCAGCTAAGCCGACTGTCGCTGCACATGAATCACAACCACGGGATCACTGCTCTGAAGACTCCTCTGCACCCTTATTCTTGCTCAGCTGGGATTTTTTTCTACAGCTAGGAAAAAAAAAAAAAAAAAAAAAAGGCTTATTTTGAATAGCATCTCAATTGATATTCAAAACAAAGATATGCATGTAGTTTGTTGTAGCTAAAGGCTACAACACATTTATTATTAAAAATATTTCCAGCTTACCATTTTCCATTTTCAAGGTGTTCATTTATGGACAGGCCATTATGTACTATATTTAGCAGTAAAAGTGAATTTGAAAAAAAATTACATTTTAAAGTAAAATGTGGTGAAATTTATTTACCTAGAGAAACATTTATGTAGCTATAGATCGACAGGCAAGGGAGATCATAACATCTCAGGGCACACTTGTGTGTGTGAAAAGATAGGCATGAGTAAAAAAAGACAGTGCTGAATAATATATATATATGTATACATAGAAATCCAATGTACAAAGGCATTCCGGCTGAAACCAATGCATACATTTTTGCTTATATTTACACTATATTTGGAAAAGGTCATTAAAAAAAAGCCAGACAATTCAAGAAACACAGGTGCATGTGTATATGCATGCCTGCATGCAGGACTGATGGCCAAATGTCACAAATTGACTTTGCCACTAAAGAAAAATCCTCGCGTATTTAAGGCTGAGTGGTTTTCATTGCCCTTTGTCGAAGGCATCTTTTCATGGTTATAAAACTATTTTAGCCATCTCAGTCACTAACAAGTGTCTATGAAATTGGGACGGTGTTTCTCCCGTTAACACGTCGAAACACGTTCTGTGCGAGCTGGGGGCAGACGTTAGATATTTTCTTAAATCCTCTAAAATCAGATCATACGGTATGTCTTAGCATTAGGACTGTTAGATCCTGAGGCTGAATGCACTAGAAACCCATGAAAGAATTGGAGACAACTGTTAGAGATGCTGTTTGGTGAACAAATTACCAAGCCATGCCCGGGATGAGCCACCTTGATTCATCTCTGAGCAGCGGGGCAGCAGCAGTTAAAACAGCTGCAGCACTTGGTGGGTTAAACTGATGAGTCCTGAAGACTTCTCCATGCCAATAGTGATGTATCCAAATAGCTCCGGTGAACTGAGTTAAACTATTGACACATGTGGTTGCAAGAAAAAGGTCTGCAGCTAATACCCAGGAAACAGCAAGAGAACCCGGTAAAACCACACCAGCCTACGGCTCCTGGTAATCACTGCTCAGGGCTCATACTCCAGATAGAGCAGAAGCCTTTAAAAAGTCTTACATAATTCTGCAAACAAAATTAGCTGCTTTCCAAGTTTTCCACATGCTACAAGGAAATTAGACCGGCTCAGGGGTAGGACATTTGTGCTCACCTCAGCCCCGTGGGACTCGGAGAGGGCAGCAGGTCAGGCAGCCCGCGTGCCCTTGGCGATCCTTGGCCTGGAGCTGGCAACAATAAAGCTTTGCCCTGCAAACTCAGCTTTTTAATCAGTTTGGCACTTTTTTAGTTTGGTCTATTTTTGGGTGACTCCATTTTTCAGACCCACCTTTAAAGAAAGCAGATTTTTCAGACAATGAACAATTCCCTTTTGTTGTCAGTGAATAAATACATCATGCTTTCTAAATTGCCACTGGTTTCTCACCAAAGTCCCCATTTATTTCTGAGGATATAAGTCCTTTGAGCCTGAATTTCCTTGCAGTCTCCCAGCAAACACACAACCAATACACCACACGGCAGCTTCTGTAAATTGAGCTGAGCTTTGGGCACACTGGCGAACTTCTGAGGGTGCCGCAGACTAGATGCTTGCATGTATGGGTATGTATCTGCTTCCTAACTTGCCTATCTCAGACTTTCACTTTCTATTAGTTACATGGAGCGGAAAAAAAAAAAAAAAATCACATTGTTTATCCATTTTTGCAAAGTCAACTAGTACTATTAAAAACAAACAAACAAACAAAACAAACAAACAAAAAAACCCCGTTTTCTTTGGATTAAAAATGTTCCTGGGCAAAGAAGACAAGGAACACCATGCCATGCATGATGTCCCAATAAACTGTTCAATTACAGAGAATAAATAATAAGATATAACAATAAATAAAAACATATAAACCCACATTGACTGCAGAAATATTCAAATTTTGCCAAACTAAAATGGAGCTTAGTCCAACTTGCCATGGCAGATGAACAATCCTTAGGGAGTTTTAGGGTCTGTTGGGTACTAGAAGGTCAGGTTTCTTCTAGATCTGGACATCCTAATTTAATTCCAGCTAATGCCTGACATGAATAATTCATTAGTATTTCTCAGTTTGGAACTAAACTTCTCAGAGAATTTAGTAAGTGTGAATGTTGCTGCAGTAAACATATGCCGATTATTTTTTTAGAGGCTAGAAAATGAGGTTACTCCCAAAAAAGTGGTAAAATAATTAAAATGTAAATTGAAATAAATTATTCACACTACTAAATTTAAATAAATGACTCGAACACCTAAACTCAATTAAGGCATGTTGTTAGAAAACTCAGTATTGTATAGCAGATGTACAAAGCCAAGAACTGGCACCAAAAAAGTGTTCAATGTGCATGAATGTTTTATAGGTAACAGAGTGTATACCCTAAGGGCCTTGAATATTACATTAAATTATACATTTCTAATAAAGAAAATATAAATGAATATGGAACAAATGTCGACTTTCAGCTTAAAACACCAAATACTTCTTTCAAGAGCAAGCTTCACCATTGCATAACAGTTGCAATATTATCTTGTTTAATGGCTTAAACACTGTTGTCAGCTAAATAGCTGTGTGTATATGTACGAGAAGGCATAAGCGCCATTGGCAACTGTTGTGTAGTGTTATGGAAACCATTCTAAAATAAGACCACATTTACTGTCACTTCAAACTCTTTTAAAATTTTAATAGAAATAACAGATTCAGCAGAGGAGACTTATTAATTTGCTCTAACTTACTTTTTTTTTTTTTTTTACAGCTCACTTGGAATCACAAAAGCGAGCTACTGTCAAAACCGAGATATGGGGAGAGAATATTGCCAGCTCTACAATAGGTGCCTAGTGTCAGGAGCAGGGCTGAGGAGGAGGACTCTGGCAAGCATTCAATATATTTCCTTTGCCATGGTTTTATAAAATACGATAGTGCGTGTTGAAAGTTGGTGTATATATAGTATTTAAGCCTACAGCCTAAGCTCCAAAATAGAAAGAATTCTTTGTTTCTTTTTTTGGATGAAGAGGGGGAAGAGCAGCTATAAAGAAGCGCTGTTAACGTATTTGACATACCACGCCGTCAGTCACATTTGGATGCAGAGCCCGACTTCAGACTTGAGGTGGGGTGAGGAGCTCCAGCTGCGCGGGGCTCGCGGGCGAAGGCCCCGGTGCCAGTGCCCACCCCGGAGCTCAGCACCCAGCTGGGCACACGGTGACCACGGGCAGCTTTACAGAGCCAGAGCCAACGACCCGGCCACAGCAATGCCACGTCGTGGCAGCCTGCACGGCCCGGACAGCCTCTTCGCAAGGGCACTTTGCCTTTGGTGGTTATTTTGCTTGGTTGCTTTGCCGTTCAGCTGCTGAAGATGCACACCCATAAGTCCAAATCCTTTCAGAGATGGAGGAGATAAAATGGGAAGGAACTTCTGAAGGATTTTTTTTTTTTTTCTCTAATCAGGTTTGAAGTTAAGATGTAAGCCAGTTTTGGTCCTCTGCAAAGCAACATAACAGATATTGAACTCAGCCCTAATTGCATGTGTTAACCACCTAGGGAAGCCGTTGCACGTTAACCATTTTCAATTACAGCAGCTATGAGTAAAGATCCAAACACAAGTGCAAGTGAGGAAAACGGGCATTTTAGTCCGAGGAACCAAACTAAATAGGGGTGTTGTTTTGAGAGCATAACATTGGGCTTCAAGGAGAGGGAGCGGAGGGGAGTATCACTCGTTCACTCCCTCAGACTGAAACAGCGAGCAGCCTGAACCTGCTCCACATGGACACAGGCACTTAAAGCAGTTACTTCTCTCAGCCAGCAGCTGAGTGACTAGGAGTGCTGCAAAGAAACTTGCAAAATGCAGCCTATTAAGCAGCCAAGCTCAGAGACTTTATCTCCAGCATTAGCACAGGCTTGAAGCCAGCCCAGCGCAGAATTCACTGGGGAAAGCTCCCCCTTGATGCCAGGCAACTTTGGGGCAGAGCCCATGGAGTCTGAACGATTCCTTCGTAAGTCCTGCAGACCCCATCAGACGGGTGATAAGAAGAGGGTTAATGCTCCTCGCCTTGGCAGAGGACACCTCGCAGCTGCCTGTCCTCATTTCAGGGGCTGCCAGGGAACCCTGCCATGGGGGAAAGAGGAGGGAGGGGGAATTTGTGCCCAGGCCCAGATGGAGCGAGTTGCCATATCCCACAGGGAGCTGTAAAACTCCTCTGGTGAGGCTGGCATATGTCCTGGTTAAATTCAGCAGCCAGGTCTTTCCTGTAGGATAGATGTGGAATCTTTACCAGAATGGAAGAGTTCAGTGTCAGGAGTGAAGGAATCAGTTCTATGTGTGATTTTTGGTTATCTCTGATGTGCTCTTGAATAAAGGGAAAATAACTGCACCAAGGACCAGTCCTGACTTCATTATTGACATACAAGTGGTAATAATCCAACTAATGTTTCTATATGCAACCAAAATGAAGTTTGAACCAGTACAGTATACATGGTACCTTAATAAAGCAGGCTTTATAAAGCCAAAATCATGAGCAAAATCAACTAGAAGAAGGAAATAAGGCATAAAATACGAGAGCTTTGTAAGAGCTGATTAAGAATATCTTATTTTAACAGGAGAAAGAAGGTTGTATCTGTGTAAATAAAACCCAACAGAATAAGCTCAGCATAATAAATCAGAAACCTCTGCAGCAGGAAGCAAGGGAATGCAGCCATAAAAGTAAGACTTACTGATAAGGAGGAAAAAGACGAATTTCATAGTAAAAGAGGATAGATAATTGACAAGAAAAACAAAAATGTGTAGTTGAGAACATTAATAAGGGAACAGTTTTAGCAAGACATTTCTGGAATGGAAACAAAACCCTTGAAACAGACCAATAGGTCTGTTCCCAAACAGAAACAATAGTTAACTTCTTTTTTTTATTTAGTAACAATGCAAGAGAATTCAATAAAGATGTCTGTTCTGTACTGGGGAGAAAGGATGATGTATTTGTTATATGATGATGGTAATATACTGTCTATTCCTACTGTAACTAAAGAGGGTATTAATCAACAGCTACTGTAGTTAGACATACTTAAATCAGAAGTTCTGGGTAATTTGCATCAAGGAATTTTAAAGCAGCTGGCTGAGGAGCGTTTTGGCAGCTAATGCTGATTTTTTTTGGTAACATGTGGACAGGGGAGAATTCCAGAAAACTTTAAGAATGTTTGCTCCTTGTTAGTTCATTAAAAAGTATGGGCAAGATGGCTGAGATAACAGAGGTTGTCAGGCTGACATCAGTATGGGAAAACAAAGGAAAAGCTCATATTTAATTCAATTAACAGAGCCTGAAAGGTGAGTGCTACTGTTAATGGCTGATCAACAAAGTATGGAAAATATATCTTCTTGAAGTAACTTTAATCTTCTTAGAGAAATTATTAACCTGGTTGAAATGGGAAGAGCATTTAATAAATATATTTAGGCTTCAGTAAAACATACTGTACATCTGACGAAATAAAACTATGAAATGAGAAAGTTTAAAAGAAAATAAATCAATAGGCGTACCAAAAGGGCAAAGAGAATAGAAAGATACACAATAACTTGGCTATAGAGTAAGTGACTGGAAAGGTAAAAGCCACCGGAAAGCAGCAACCTCTGCTGAACAAGGAAACCTAAAGCAGAAGCCAAATTGCTTCAACTTTAACCAAGTCAAATTGTGTATATACCAGACATATATTTCAAGTCGCTAACAGTGAAGCTTCCTAAGCAGAGGAACAATATAATGAAGGTTGTGATAGTTTTCTGGGAATCTTTATATTAAAGGTGGGTATTTTTTCCATCTGAGGCTATAGTTCCACTATCACTACTGGAAGTTAATAAAGCAGACAAAATGTTTCAAGCCCAGCAGGAAACGCAGTTTGCCCCTGCGGCTCTGGATGCTCTGTTGGGTTACAACACGTATATTACACTTGGAGATCCTCACCTCTCCTACCTTTCTTTCCTTCTAATTGCTTTTTTTCCAGCATGTGGCAATGACTCTTGCAATAGTATCCTAAAAAGTTTATTTATAATGTACTAAAAGATGCAATCTTTGTAGCTGAACCAAATTTACAGTGGCAGCATTTTGGGTGATGAAGCTGCAGTGCTCCAAGCTTTCTGAGTGATGCTTTACTTGCCTTGTTGTTTGGTTGTTTTTTTTTTTTTTTTTAATTTGAACTTAAATAGAATTATCTTACTTGTTTTACATCAAAGAACAGTGGAAACAGAAGTGACTAATTTGTTTGCTCATGCAGAAGCTACTCACACCAATTCCTAGAAATTAATATTCTTTAGTGTTAGGAGATACACATTTCAGCCAGCCATACAAAATCAAACCTCTTCCCCAGGTGAATTCCACTGCCTCAGTCTGTGACTCTTAAATAGTAAACAGATGCTGAGCATATGAGCTTTAGGGACAAATCAACTGACCTTTAATGATTCTTTAAGTCCTTCCCTCATTTTCCATCAATGGCATATTTATTGATCACAGAGCTGGCTGGTGCTGAATTCCTCTGGAGAAATTCAGTATCAGAAAGACTAAGAAAAATCTTTAAAGTGCATAGCTTAATTCTCTGGTCTGTTGTCATCAAAACTGAACCTCTGAAACTGCACTTTACTAACTAAAAAGGAGTCTCTTCCCTTGACCCTAAGGTCTTCCAAACTAAAATCTTCCCTTCTTTTGAAACCTACTTGTAGGCAGGTGACTCAGCTTGACTCCCCAAACTCACATCACTGGTTGGGAGCTAGGATGCATCAGTTCTTCGGGAAACTTCACTGGAGATTAATCTGTGAATTACGTCATCTGAGAAGACTTCAGCGACTGTCACCGCTGTGAGGCCTTACATGTGTGTAAGCTGCCCATGCCGACAGCTGCCAAATGAAAGAAATAAGGAATAGGAATGAAGAATAAGAACTAACTTCAATTTTTCCCTCCAATTATTTGGTCCATTTGCATACATATCAGGTGTAATATTACCCCATTATTGCAGAAGAGTTGGTTGGTACTCACAAAATTGTCGGGGCCCCCTCCGGCAGTAATCACTGTCTCAGGAACAAGCTGAGAAGCAGCCACAAATTAAATCGAAATCCTGCTGATCCTGACCTATCAAGCCAAAATTCTACATATCACTCTGGTGTATAAACACTACAAGAGGCAATCACCCAACACGCTCACATTGCAATGCAGGGAGGGGAGAATCTGGAGCGCTGATTCCCAAGCAGCTCCATCACTCAATGGTTTTAGGGGCCTTTTCCAACCTAAATGTTTCTATGATTCTATTCCACTCACAGTCCCTTTAGATTTTAAGTGTTCAAATGAGTAGGAAAAGCCCATATATGCAGTATACATCTCATATACCGTTACTGTTGAACACCACCCCGCCCCGTGCCTACGGTACATGATGTCGTACGCCGTGTTCAGTATACGTATCTTGAAGTTTGCCTCTTCCACTAATGCTTAAACTCCATTGCCTGATGATGTATGGCAACACTACATCACTGGAGTGATGACGATCTGATGGTATATTACCATCATTTATTACTGGAATATCATCACTGGCATATTATTTCAATGTATCACCCCAGCAGCAGCCAGCAGGAATGGAGCTGCAAGAGAGTCATGTTATATGTTTTATTAATTCCTAAGTGATAGTTGTAGAATTAGTATGACACGGAATCAGCATATACCCTGCTTTCCTCCCATTCGCATACTTGCAACACGAACTGGTGGATTTTGTTTGCTATTTTCAGCATAGCCTGTTATTTTTCCAGGCGTGAAGCATTTCCTTGCCGAAATTTTAGACTGGGACCCTCATTTTGAAGGTTTTGCTAGTGATTATGAAATAACAAGAACCAAAAGAAAATGGAAATTTGATGTTGACCGTCTTGTTTTATCATCATTTCTATCATATATTTTAGGATGATTTTTGTGCCCCTGGCTAGGAAATTATTTCATTTATTATTATACAAAGACTTATAAAATGAACAAGGCATTAAGGTATGACACCCATTTACAATGATTTTTTTTTTTTTTTGCATCTGCATGTGCATTTTAAAATTCAGAATCTCAATTGTTGCCAGAAATAAAGTGTAAAACCCAATATATTCCTGCCACTCAACCACTCCAATTGGCAAAACTATATCAGATATTTAAACATCTTCGTGAAAACCGAGGGTGCTTTCTCCCATCAATGTTTAATTCCGCCTATCTCACTGTGCTTTGCACAAAGCAAGGGTGTACTTATATTACAGTCTCTCTTCCACAGTTATTGCCTGAAGGAATCCTGAAAACTCTCCTGCAAATGTCCCCTGGATTTATTTCATTGTACCACCAGAAAACAATGTTTTCTGCAAGCTTTATATAGAGCAACTTCTGCAAAGTGATCTCAGTATGAGCCTGTCTGATTCAGTCAGGAGGACTCTGTTCTAGTTAGTGATAAGGCTCCTATCTGCATCCCACTAGGATCAGATGGGGATATTGGATAACTACAGTTAGTTCTAGCTACTCACTGGAGGGTTGCATTAATCATACCTCTGCTACTTCTGGCCATTATCTATCAGTACATAAATATCTTCAACTTTTTTAGCATCATGTATTTTTAGGCTAAAAAAATCTCACTGATAGACTACTTCAAATTTCCATTGTTCATCTCTGATATATTGTAGTAGAACTATTAGGAATGAAATTTAAAGCTATGAGTGCTGTATATTTTTTTTTAAAATACTGAGCTAGTTTCAAGTTGCTGCACTAACCAAGGCAGTCAGCTTGCTTGACCGTGATTGTTCAAGACACGGACATGAAGAAACAGTCAAGCTTGGAGAGGAGCCACCTATGTGGTTGGTAAGATGTAACACCAAACGAGAGGTAAGCCGTAAGAGCACAACACCTTCTCTGGAATTAATTTTTGGCTAAACCTAGCACCATGTTAACAGTAA
The DNA here is from genome assembly GCF_965140245.1 of Athene noctua. Lineage (NCBI taxonomy): Eukaryota > Metazoa > Chordata > Aves > Strigiformes > Strigidae > Athene > Athene noctua. The sequence goes on along the minus strand of NC_134051.1, from coordinate 16,524,260 downwards.
TAAACCCCATGCACCAGAAGATCCTGGATAGTAGAGCGAACTGTGAGAGAGAAGGTGGGGAGGAGTAGATGTGAAACCAGAGGGATACAGACTCTCTGCAGGGATGCTGAGAAGCCCCTTGGCAGGAAACAGCCCTTTTGGTGGCACATTTGGCTGTGACCAGCTCCCTAAGAGCACCCCTCAGCACTGGCCACCGTCACTGAAAGCACAGAGCATGCTAGTGATCAAAGTGAAACGTCAAAGGTTCTACCAACACATCGGAAAAACAATTTCTTGTTGCTGGAGAAAGACTGCCAACATTTTATTTTACATTTTCCCTTCCTCCTTCCCAAGAAATGGTTAATGCTCATGTAGCAGCATGTAGAGCAGGAGGCTGACCCCAGCAAGTGCACTGTATTAGGTAGGACAAAAGTGTACAAAACAGCAACATCCATTTCAAATGACTGTTTCTTGTTTATCTGCACATCCACTGTTGACAAAAACGGACCACACCCAGCAACAACCCTACCCTAGATTAGTAGTTTGGAACTCAGTGACTTTCCCAGGACCGACTACTGTCATAATGGACATTCATTTGTCATAATAGACATTCATTTAATCGTGCTGCCTGATACGCTGCAGAGAACTCAGTAAAAACTGGTGGAAAGGATACAGAAGTAATGGAGATTTAATGTCTCTTTCTTCTTTTTGTATATACTGGCTGTATGGAAGTGTTTAAGCTCAGCCTTAGATGTTGATGTCATTCTCTGACTATCAGTAGCTGTACTCTCACAAAGCAGTGTGGCTTCTGCCATCGCAAGAAAACATCTGGAGGACAGCACAAATTTTGGCATCCCTTCAGAAGGATGTTTAAAACTTTTTGTCTTCTTTCCCCTCAAGACCCTAGTACAAGACTAAGAAAGGATGGGTTGGGAAATGAAAGAAGGTTCTGAATTAGTCTGATTAGAATTAAAAAAAAAAAAAAAATACTAACACAACACAATTTGTACACTGCTACCATCTAGTGAATTAAAAGAAAACAAAACCTGCCTCTGAAGTAAGATGAACCATATCTAAGGGTGCGAACCTCCATCACTGAAGTCACTGGGACTTTTCCATTGACTTTACTTGGAACAATCCTTAATGGAACAGGCCATATTAAACATCAGGCATTTGAACTTCAAGAGCAATTACAGAAAGTATCAAAGACTGTTACATATATTTGTGATCTAGATAATTGCCATAATTTGTCTAAAATAACATTGAACCAAAAGAATCATTAGCAATTACTGCTTTAAGTCAGCGCAAATAGGTTCAACTGGATGAAAAGGCACATTTTAAGACTGGAACAAAGGGAAGCTTTTTTCATGGGTACTGCATTAATTTAAGCCTTAGAAAAGAAGTTTACACAGCAGCTTTGGAAACCTCAGTTCTGCATGTAGAGGCAAGGAATTTCTCCATAGCGTTCAGCCAACTTGCAGCCTTGCTCTTCGGTGCTTCCCCAAAGCAGGAAGGAACAAGTCACTCCCATTCAGCCTTTAGCTCTTGCTTAGGAGGGCATTTTTCTCAGTTAGATCGGCACGTGCTAACTCACCTCACAAGTCCATCACGCTGAAATGTCAGTGCTAACAACCCGTGCTATTAAAATCCACACTGATTTTGACACTTCCTTTTGCAGAGTCAGCATTTTATTTACCCCAAGGCATGCTTTCACTTGCAATGGGAATCATGGTACAAAGTGTCAGGATTAAATGATTTGCACCATATCTGCAGTACTTGATCCTTTCTTTCCCATCCTCTGACAGGAGAAATCCCTTCCAAAATGATCTGCAGGTTAGAGATGAAACCAGATGACTTACGGCACTGCTCAGCTGTCCCGTGACTTTAAGCAAGATGTCTGGAGATGCTAAATATAATCATGGCACACAGAAAAGAGTGGCAGAAGAGGGTTTTTCAGCGCTTCTGAAAACGAAGGTATCAGTTTCACTGGGATTCCTCTTACCTATATGTAAGCATAGCTAGGAAGAATGCAAGGACCTTAATTACCTCATATTAGTAATACAAATGCCTTTCTGTGCAATCATGCTTTAATCACTTTCACAATATTTATCATCATTAGTCTCATATCATAGTTCAGCAAAGACCTTAAGTGCATTCATAACTCAAAGCACCAGTATTTTACCCTTTACTTCTCAGCCTTAAAATTAGGGACATAATTTGAGGCTGAGCCTAGAATCAGATCTCACAAGATCCCTATTTTTCCTTAACTGTCCTGTGTTTATCTGAAGCTCGGATGTGTTCAGAGGAGAATCTTTCAAACAATGAAGAACATCCGATTAATATCCTCTCTGGTTTTTTTGTTTGCAACTGAAATTGCTTATGTTAAAGCTAGTTGCAAAACAGCTCTGCAGCAGAACCTTCTGCAAAGCAGTTTTTTGTCACCAAAAAAAAAAAAAAAAAAATTCTTTCAGTAATTAAATCTTCCATAAGTTTGATATTTCATAAAGACGAAAATTTATGTATCCTAAAAATAATGCTTTAGAGGAAGAGCTTTATCATTTTATCAATGTTACTTTCATTTTGAAAATAGGTTCTTAAATAGCCTATATTAGAGAACATAATGTTGGAGTGCAAAATCAAACCTTTAACTTTTTTCCTGAATTTTCTGTAATGTAGGTTTTCATAATATAGGGGGGGTCTCTTCATAAACCTAATTTCAGTCTTCTGTGAAATCACAGCGTGTACAATCCTCCTTAGATTGTCCTCCCAGCTTCCTTAAAAAAAAAATCCTCTGTTTTACAGATCTGTTTTAAACATGTTAAATGCACCCTCACAGTGGCTGATGTAGCATTTCACGGCAGTGCTGGATTGCTGGATGGTTTCCCCCCTGAGCCTCCCGTAGTGGCTCACCCATATTCATTTTAACTTGTACTTCGTGTTGCTACATAAAGCATTATTTTTTCTTTCTTCAGGGCAAATGGATGGGATCTGTAAAGCAAGTGATTTTGAAATGCATCTTAACTTCCAGATCAGCCTTTGAGAAATTAATTTCCACTTAGTTTTTGGAGTCGTTCCAACTCATCCTCATGAGTGAAATATGGGCATCAGAAGGTGGAACAGAAAATACAAAGCTAATGATCTGGTTCATGTTAGTTAGTTCTCTCTTAATCCTTTGAAAGATTGCATTTCCCATCTCTGGAATTTCCTTTCACTGATGGTTTTTAAAAGAAACAAGACAATATTTGCCATGCATTATATATCAAGATTAACTCAAGAAGCAAAGATGATCTATTCACCATCCCTATAAGCCTCTCATAATTAGCTCTACCAGCTTTCAAGGACAGGACTGTCTTAGCTTTAACAATAAGAATTCCCACTGCAATTTAAACTGTTTCCCAGAGTAAAGTTAAAAAGGACAAAGGGACCTAATCGTCACCCCTCATCCACCTGTCATTTTTACTGGCCTCAGAGTTGTGAGAACACAAGAGCTGCAGACCTGCATCACTTTGCTCCTGAAAATGGACACTGCTCCTTCCCAACCAGCCTGGCACCGCAGCTCCCTTCAGTTCTGATCTGCCCTACAGCAGGGACCGCATTTAAATTTCTACACACTTCAAAGCTTCTCAATGTTGCAGGCTTTTCATTCTGTTTTTTTTTTTTTTGCAAACCCGCATTGCCTTCAGCTGAGCCATCTACAACATTTTTGCTAGAAGATCCCTCAGGAGGGGGACACAGGAGCCTGTGCTCACCTTCTCAGCGGTGTTTGGTGGATTTTGCATTAGGATACTGTGCGAGACAAAGAGCTGGTAGTTGATCTTGTGCATGGTGTCACCTCTCTGCATTTGTCATCAGGGGGATTAAGAGCAGCTGATGCAATTCGGTGTGGTTTGGTGGTCTATGTTAGATCAAGCCTGCAGAAGGCTTCCCTGCAGCAACTTTTCCCCAAAGATAGGAACCTTCCAGTCACAAGAAAAGCTTGTCCTGACAGTTGAGCCCCTTCCTCTCACCCACAGGCTGCTGCCATGACACAGGCAGTTGCTCTGGAAGAGCCGGGTCTGGGGTAGCTCCTTTTGAATACCTGAAGTCCACCCATACTTGTCACTCCGCTTTCATCCTCCCGTTTGCTCTCCCCATCCCCGTGTCAGGCCACGCACGGGAGCCATTCCACTCCCTGTCCTTTCCTTGCTCCCCGGGGCAGATGCACAAGCGTGTGCTCAGCCCTGCTGCTGCCTGCAGAAGGCTGCCTGGGGCCCAGTACAAAACCCCAGGTACAGTTCCTATGGCTAGGAAGTTTGAACCACGCCTGCAGGCTGACTGGAGGTTTTTTTTGGATGTATATCCTGGAAAGATATTCAATAGAAGTGTATCTGACTGAGAAATGAGAATTAAAATAATAGCAAGTATTTCTCCTTCCGCCCCCAAATTTCCTCTTTTGTCCAGCCAGCTTTATCAACAGAGACACAACAATAATGTACAAATGGAAGTTAATAGCAGTATTACTGATATGCAAAGATAAACAAACAATATTTGTTTGATGTCGTGAAGTGAACAGTAGATTTATAGAGCTAGCAAGATTTTCTGTTTACTTACAAATATGTACGGGGGTGTATATTTGCATGAAACCATCCCAGACACCCTATTTTTCCTCTCATATTTACAGTCCTGGAGAATGTTTTCAGAGATCCATCCTCTTAAAGAAACAGCATCTTATCACAGAAATATAAAGAAGGCTAAATTTGAAGAGACAGTCTATTCAATTTTGTTCCAATAGAATCGCAAGCACTTTACTTTTTTCTACTATTATTTCAAATGTTGGGCTGCAAAATTCAGTCCACTTTCCAGTTCTGGTACTCAGAAACTGCAAAGAAAAGAAAATGTATGTGTTCATTTCCAAACAGTAAGGAAGATTTAGGTTTGTAAATGAACGAACTCTTCCTGGAAACAGCTAATTTCAGTCTTCATTACTGGAGATCAAGCTTTAGCATGAAAAGACTTTCGTCATTTTTCTCAAAAAAAGGTAGCTTGTGTTCAGATTTTCAGAATTTCTCATCTTTCTTCTGTCCTCCCCCCACCTCCCCCATTATATTATACAGATGGGGGGGCTCTTAGACTATAAAATAAGACATTAAATCAGAGAGCTTGTGTTTGCCCTACTTTCTTCACTTTTCTACATTCAATTCCACACTTAATAGTAAGGAAGACAAAAGAAGGAGACATTTTCAATACTCAGACCCTAATAATATCCCTCTGGGATTACCTGCAGCTCAATAGAACCTTCAAAAGCAAAGATTAAAAGTAATAGTCACGTTAATATTATTTCACAATCCACAAACATAAATCCTCATTTGTTATTCATGAGCTTATCACACACACCTCTTAAGGAGCAAAATACTGCAGCATGTGCAGAAAACGGTAACACAAAGTAAACAGAGAAGGAGAGGCAGACAACTTTATAGCTCATTTAAGGTAAAGATATTGCAGGTATGTTTGCTAACAGATAGAAGTGTTCCTGCCTGGCTGTGACAATGCACCACGCTGTAGTGTTTACTGTCTCCCTAATCATTACTTAACCAGATCCCAGTCCTTAAGTGCCCACACCCTAAAGCGTGTTGCTTTTTTTGTGATGGGTACTTGTAGAAATGACTTTCCTGTAAGGGGTCTGAGGTGGTGGAGGGCACCAGCACATGGCACCCCCTCCCCTTCATGTGGGGCAACAGATATGCAATGTCTGTTTTACATACAATGAATGAGACGGATGATGAACGATACAATGAAAGATTCGCTTTCTCAAGGAAATTCAGAGCTAAATCTAAACCTTTTGCCCACCACCTATCAGGATATTTCTACTTTCTACGCAGAAATGAGCTGCTGACCTTGAGCACTGTGTGTTTCCTGGCCTTGTAACACGCTGCCTTCTGCACACAAAGCTATTCTCAGAAAGCTGGGAAGCAGAAGAGGCTGCAAGAATCACTTACAGGCAGGTACGGGTGGGCCCCTGTCCAAACATTCTGTCACTAGCCAGAGGCAGATGCAAATTCGAAGCCAATTTTTATTTCACAAGTGATCTCCTTCAGGTGCTAACTCATCACTTTAATGCCCAGTGTCTGACCACTCTGAGCTTTGAAAAGTTCGAGGCAAAGCAAGTGGCTCTCCATACATGACATGCATAGGCTGCTTTTGCTCTGTAGCCACACGATTTTGAACCACTAAGCATGAACCCCAGCTAGAGTAAACATGTACACAGTCCTCCTGATGGTGGTTACTGCAGAAACAAAAAGGAAACTTTTACCAATGTTTCTCTCTTATTTCCCAATAAATAGCAGCATCTCCCCTAGAAACTATATCGATCTCTAGTTGTTCAAATAACTACTATTATAGAAGTAGATGAACTCTCCCCTGATAGACCTGTCAGGCTCCCTGCTGATGAGAAGGCTTCCATGCAATCCATATCCACAATTGCTTTGGAAGTAGACAACTGACGTTCCCTCCCTTTTCCCCCTCTAGCTATATCCCTGTAGCTTTTTTCGGTTTCCTCCGTCTATGCTTTTTTAAGCCGATACTTGTTTTGAGAAACTGCTCGAGTTGTGACAGAAACTTCTGAGCTACCCCAGTAATTGGTTGGCCTGCCTATGAGAAAGGGAGAGGTTTGAGAATGACAGTGCAAGGGAAGAGAACCTTGAAACCATCATGTCTTGGGAAGCTCCTATCATAAACAGGGTCGTGTTACACGAGCTTGCCATGCATGTGCAGTGCTCTGTACAATCAGTATTTCCTCTCAACTCAATGTCTTCTCACATATTTATGGGTACAGGGTTTGATTTTATACATTAATCCTATTATGTCAGTCTTTTGTATTCCTATAACTACTGTAAACCATTTTCCCCAGCTCAGCGGAAAAGGTATTAAATACACAGCTCGTTTAATTGGAACTGTTCAAGTTTGCTGATGATGACTCAAACACTGAAGAGTTAACCCAAGCAATCAGAATCTCATTATTACCTGGAAGTACCAAGAAACCTAACATTCATCATGCGCCAAAACATTTTATTGTACAAGGTTTAAGTAAAAATTAGCATAGGCCATATTCTCAGCTATCACAAGCCAACAAAGTTGCACCAATTCCACTGGAACAACATTGCTTTATGGAGCACAGACTCGGGCCTGCAGTGGAGCTGTCCTAAGCGGCAACAATTTGCATTCCTCCTAAAAATAATTAATTGAAAGCTGTTTGGTAACTTTCTTGACAGATGGGTAACACAGTCCACTGCCTGATTTTCTGATGCTCATGGAGTGACCTGACTGAGTTAGCAAAGTTCTTAATATTTCACCACCTTGGCATCCAGGAAAAGATTCAGGCATTGAGCTTTTAAATGTGTTTTTGTTTTCTTAACTGTTTAATGAAAGAAAAACAGCACTGCGTATGCTCTTTTTTTTTTTTTGTTTTTGACAAAAGGGACAAAGGATCACCCTCCTGAGCAGGCTTAATGGCACAGAGTCTGAACGTGGCTGAGGTAGAGCTGTCAGCCTTCCTGTGCTCTTGTTCAGTCCTCCCACATCTGACCTGATGCTGCGCAGGGGGACAAGGCAACCCGCTAGTCAAGCACCCCCTCTGGCTGCCCAACAGCTCTCCCCACAGCGAGCAATCACCATCCGGAATGTCTCCACAGGAACAGCTAGAGCTGGGCTAACTGGAAAAATTAGTGTGTGTTCATCTGTCACCTATACTTGCAGGTAATGAAAGTTACAGATGCTCACCTTGATGCTGTTACCTCTCTAGTTGTCCTTAAACAGTGTAGAAACCTGGGTGAGTGGTGGAAATATATTAGATTGCAAAGGAGCTGGATACACTGATAGTTCCGTTTAAAACTTTATTATATAGAACTGGGCAAGGTGGGGCTTATAACCATAGTATAACAACAAAGCTTTAAAATTCTTCAGGTGTTAGCCATCTGCTGACAAGCTCCCTACTTAAACCATCATTTAGCAATGGTTTTGGCATTGGCATTTTCCTGAGCGTATTTTCCTATTCGTCTTCCAGATAATTTCGTTATCTGCCCGAGTGAGGCTCAAAGAAAGACTTATGTAAAAGTTTCTCATATCTAGACACATCCAGTTTGAAGCTGACTATTCCAGCCCTTTCCAGGATTAAAGCCAAGTGCTCACTCCCAACCTTTCCTTCTCCACCAACAAAACAGAGCTCCCTCTTCCACACTTCCGTTTTTAAATATAGAAAAATATTGCTACTCATCAGATATTGGAGCCTGTCCCTCTCTTATCTTAAGAATGAGCAACTTCAGTGTAGAAACTACTGCTTTCAGACACCAGTAAGAATCAGCAGAGACATCTCCAAGTTTTGTGGTTTTGTTTAAAGTGACAATCTGCTTGAAAATTTTCAGGTGTCTGGAAAATTACAATAGGTCTCCTGGGAATGAATTAATAGGCCGCAGACATGTGAGGCAAAGCTAAATGCTAAATAAAATACCTCACCTAGCACTGCAGTTCATCATGTGGGTTCCCATACCTGCAATAAACTCTCCCATCTGTGCCTGCCGATAGAGCTTTCAACCTTCTCCAAGGAGGGAACTCAAGTCACAATAAGGTCAACCCTGGCACAAATGCTTTGATATTATAAAGTACTCAATCCATTTAGCAGGAAAATTGCTGACTCTGCCTCTCAAAGTAGAATGAGCAGGGAAGGATTAGTTATTTTAGTAACTAAATACTCCAGAAAGTAAGACCTCCAAAGCCTGTGGATGGTAATGCACTCTATTTTTGCTAAAGGGCTACCAAATTGCCTAGACAGTAATCTGAAAAAAAGCTGTCTCAGTGTTTGGTACTCAATTACTGTTAAAGGAAGACTGAAAGATAGTTCTTTCTAAGGCATAGTGCGGACTCCCTGTGTTTATACTGCATGTGTTGAAGGATGGAGGGAAATACTGCTGATGCTGTTTGAGAGTCTGACTCAGCAGTGCGTGGCTCTTCACAAAGTGTTGGGAGACCTGTGTTTAACTTCAGAGAGGTAAAGATAGTGGCCTTCTTTCCAGGCTTGGAAGGAGAGCTTGAGCTCATCCTAGTACCACCACCTCAGCTGAGAATCCAGCCACCAGATTCACTCACTCAACCCAGAGAGGAGCTGTGGCATAGAGACCAACAACTACCAGCAAGGGGAAGCGAGCAGATCACACTATTCCCTGATGTTGCTGGTTAATACATCAGTTACCGAGCTAGAATCATGCTGAGATGACATCTCAGACCCACACACACCACTGCCACAGGGCTGGAGGGACCCCAGCATATCTGGAGTGAAAGTTGCTTCCCCTGGCAGCAAGTGCACAGCCTCACCTAGCAGGGAGGGAGGCACAGGTTCAACAGGAGCCTCACAAGTGTTACTAGAAGACACAACAGTGAAAGGGCCAGGAGCTCCTGAGCAGAACAGAGAGATCAGGAACGCCAGGAAAGCCAAACAAATGGCAATGAGGAACAAGTTCTGAAGAGGTAGAACCACTGTAGGGGAGAGAGAGAAACTGTCCCTACAAAGACACCTAAATTAATAAAACAGAGGGTTAACCCAGTGTTGAAGGAAAGAGGACCTCTTTTTTTCCCCCTACATTTAATAAGAGCAATGAAAATAATTATCCTGTTAAAACAGTTTTCATTCTATGGTGGCCGCAACAGAATAGCTTGGTGTCGTGGTTTAAAGCCTGCCCAATTCCAATTTTACATGACTTGTAATACTGTGCCACTCCTTCGGTGATGACAGGTATTGTTTTTATTCATTGAGGTGTCTCGACTGGCAATTCAGAAAATTGCAGACATGTACATCAGAATAGTTTCCTCCACAAAAAGCACAAGGCAGCTGAGCTTAGCCTGCCTCATTCGTCCAAGCTCATAAGCAAATGGAGGGTATTTTTCCTGAAGGATGCTCAGTGCATCCATCCCCTAACCAGTAAAATTCTTACTTACTTGCTTAATATTAACTCTAGTGAGCTTATTCACATCCTTAAATTCAAAGTCTCTATATAAGTACTTTTCTCGACTGATCACTGCAGTGCATATCCCATGTCAAATCAAATCTTTACTACATAATTTGCTGCTCCAGTTTGTGCGTATTAAAAAAAAAATCCCTTCAACTCTCACATCTTTTTACGTTTTTATATATCTATCTTCTAAGATTCTTTGAAATCCCCCTATAAAAAGCTTCATATGAGTGAGATTTCAACCTGACAGGCAAATTTTTTACCCAGTCTTTGTCTGCATCAGTGGTTGGTCTTAGAAGCCAGCCACTAGCCTGCTCTTCTGTTGTGTTCCTCTAGAGAGTGATGCCACGTGGACATGACTGTACGGGACCTGCTCGTGTGGCAGAAGCTACCAACTGACACTGTGAGAAGTCAGCAAGGAGCCTCCTGCCCACTGAATGCTCTTGGAGTTGGCGTGTGGGCAGAACTCAACAGAATTACACTGTTAACCCAACCGGCTCTTAACAGTTTTTGTAGACACTTGATAATTACAAGGGGAGACTTGTTGCTATCTAGGACCGTGTTTGCCTGATGTATAATTAGTTCACAGAAGGGCAGCAATTCCAGTTCATAAATAGCAGCAATATACCAAAATTTGATTCAATTCACAATTAACGCTCCAAGCTTCAAACTTCTTGCATGAAACCCTGAATGACAGCCTAACTGGCTGTATCAGACCCCAAACGCTGGTGTCAGGGACCTGCAAGAGCAGGGCTGCTCCAGGAGGGAAGGGCAACCAGAAGGCAAGGCAGAGGAACTGCAGCAGCGGTGCCTGTGCACAGCGGGCAGAGCTGAGGGCTGGTAACGGGGTCCGTGAAAAGTCCCAGACCAGGGAGAGCGATAAACCATGGGCAAAGGCCACAGATGAGGATACTCTGGGCCAACAAGGACTATTAGTGCCCCCAGGGCCCAGACATCTAGGTGGCTGAGAAGCCAGAAATGGTGAAAACAAATTCTCCAGGTTCTCACTTACCAGGCAAGTTGCCATGAAGCAGAGTTGCTGAGGTGTCAGGGATCAAGGCAGAGATCTATAACTCTGGCCAAAATTTTACAAAATCAGATTATTTCCATGCACTCTTTAAATTTTCTTGAATTGGCTAATGGCCACAGAACATCCCTATTTTACCTCTTTTTCTCTCTTTCCAACCAGCTTTGTCTGCAGTCCAAAGGAGGGGAGTGTTAAGAGAATTAATGTTTATTCTCATCACTTCCCTTTGCAGACATCAGGACAGAGACTGAATGAGGAGCAGAGCCCAGAGTGCCCGCATCCCCCAGCCACATCACTCGGACTGTACTTGCACCCACATTTCCATAAATAAGGATCATATAACATTATATGCCAGGCATGACTTACCTACTGCTGATTGCCCAATGAAAGGATTTCTGGGTTAGAGTTAGCCTTGGATGTAGTGCACATGTCTCTATCTTACTCAAAGCACCACATCGTCACCTGAACTGAGCTTCTGCTGGCTTGACTTCAGATTTCAGACTTGCTCTATGGTGGGGTCAAATGCTGCCTCTGACATCTTCAGAAGTGTCATTTTGGTGAAGGAGCCATAGGAGACAGAGAGACAGACAGAGAGACAGACAGACAGAAAGACAGACAGAAAGACAGACAGAAAGACAGACAGAAAGACAGACAGAAAGACAGACAGAAAGACAGACAGAAAGACTTCCTGATTTTTTTGTTTTATTTTTCAAATGTTTTCATTAATTGATGGTTGTCTCAAAGCAGATGAAAAAATATTGAGTTTTATGTGGGAATCTCTGTGCAAATAAGGGACGGGTAGAGAGAGGGATTTTTAGTAAATTCAGTTTGGCACCCAGCTCTGAAATTTGATGATGGCCATCACATTTTATGCATAAGTGAGTGAACTTGTGTGTGCATGTGTATTTAATATATAACTTTTTAGTTTGACAATATTGATTGAAAACCTTTCAGTTTGATGAATGAGTGCATTATGCAGTGAACAGTGAAACTAGCCTTGATGAGTCATTGGCAGGATTTTCCCAACTTTTTGAAGGCATCCTCTCCCATGGGCTAGAAGTCAGAAATGTCCTCCCAGCATGTCTGCTCAAGCTCAGTTTTTGACTGTGACAAGACAAGCCCAGGTATTACTTCAAGCCTGTCAGTTCCTCCCACCTCTTCAAATCCCTCTACACATATCCTAACACACACATGAAGGATCAAGGGATGGAAAGTCTCTCAGGGTTCATTTGGACTCGCAATGCAGCTCTTTCATGTTAATTTTCCTTTTCCTTTTTCTTCACCTCAATTCACTCTGACGTCTTGCCACAATATTGTCATTCTCAGAGAAAACAACAAGCCAAAGCAGATGTGCTGAACACATGGTCACCAACAGGAGCAGTTCCCAAGCAAAGTTAGCATGTGAAATCACTCCAAAAGAGGGATGTCTTATCCAAAAAATAATCTGCATCTGCTCCTGTTGTTTGGTGGATTGAAAAAAAAAACCCCAACAACTTCCATGTCTAAGTTTACAGTTTGAATCTACCCAATGCTCTGAAGTTAGAAGGGTCACGATTTTGGACAATCCCCTCTGATACCATTATAATGAATTTCTATTTTGTTGAATAACAGACACATACAACTTTTCTAGTGTTTTGTTTGGTTTGGGTTTGTTTGGGTTTTTTTTTTATAAACAGTATCATATTGCAAAGGCCCCTTGTGTTTTGGTGTCACAGAGGTTATGATGAGTAACTCCACATTTCTGTAGGTACTCTAAGAATATGAAATCAGGTTAAAATTATCATTCTTTGAAAGAAAGATGCAGTTTTCTAATGAAGTGAAAAAGAAGGGGGGAGTTACTTTACTTACAGTGTTTCTCTGTTCATTTTCTTTCTCCTATAGAATTTAGGTGACTAATCTTAAACTGGGCTGTGAACTCATCCAAAGGCAATGTATAGAAAATCGATTATACCTTTCTACTGCTATTTCTGTTGCCTTTGAGTTCTGTAGTCACTGAAAATGGAAGAATATGAAGTAAACCCCCTGAAGAGTGAGACACATCTGGCAAGCTCTAAAGATAAGCTCAGCCTGCCAAGGAGAGAGCGCAGAGTGCTAAGGTCTGGCTTGGGTCTGAAGAAAGATGAGGTAGCAACTTTCTAGCTGAATTTTTAACGGAAGTTTTGTACTGGATAAGCCCATTTACTTTTCTCCCTGCTAGAAGCCATCACTGCCTTGCAATATAAATAGAACAGGTACAGAAAAGCAAACCATAACAGTTAAAGTAATGTGATAGCAAAATTCACACCCATGTTTGGGAGAAAGAGTGACCAAGAAGCTCAGACAGTCAAAACATGGAACCTCTGAATGTATGAGGACTTGTCCAACTCCAACACAACACCCTGAGAGACTCACTCGCCTATTGCTATGATTTGATTACCCACACATTCAGATTGAGCATGCACCACCTGTTAACATACAGAACAAAACACTTCCACCAAGAGCATTTGGTAAATAAATGACTTGGAAAATATTATTAAGCTCAGAAACATTTTATGATGTTTGATTTGCCACCAGATGCTGTGGGATCTGAAGATACGGGGGGGGGGGAAGTCAAACAGTGGCAATGAGAGACTAAAATACAAGGAGAAAAGGCAAGTTTTGTTGTGAAATTATGGTCAGAAATGAATGCAAGGTTCTTATTCTACTCTGGATTATGTCACCTACAATAAACCCAGCCTATTCATGGAGAATAAGCACCCCTGACAGTCTTTGCCACATGTCCTTATAAAGGACATTGTGTCTCACTCTAACAGTAAATAATATATTAACATGATTTTTTTTTTTTTTTTTTTGGTAGTGCATTGCCCCACATCCTGGGACAGGTTGATGTACAGATTAGTGGCAAAGAGGCAGTCTCACCTGTTGAAGACAGCTAATAAGCCTTCAGAGAGTGTTTCTTGCTGGGAAGATGGATGCCAGTAAGAGCAGCTGGTAATGATGCCAGTTAAACTTTCATTTTTTGCCCCTTTCCTCTTCTGAAGCTGAGGAGGAGGGACGGTTAGCGTAAACAAACAATAACATTCCTCTTAAATACCCTGACTTCATACAGCTCTCTCAGACTTCAGGGCTCCTTCCTTTAACTGATAAACATTTGTAGGCTCCCTTTGAGAGTGACAGGTGCATGTGATTCTTGGAAAATCCAGTTAGAAATGTTAATGCCAAAGACAACGGTTAGAAATGGGCAACGGCCATTGAAAAGAGACAGTAAGAGCTGTTTGAGTCTTCCCAAATCATTCTGCTTGGCACCTTTTCACCTCAAACTGAGTTCATAATGGGGCCAACAACCCCATCACAGTCCAGACGAGACCCTAGGGAAGGCCATCATGCACGGCCCAACCCTCCTGCTACAGCCTGGACAGAGAGGGAGCATCCCCTAAGGTCTCTACACTTCTAGCAGAAGGGCACTCTGCCCACTCCAGCATGGAAGTGTTAGCATTGGACAACTCAGCCTGGGTATCACTGAAATTTCTTGTTCTTAATCTAGATCCAGACTGCAAATTCAGATACAGCTCTAGACACCGACAGCAGATTGAGCTAAATCCACTAAATGCCTTCAAACCGAAATATGTACAAAGGTGTAAGTTTTTTTAAGCTGACACGGTTCTCTTACTAACAGTGCTGGCCCACAGCGCTGTTACACGGCTGTACCTGAGAGCACCAAAGCAAGCTGCCCAGGAGCACATGCTTCACAGCCAGCTCAGCTGCCTGCAGAGACTGTTAGCTACCCTGCCCACTGATTCTCTTCTGATATTTTTCCTCTCTTTTTATTATATTTGAACTGAGCTTTACTCCAAATCAAACTGATTCCAACGCTGACAGGGAGGTAAGACCTCCTACAAATACATGACTGCGAAGTGGATGTGTGCTAAACAAACCTACGTTACACTGAAACCCAGACCCCCACTGGAGTCCTTGCTGTTTTCCAAGTCTTAGGGTACTGCATTTGGCATCTTGGTCCCCAAGAGATGACACTAAGAAAGACTATTTCTTCAAGTACCCAAGTTTTAAAGTTATCTAGATGACTTGGGAAAGAGAGACTTTTTATTTCCCCCCTTTTGCTTTAAAGTGAGTGCAGGATGAGGTTATATGACAAGTTGGAATCAATGCAGGTTCTTAATGATGCGTGAAATGAAATATTGCTGTCCAGTGCACAGTGAATATTCAATGTTCTGCTCTATGATAGATACATCCTGTGCTGATCTGACAGGGGAGAAACTCCCTGCACAGCAGCTGCAAACTCAGCCCTGCGCCCCAGCCCATACTTTGGGTCAAATGGGTTGCTATCTTCTGCTGCTACACACTCTTCTCTAGGCTAATACATCTGGCAGGCAGTTAAATTCTTTTAGCCAAGAGGCAAATAGAAAGCATTTTCCATGTCATGGTTCCTCCTTTGGGAAAACAAGTCATGGACCTTACAGAATTTCTAAGCAACTACGTATCTTTATCTGGGACGTCTGCAGTCCAAGCCTGGATTATTTGTACGTGCTACTCCAGATTTTTGCCCCTTTAATACCTGTGAAAACCTTGCCAGTTGAAGCTGGACCTAGAGGGATTGGCTCAGTCAGGGCCAGTGTATTTGTTGTTCAAATGCTGAGTTTCTGAAAGCTTTCTTACATCAGAAGGGAGAAGAGGCATTGAAAGGGTTGAGTTTCTACTTGCAGAAGATCAGAGGAACACACATACATGTAAGAGACACTGGAGCAAGAACAGGGAAACAGCCTGTGAGTAGAATATAAGCCATCCATAGATATGTGTTGTTTTAAAAACATTATGATGCTCTATTTGAAGTAGAGCAAAACTTTCACAAACTACTGAAAAGGTAAACCGGTTCAGGGCTTTTTACCCAAGAAAACCGACCAGCAAAAATATAATAAAGTAGAACAGGACTGTAGAGTAATAGTGGTTACATAGCTTCTGAAAAACTCCTGCCTTTCCAAAGGGAAAATTTCCTTCTGGATTTGATCCCACAAGAAGTATTACTCTGAACAGTTTGTCCTGCTTTTATTGTGCTTGCTTGCTTGTGCCAACAAGTAGCATCATCTTTATCACTCCCATGGACTTGAATTTGTTATGAGAGAGGGAAGAATTAGAGAACAAACAAATGACAAGGGGTAGCTTTCCCTTCAGTAGAGTCCCATCTCCAGTATAATTCCCTCCTTCTCCCTAAAGAGTGGACACGAGTGACAGGAGAGACAAACCTTTAAAGACAAACCTAGTACCAAAACCAACCCTCTATGTGAGGCAGGTTGCTGCAACATTTTAGATTTGTAACCTGAGCATGGCCAGACGGCTCCGCAACACTGCAGGCAAATCCCAAAAAAGGAACCTCCTTAATTCCAGAAAGAGAAGTTATGGCCCTTTGGCCTGTGGCAGACTGGGGCAAACGCAGCAGAGGTTTCTGGCTGCCAAAGGGCCCATCTTTGCACTGATTTCAGGGGCATCAGCTGGTTCGCAGCAGCAGGCAGGCAAGATTGGGTCAGAGCTGGGAGGAGCACGCGTGGGACAAGCAGTGGCGTGGGGAGCTGGCAGCTGCTGCCTTTTAATCTCTTGCTCAAATGAGCAGGACGGCTTCATCTGATAAACCCTTTGAACAGTCAGTGGTACAGCACCTAATGCAATAGGAGAACCTATTCCTGGTGCCTTTCATATTTAAAGGTACACACAGACTTCCATATTCCTCCTGTTTCTGTTGATAAATAACCTGCCTGCTCCTTCCTATTGCTCTTACCCAGGTACAAAGGGCAGTGCAAGCTACATGCTGTGCCTCATCTTTTCTCCTGAGCAGCTCTATTGAAAATGAAAATCCAGCCAGAGGAAGGACACCAAGGGCTGCTTGTTCAGTATTCTGTCTGTGATTAGATGATCGCACTGGGGGAGAGAAAAGGAAGGACAGCAAAACCAAATAGCAGAAAGCCAAGACCAAATCGTAGCAGAGGAGAAACCTTTTTATCCCACAGCTAGTGCAGAAAGTCAGAAGAGGAGCTGCTACTGAATTCCAATTTGTTCTCTCCTGTCCCCTGTCCAGGGAGATTTTAGTTATTATCTTAGTCTCAAGTGTTTCAGCCAGTCTATGCTAATTCTCCATGCCTTCTTCCCCACCCCCATCAACTCCTGCTCCTACACACCTGACTTCAGCTTTATCTTCATCTTTTAAAGCAGCTCGAATGGCCATTTCAGACCTTCCAGATTTATGGTTAAAATTAAAGTTTTGGCAAGCCTCTGTCACTACGTTGCCCATTACTGTGGTACAGTATAATGTAATTAATGTTTTTATGTTTAAGGAAGAGGACGCACATATGTTCCTCAGCTGCTGATGAACAGATTTATAGGTAACACATCTGAGTCAGTGCCCATGTTTAGACATTAGCCTGACAGATCACTAATCATTTCCTAAAAGCTGTGCACCACTGCCCTGCTTCCCTGGATTTGCAAGCAGGACTGTGCTGGGATACCATAGTGAGATGATAGATTTCAGGTGACACAAGGGGAGGAAGCAAAACATCAGTAAATGTTTCAGCATATCTATCTCCTCATAAGCAGATGTTCTTGCTTAACATGTACCATTAAGCTGGAGTACGCCGTGTGCTTTCTTAAAGAGAAACCCAGCCTGCTCAGGGTAGGCAATTTCCAACGGCACCCGAGACAGCCTGTGTTCTGGCCCCAGAAACTTAAGAGGGGAAACTGTCACACCCACAGTTGCCTAGAATGAGTGAACTTGCAGCTTAGCTCAATCCTTATCTATCTCTAGTTGCCCTACCCATTTCGATTAGACTTAGCTGAGGGTACACGTTTCACTCGTGGCACCCACCTGGGCTGAGCGGTCCCTAGCAGAAACACAGGACACAGCCAGATGGCACAGCCCCCCTGCTGCCTCAGGACGATGTTCTGGATGTCTGTCAGACTGCTGTCCAATGTCTTTGTTACAAGACAGAAGTGTGCATGTGATTAAACCCCAGCAGCTGTCACAGCATTTCTTCAAACTTGCGCTGATCCAGCCGTAAGGCCCAGCTGTGGGCTGACCTCGGCCAGGTGCCCACTCAGCCACTCTCACACTCCCCCTTCTCAGCAGCCCAGGGGGAAAAAATAAGATGGAAAAGCTCATGGGTCAAGATAAAGACAGGAGATCACTTACCAGTTGCCATCACAGGCAAAACAGACTTCACTTGGGGAAAATTAATCTACTATATCGCCAATTAAAAATAGAGTAGGATTGTGAGAAACAAAAACTAAAATACACACACATCCCATAACCCCCTCCTTCACCAACCTCACTCCATCCTGGACTCTTCTACCTCCTGTCCCTCTGACTGAGGCATCACAGGGGGATGGCACTGGGGGCTGTGCTCAGCCCGTACAGCTCCTCTTGCTGCTCCTTCCCCCTCACACTCTGCCCCTGCCCCACCACGGTCTCCCCAGGGCTGCTGGGGAATGGCTGCCCCAGCACCTGCAGCACCTCCTGCCCCTGCTCCTGCTCCCACCCGGGTGCTCACAGCCTGCCTCTCACACTTTGTTCCTCACTCCTCACTGCCTGGGCAGGGGTTTGCCCCCATTTCTTAAATGTGTTTTCCTAGAGGTGCCTCCAGCCTCGCTCAGGGGCGCCCTGTGCTGGGGTGGCTGGAACCAGAACCCCCCCTCACAGCAGCACCCGCCGCCCAGGCCTGGCACCCTGCAGGGTGCTACATGTCCAACAAGAAATAACCTGGAACAACATCCAGTGTGCACCCAGCGAGGAACTCGCTGGAAATACACCGATGGCCTTCCCCATCGGCGAACTACCAGCGTGTGCGATAAATATGTGTGATAAATACAGGGATTTAATTAATAGAAACCAATGTCTTGCAACAGACGAAAACCTGGGGCTTCTGTCTCCTTTACAACTGTCCAGTTTTCCTTTGTTTTTTATGCACCCCCATAAAGGGAGTCAGTACCCTGGGAACTCTCCTCCCTTTTCAGTTCTGTCCTTAGGGGGGAGCATGCTGGTAGAAGGGGGAGATTCAAGATCCCAGCTTGCTGTCCTGCACACCAGAGAAGGGAATTCCTCTTCCTTTGAAAGGTGCAAGGCTAAGCTCTCATTGAGGGATTTAATTAGCCTTAAAAAATGTGAGTTTTCTCCTAGACTTATGGCTGGGGGCTGCTTATGCGTTTTGGTGAGTCACACTCTACTTCCAAGCACCGGCTCTCTTTCAGAGCCCAGTGTATTCAATCTACTGGCTTAATGGAATTAAGAAAAAATAACGCAGTTTAAGAAACTCTTTGTACAGAGCAGATTTGTTAACCTATACTAAAGCCCATTCTGGGTACCCTCATTCAGAATTAAAGTGGCTTTAATTCAAGTTAGTGTTTGAGCTAAATCTAAATTAAATTTGAATTTAAATCATTAAATCTGCACAGGGATTTAGTGTAGTTTATATAATCAATTTTAAGTTCATACCCTTCATTAATTTGGATGACTATCATCCAAGTCTTTGCTTACTTAAAAATAGTTCTAATGCATTTATTAATATTATAATACGCAAACTGGGTTATTCGTGAAGAAACAGGGAGTTTGAGCTTTCTTTGAAGTTTCACAAAATGAGAGGATCTTGCTGAAGAAACTCGTTTTGTTCTCACGCACATTAAGGGCAGGAAGGGCTTTTGATTCCACTTAAAGAGCTGCTTCTGTGTTGTCACAGCCAGCGAAGCAGCACGGCTCTGCCCTCCTTCGCACCAGCCGGGCAGCCCAGGCTTGCCTGGCACACACACGGCCACACAACCGCCCTGCTCCTGAGTTAGGTCCTGCCTGCACCCAGCTCACGATTTCTAGTTTTCTAGCTCACTCTGCCTGCTTTAGTCCCGGGAGCCTCCTCAAGCTGGCATCGTGCTGTGAAGATCATGTTGAGTAGGAGATGGGTCTGCAAAGTCAGCCTCGCCAGAGCTGCTCCCACAGCTCCGCACACACAGCCAGAGCCCAGCCTAACCCCGCTCCACGTCATCCTCCTCTGGAGACAAGGACCAAATGTGACGGTGTCCACCACGGCTGGGCAAGCAACACAACGCCCACCTCCCGGAACAAACCGCTGGATTAGAACAAGGAGTTTATGTGGGCACTGTGGACCCGTCTCTGCCACAGAGATTGAAGTGCCTTTGAAAATGTAGCCCTTGGGGTAGAGTCCCCGCTTTCCCCCCTTCTCCATGAAATGCCAGCCATTTCTGATTAAAATCCCACCTGTCACCAGATTTCAGAGGAATGTAGAGTGGATTCATTTTACAATATGAGAACCAGCTGCTCAAAAAAATAGCTTTCACTCTCCCAAGGTCTACTAATCATTTCAGGAGACAAGCACAGAAGAGGATATCTCAGCTGACACTGGAGAGCACAAATGTTGACACAAATATGAATCTGAATTTTCTGACAGTAGTTGATTGTGTTGCTTTAGAAGGTTTAACAGACATGCCACTCAGCCGACAAGACCCTGTTTAATGCTTCACTTTAAGTATTTGTATGATCTTTGGGGTTGTCAGTTCTGGGAATTGCAGTTCTTTAAGAGCAGTTTTGGCAATCTCTCTGTATGTTACACCTATAAAAGTACAATGCCTGCTTCTTTTTCAGGCTGGCCTGCTGATAATCTGGCAGAACGTGACATCTACCTGCAAGAGCGGTCGCTAAATCTTCTTCATGCTTTCCCTGCTTTATAGGGTCGAGTGCTGAGTGCTCCTTATGCCAACCAGGTATGTGCAACAGCAGGAGCTGTGTTGCATGAGGACGTGTCCTGTCCACGGTCTCTGCAACTTCATCTCAGACTGCTCATGCTTCAGGACCTCAGACTAGAAATCCCGCATTAACCTGGTTTGTGTTGCTTCTGTTTTTCAGTTGATCAGGGAACTCTAGTTTCAAACAGTTCAAAAAACACTGGAATGTTTCAATATAGCCTTTTCGCTTTTGCTCCACCAAAAATATTTGGCAGGGATTCGTAGACAGTCATGGGTCTCCTCAAATTACAGTTTGAGGCAACCAGATTATTGGGATGAAGACTAGCCTTTTGCCAGCAGAATCAAACTGCTGTGTTATACTTGTAAAGCTGCATTTGTATATTGCTCGCTTCTGGGGATCTGAAATTTCATGGGAATGCACAGAAAATGATTAAAACTTAAACTTTGTATCTGCTTTATATGTTCAGCATTAACATTGCCTTTCATTGTTTTCTAATAGTGATAATTAGGTGTTGCATTACTCTAGGGTTTGCCTCGCAGCACCCCTGGGAGGGCTTTTATGCACAAGATAAATATTACTGTATACATAAAACTAAATTTTCTTGAGATAAAGCCTCTGTTGGTTTCATTTTCATAACGTTCGCTTTCACTTCTTCCTCCAGACCCGCAAGATTCTTTCAGAATTTCCCCTTGCCAGCTTTTTTTATTCCTTCTGCATACGAGTTGCCGTTTATCTCAGACCTTTCATTCTGCACCAGTGTCATCCTCACCACATGGGTGGATTTAACCAAGCAGTTAATGCTATTACATTCGTTAGATCCTCCTGTACCGGACTGTGCTAGGGCACATCAGCACCAGCAAGGCTGGGAGTCTGACAAGCACATGGGAACTGTCACATAGGGACCAGTGGCTGTTGGTCTGTAACCGGTATGTTCCCAGTGTCCTCTTAGCACAAAGGACTGTAGAGGCAAACTCCCCTCACAGTAAATATAACAGCAGACATTTTAAGTGCCTAATACTGAGAGCTACAAAAACTGCACGCAGCCTGATTCAGGGACAGGCTGGACCATCTCTGGATCAATTAGCATCTTCCACAAGTAGTCCTCGTGGTCACTAGCACTCTTTAGCGGGGACAAGGAAAGAGAAGTTTGGCTATATATAATACAACAACAATAATGATTAATGAATACATAAATAAAATAAAAAGGTATGCCAGTAGTGATGGATATCTGCAAGTTTTCAGAATTTCTGGACACCAAGAGATTTTCTTAGCCTAACTTCTGGTTTCCAGTTTAAAATTCCTGGCTGATACATGATAATCTGAATTCTTCACATGTATCTACACAGACACAGTATCATGAAATACTCTGAAGTGAATGCCTATTCAGTTCTTCCCCCTGCCCAGAGAGATGGACACAGGGAAGCTAATTAGATCAGTTAATGTTTAGAGAAGCTAGGAGAAGTGCAATAAGAATACCGCTGTCATACAAGCCTATTTTAGAAATTTGTAGTTATGATTTAAAGTGGGTCATGTGTTCCTACTTTTAGGGTTTACAAGACTAAAAAATTCTCTCTAGACAAAACTTGGTGCAGCAGTCATGTACAATAAAAGGCACCCTGGAGCTTCAGGAAGATATCTATCTGATCTGAAGGTCTTGACTACAGGGATACTAATCCTAACTTTCGACAATAGGAAAATGGAGAAAGTAATGGTAAAAATAAAGCTGCAGGTAATAATTGCCTGAGTGTAAATTGTAAAAGTGGATCTTCAGTATTCAAACCCCCCATGAAAAAACACACATAGATTGCTGGATGTTATTTATTTAGTATTATTGCTAGAGCGATTATTGTAACAATCGGCATGAAAGTCTAGAGCTGAGTGACCACCTGCTGTTTGTGTTGATGCTCAATTTGCAAACAGTCAAGTACCATTTGGTTTGTGCCAGCTTGCTGCATTACTTCAGCCATAAAAGATATTGTGTAACCTAACAGCAGCTTTTTAACTAAAAATAGGTGTTCTGCTTATATCCAGTAGAAAACTGGTATTTAATGATTACAATACAATGTATTCAGATTCTTTCAGCTGCTTCAAGCTGAAAGAACAGCTTTTTCAGCTGCAACAAATGGGGCAAACCTCCTTAGAGGAAAATTTAGTAACACCAGCAAACTCAGAGACAAGACAATTGGACAAATTTACTGCTGCCATAGCACTGCAAAAGGCTGCCTGTGTGACCTTGGGCAAGCCTTCAGATGTGGTTTTAGAAAGGTTGAGCATTTAAAACTCCTTCTGAAGCTACTAGCAGGCCCAGGCTCTAAGCACCTATGAAAATCAGACCCTTTAATCTTCACCATTTGTCATTCTGCTACCACACAAGGGTAAAAGGGATTTTTTTTTTTTTTTAATTGACCTCAGGGAGTCAGACCAGGCGCTCACTTACAGGGTCCAGTCTGAATTCAAGGGGTTTTATTTTTCATATGATGACAGATCACCTGTCCAGGAAGAGGTCAGTTAGTGCAGCTACCTGAGAAAGGAAGCGTGATCTTGTGTTTAGAGGGAGAAACAGTCAGAGCTCTTGGGAGCTGCTATTATATCACCTTGTGGCTTCGGGCAAGAGGCTTCACCTCTGTCTTTCAGTTAACCTGCCTGTAATACTTACATCACCTGAGCGTGGTGATAATTAATTGTTATTTATAAAGTGCTTGAGGATCACTGAAGATATAATCATCCAAAAATTAGAACCACAGTCATTTGCAGCAAAGGTACAGAAGAGGGAATCTGTGTCTGGGCAGACAGAAAAGCTGTTCAGATCCCTGTTGCCACTCCTTGGGCACAGAATGTGTTAAACTGCAACAGGCAGAGCCGTTTCTTATTCATTAACAGCCTTATTTTGTGATGAAAGGAAAGGCAAACTCTGCAACCATTTTGCTGATGTTAAGGATTTCATACACATAATAAATTATACGTGAACATTGTTGCCATGCATCCATCCCAGAATTCAGCCCCTCGGGGACTCAATCATGCTGTTCTCCTGTAGCTAGGAATATCAATGCACTGAAACAATGAGCTAAATCTACGTGTATCTCATCAGTGGATGTTATGAAGATAACATAAAAGGGGAGTGAAGGAATGTGGACCTCGCTCCCTACCTGATCGGGGGAGAAGGTTACTGACCTCATCATCTAATGTAATAAACACCATCCAGGTAGGGAGCTATCACAGAGCCCTGAGCAATATGAAGCCCCGTGGAATGAGATACAGTACGGTACATGCAACTTTCATAAAGATTTCCGTGTGGGTAGTTTTTGCTTTTAATAAGAAGGAGGAGGTTGTGTGTGCAGTCATGAAATACGGGCCAGCAGCACCAAGCCTTTTCTCACAGCACCCTCGTGTGCTCTCAGCAGAAAATGCTCTGTGTCACAGGGGGAATGCTGTGTCTTTCAGCAATGCTGTAACTTGTTGAAAGAACTAATTTAAATTAAATAGGACAGCCAGTACATATTAATTAAGTATCAATTGATTCTTAAAAGAGTACTTATTGAAGGTTCTCAAGTTGGGAAGGGATAAATCTGGCTGTCATGTAATTAATTCAGAATGACACAGGCAACAAATGCATATTACGTATTTTTCCTCTGAATATTAACTTGTAAAGAATGTTTACATATCCAATTAACATTTAACAAGATAACCTTATACTATGTTAATTAGCTATCTGCTAATTAACAACATTCCAAAATTAATATAGACATTAGGCAAGTCAACTGCATAACTGCTTATGCATAAGGGGAAATCAACGTGAAATATTTGGAAAAAGCACTTTGAGGCAAAATATGGGAGGATCTAGACCTATTATGTCCCTGCTACTGAATCTGGAAACCAGCATCTGCCCACAGTAAGCAAGGAGCAGTGAGGTTTACTTTTCCTTATGTAGATACATGGTTAATGAACTCCACTCAGGCCACATCTCACCCCGGTGTTGTTGGTCTCCGTGTTTTGGAAGCCTTATGAAACTGGATTGGATGTTTCTGTTTGGTTTTGATCTTAAAAATGGTGGATCCAAAAAAAAAAAGGGGGGGATTTTGAGAGCAATGTGAAAAACATAAATCAAAGTGAGTAAGAAACTCAGTTGTTATTAAACTACATACCCTGAACTCTTGAATATGTCAATACTTCAAACATCTCACCAGCTCCTGTGTATGTGGTAACATATCCTCCCTGCAGCTTGTAATAAACCAGCTGCTCAGTGAACAACCAAAGGAAAATGGTTGTCCCTGTGTTTTAAAGGACAGAAACAGTTCTTGCCCATTAAAATAAGAGGTTAAACAATACTTATATTTGTGTTTATTTCACTGATTTTAGTGTTTGAGCGCTTGTTTTGGCATCTGTGAAGAATTACATACCTCTGATGGAGGGTCATTTTCTGAGGCAACATGCCTTGCCTTTACCAGTAATTGCAGCTAACTGGAATACCAAGCCTGTTTCAATTCTAAAATGGGATGTGATACTCAGGAACACTGTAAATTGGCCTATTTTTAAACCAAGTAACAAGTAACCGAAAAGCAAAGCAGAACTAGAAAAAAAAAAAAATCACCAAAGCTCTGTCTCCTCTCTTGCACGTAACAGACCTCTTGCTTACAAAAGGCCCACATAGAAGTGCAGCTTCCAGACAGCATAATTGGCTGTATGGATACTTCAATATACTGTAAACCTTTTGGGAAAGTGTCTTAAACCCATCAGTTTAGCAGTTGACTCAGTTCTGTCTACTGCATGTCTTATTTCTGAGTGTGTCTGTGCATACATGTATGTATCCATATACACATGCACCTCTGAATCTTTTTGAATCTCTTTCCAAACTGTAGCACTGATTAATGTACTTTGAGATATAACTGATCTCTTTAATACCACTGTCAATCCATTTACATTCAAACATTACAACATTCAGTTTTCATCTGAGTTTAATCATCATATGGATATAATGTAATCCCTTTTGTAAGATTTTTTTAAGACCTATGGAGTTCAAAACCTATAAGTTATAATAGAAGTGAAGAAGAGAAATGCAAAGCACAAGGAGAATTAAAATTTTATAAGAAAAAAAAAAAAACAATTAGATAAACACTGAGATGTAACAGCAGAAGGGAGTGGAAAAAGATGCCACTGAAAGTGCAAGGGAAAGCAACCAGAATGTGAACAGGACAGGAGATGGAAGGTATGTGCAAAAATAATGGAAAAAGCTGAAAATAGAAAAGTGATTCTGCTGAGTTTAAGAGTGATCAGCAGAAAGACAAGGAGGACATGGGAGGGAAAGACAGATGTCATGTTCTTGTAATGGAACTGACTGTGCTAATACCCCTGCGAAGCCTCTCAGCACGCCCCTTGTAAATGAGATGTTTTCAGAAGCCCAAGAAGAATCAGAGTGTTGACAGCCTGTGCAGTCAGAAAAAAAAATTCTCTGGGTGTAGTCTGTGGCCCCTCTCTGCCTCCTGCTACTCCATGAATCTTACACGAAAGCACAGTCCTCCTCAAAAGCCTTTTCTGTGGACCTAGATATAGGGACCTGTGAAGAACTACTGAAGTACTGATTACATGCACTACTGAAGAAGGCTGTCAGTCATTCCACTGCCATATTTTCAGCTGTGTGGATAAGGCAACAGCCAGTTCAATTCCAGCTCTATAAAATTCAAGCAACAGGGATAAACAGCAGTGTCAGGCTGGAGAAATGTAACCAGATGTTGGAAAGGTACAGAGCAGTGCTGAGCCCAGTGAATAAACAGAGGCTACTAACTAGTCAGTAGCTATGAAAATGAAGAGATGTTATTGTTGGCACTTTGAAGTACTTGAGAAACAGAAGCATCATTCACTGCTACACGGCACGAACAGGTAAGCTTGGCTGATACTAGTGCAACACCAACATTTCTTCGGGGGCAAGGAGAAAATCAGGCTGAACACGAAGCATCGTACAAACTAGATGTTTTCCAATAGTAGAGCAAGATTTCTTGGAAGAATGTGAAGAGTTGAAGGTCAAGCTGAAGTTAGAAGCAGACCCCACATGAAACAACGAGCAGGCAGTAAGTCGCTCTCATCAGGTTACAGAGAACTGAGTCTGCAGTGAAGCGGCAATGCTGCAGCTTACTGCTGGTTAACTGCAGAGCAGTTAGAGATGCAGAGTGATATAATGGAAGGCTAGGAGTCACAATGGTGCAGATCAGGAGCCAAAAGCATTGGCTCCAAATGCCCTGACAACTACAGAAAGGGGACAGATAGAAAAGGAGCTCTTGGCAGCACTCTGGAACGGAACCATTCTGTGACTTGTGGCTTTTGGCACAAGGTAGATAGGCTGGCTGATCATAAGCTGTATGATGAAGAAACAAATGCTCTGTGCTTCTATACAACTACATGTTTTGCCAATTATTAGGCCTAGCATAAAGCTGAACCAATAACCAGATTGTATGCGACACAAAAGGGTCAGTACATGGGTGAGCGCTGGGGGTACAAACGAGTCAATCAGCTACATAATCAACATCAACCCCAAGGATCCCAATAGTGACACCCCCCGACCAGCAATGGGTGGAATAAACAGTGAAATAGTCTCCTATAGAGGGGACGGGAGACAACCAGGTCAACCAGCCCAATACATAAGACCAAGGAAGCCCCATAATGAATCCCAACAGAGCCCACATTTACAAAGGCCAGACCTGATGGAGCCCAGTCCCAGGGAGGCAGGAGGTCCTTCCCCAACAGAGAACTCTGCACAGTGCATCCACCTCACACACAGACACTCCACTCCTCCTGCAAGTGGTCCCAGCTTTTA
This sequence comes from Athene noctua, assembly GCF_965140245.1. Taxonomy (NCBI): domain Eukaryota; kingdom Metazoa; phylum Chordata; class Aves; order Strigiformes; family Strigidae; genus Athene; species Athene noctua. Next base: position 16,496,742 of record NC_134051.1, on the reverse strand, counting down.
TCCCTACGTGGGACACCTGACCTCTGTTTCCTTACTGCAGGACCCCTGGGGCTGGTTTACCCAATGGCTCTGTCTGCCAGGCCGCCCCACCCTGGAGGGAAGCTGAAAGGGAAACTCACCCCCCTTTGGGAAGGGCTGGGGGAATCACCCAGATGTCAGCCTTAATTTGGGGCTTGGGGTTGAAACCCCAGCATTTCACTACAGAAAAAAGAGCTTTCATAAAAGGTGAAGGTATCATTTGGGACATCTAGTCCTGGAGGCAGTTAGTGGAAAAGATATTCTTTTTAAGGTTCTATGGAAAGGAAGAAGTTATGGGTTATGTGGCTGGCTGAGAGAAACATGACAGTGGACATGTTAGACTTCTAGCCAGGAGGAAACCATTTTTCAGTTCTCTCATAAAGGGAAGATACTGGGTAGGCCTTGACCTTTCTGTTGATGAGTTCCTAAATCCTAATTTTAGATTTTGAAGTGTTGTATGTATTAAATCAATGAAGTGCACAGCAATTCTAAGTCCCACTCCCCCCCCGTTTGTGACTGTTATCTAGGACTGATATCTAGGATGTGATTCTAGAGCTCAAGACTAAGAGCAAACCCTTTTTTTTTTTTTTAAGAAGAATGAAGATAATTAGCTTAATCTGAAGTCTCTTCAGGCTTCAGAAGATTTTAGCGACTTCTAGGAAGACCAGTTTTGTCTTTCACCAAACTGATTGCAAAATTCAGCTTTTAACTGTGTGACAGGCTTCTCAAGGACCTTTCATAATATACTGCTGCTCAGTGATCAGCAATTCATTCTTTGCTAGTAATTAATTTAACAGGTTCTCCCTTTCTAAAAGACTGCTTCAAAACCATGGAAATCTGTATGTTCCCATGCAAATTTTAAATAACTGCAACCTTTTGAGGGTTTAAGTTACCTATTTGGAAAACAGCAAGCAGGTAGCATTGCTAAATTCTGTTCCCAGATCCAGGAGAGAAATATCGGTTTACATGTGAAAGAAACTGCCAAATAACTGGGCATGGGTATTGCAGTGGGGAAGAATGTTAGCTTTTGGAGGGTTTCCAGATGTTATATTACAATTGAGCCTGGTCTGAGATTTGTGATCAGCTCAGAAAACCTCAGTGTTCCTTACAGCCTCTGAACGACTTGTATCTTTCTTTGGGTGTTCTTGTTCTGTGTATTTTGGTGTGAGATATGGTTCTGGAATTTTTTGGGGGGTGTTAGTATTTCAATTATTTCAGACAGTGAGCTAAAGGAACAATATCATCTGCTAGTAATTTTTTTGTCGTTGTTTTAATCACCACCAGCCTTTTAACATGTGCTGCTTATTTGAGTTTCTTGGTCTCTCTGGGTGCCATGTCCCCCATCTGACCAACAGAAATAACGATAGGTGCCTTGCAGAGGAGTCATGAAGTACAGTTATGCTCATGTTTGTAAAATACTTTCAAGACACTGACTGCCTTGGCTTTGGTTTATAAACCCCTTTGCTATTATTAGATGTTCTGTTATCCTCTTTTGCAGAAATATACATGAACATTTTAAAACAAAGAGGGCGAGCTGCTACTCACTTTTTAAAGGATTATGTATGTACATAATCTGCTAGATTCTTCGCTTCTCAGCTGATCTATCGGCTTTCTTATACTCCTACCAATCACAAAAACCGCACAATGAGAGATTTTCAATTCTATCTTTTCAGGAGGAGATTTTAAATAAGAATGAAACAGGGGGGCAGGAAGTGGAATGGAAAGACAGACAATACCATTTCTCAGTACTAACACACAAATATTTCTTACCTACCGGGTGCTGTTAAGCTAGAATAATTAGGAGGAGTGGGCTGCTCGGGATATTAAAAGTGTTAAAAGTTTTGCTTTAACGCAAAACTCTGTTAACAGAAGCAGCCTAAAATTTCAGGTTAAATTATGTGTGTTTCAGTGTATTTCCACAGAACTCATAGTAAATGTATGGTCTCTTACACCTCAACACAGAGCAGGATGACTCCTATTTGGAAGCATGATAGCTGTAGTCCCAGAGGAGACAATAGTTATTTGCTATTTATTGTTACAGACGGCTGCATTACCAGAGGGATTTAAGGACATTTAGCACAACACATGCACTCTATAACTGAGTGAACATGCCCTTTTGCAAACACATCTTCCCCTCTCAGTGCTGCCTGGAGCACTGAAACTTTCAGGCATTGCCTTATCTGCGATTGCTGACACCTGTTCTATGGCAACAGATAATTCTAGAGGCCTGTCATTTTCTTCTCCAGCTGCCATCTCACCTTCCAGTCTCCTAAGGGCCCTGTCACCCTTAATCACAGTTTTCTTTGTGATGGAAACCACAGGTGAAGAACCAGACAGGTTCCAGACTTGCCCACAGCAGAATTGTTTTCAGTTTATTCCCTGGGAACGGATGGGGAAAAAGTGGGGAGACAAGGGCAAAAATGCAGATGTACTACAATAGACAGCTACACCAAAAGCAAATGAGCACGAATAACTCTCCTGTTGGATTTTCTTCCTCATTAATTCCTTTCTCCATGTGCAGTTCAGGTATACTAATACTCCGGGCAAGGATCATGGTGGCATAAAGTTTGGGCTGAATTAAGTACTTGTCTTTGCAAGAGTGAGAAATGGATTTCCATTCAAAGCTCTCCAGATCTACGTATGCCACTTCCACTCAGGTCAACAGCAAAACTGATTTACCTTTGTGGAGCTTGAATTCCCATTTATTCTCCAGAACTTTTTCAGCCAGATTTTAAGGTGCTCACCACACATAACACCTTTTCTTTCATTTGGGTATCTACATGAAAATAAAAATAAAAACCAGAAGCCAGTGTTAGGACAGTGCTGGCCAGACTCTTCCATATACATTCAGTGTATTAAATCCTTGGAAGATCTGTCTGTGCTGTTGATGTTAAGCATTTTGTGAAATCTAGCCCTCAATAATAATTCATTGCTTCTAAATTAGGACTTAATATAATGTACAGATGTTGGGACAGTTACATGCCTTTGAGATGAAATAAGAATAAGGCAGTCTTGCCTCTGTGCTCTGTAAGATCATGGAGTGGATCCTCCTGGAAACTGCTAGGACACACAGAAAATAAGGAGGTGGCTGGGCACAGCCAACATGGCTTCACTAAGGGTGAATTGTGCCTGACAAATTTGGTGGCCTTTTACAACAGTGTTACAGCAAGTATGGGTAAGGGAAGAGCAACTCACATCATCTACTTGGACTTGTGCAAAGCTTTTGACACTGTCCTGCATGACATCCTCATCTCTAAATTGCAGAGACATGTATGTGATGGATGGACCACTCATGGGTAAGGAAAGGGCTGGGTGGTCGCACTCAGAGAGCTGCGGTCAGTGGCTCCACGTCCAAGTGCAGAGCAGTGAGGAGTGCCGTTCCCCAGGGGCGGGGTTGGCACCGGCGCTGTTTAACATCTTTGTCGGTGCCGTGGACAGTGGGATGGAGGCACCCTCAGCAAGTTCACCAACGACACCGAGCTGTGTGGTGCGGGGACACGCTGGAGGGAAGGGATGTGCCACCCAGAGGGACTGGACAGGCTGCAGAGGTGGCCTGTGCAAACCTCAGGGAGTTCAACAAGGCCAAGGGCAAGGTCCTGGGGGCACCAACATAAGAAGGACACGGACCTGCTCAAGCAGGGCCAGAGGAGGCCACAGGGATGATCAGGGGCTGGAGCAGATTCCCTGTGAGGACAGGCTGAGAGAGTTGGGGGGTTCAGCTGGAGAAGAGAAGGCTCCAGGGAGACCTTAGAGCGGCCTCTCAGTATTTAAAGGGGCTGCAGGAAAGGTGGGAGGGACTCTTGATCAGAGACTGTAGGGATAGGATGAGGGGTAAAGGTTTTAAACTGAAGAAGAGCAGATTTAGATTAGATGTAAGGAAGAAGTTCTTCCCTGTGAGGGGGGTGAGGCCCTGGCACAGGCTGCCCAGAGCAGCTGTGGCTGCCCCCTCCCTGGAAGGGTTCCAGGCCAGGTTGGACGGGGCTTTGGGCAACCTGGGCTAGTGGAAGGTGGCCCTGCCCGGGGCAGGGGGTGTGACTGGATGGGCTTTAAGGTCCTTTCCAAACCAAACCATTCTATGATTCTGTGATTTTGTAGAGACTAGGGCCAATGTGATAAATTCCTTCAAATTTCACAGAGTGGGGGTTGGACTGGGTAGAAGTTACATTCATCATTTTTCAGGTTCACTGTTTTGGCACCACAGCTCAAATGTTTGATCAGATCCAGCATTCAACGAAGGACTCTGCAAAACCAGCAAACCTCACCCAATTGCTACTCAAAATCATTTTCAGTCCAGGTCTGCTCAGGATTCGGACCTCAATCACCATGTCCCACACTATGATTTGTGGTGGGAGTTGAATACTATTTTCATTGTCTAACCTTAAGTCACAGAAAGCTGTGCAGCTACAGTAGAGAGTGATATTCTTCTTTGAATGTCACTCTATGCCATTTTTCTCTACTGTCACATTAAAAAAAAATGAAAGGCATGTTCTGGAGTATAGTATGCCTAATTTAACAAAAACTGTAAGAAAATGTACTGTGCTCCTACTGCAAGATTATGTGCATTTGCTGAAACTACACTGTGCTTGTTAACGACTTGGTAAAGACTCCTATTACCTTCAGCGGTCTTTGGATCTGACAGTGAAGCAGCATAAATAGATCAGGATTTGGAGGCAGGTTTAACTGTACACCATCAATTTTATAGCACCTTTAAACCAATATTTACAATAGCTAGCATCAAGTGATTCACTATTTAAAATGCTCCCAAACACACTATTGACAAACCTGCAATTTGCCTTCCATCTCCAAACTCTGGAGGGGTATTTTTGGCCCCATCTTTTTTTATATATTGACATTTAACTTTTTCATTGCAGAATGTATATTGACGGAGCCATCAAGAGAGCAAACACATTAAACCTAAAACAACAAGCAAAAACTCTAAATAATACAAAGCTGGACCTACAAGTATGTATGCTGAAAAGCTTTAGATAACTGGGTCTGCAAATAGATCCTCAAACTTCCATTTGGGCTCATGCAGCAAACAAACTACAAGCAAATCTTGCAATTATACAGACGAAACCAATTTATGGTGTCAGGTCAGAGCCAGACTTGGCTCCTCTGGCTCCAACCATTCTGCAGTATTTTAGTCACACCAAGAACTTGAATCCGTTCGGAGCTGCCTTGTTAAAGACTGCACCAGCAAAGACTCTGCTAAAATTTTTGTCCAATAAAAATCAGGTGATTACTGGTTTAACGGATAATTCTCAGCTCAGCCAATGGGCAAGGCAAAGCACATCTCTTCCCTAGCCCTGCCTGGGGAATGAACTTGCAGTCAATTAGTCTCAAAAACCAGTGGGCACCAGGGCATTATTACACAGCAGCTGTGACTCCCCAAGGCCCCACTTGCTCTGCCAAGGCTTCTGCTTAAGAGGAGAATGTGGCCCATCGTTTCTGTCAGATTTCTTTCATCTGTTATTTGTAGGAGAGAAAACAGCTGCAGGTCAAGTATACTTAGGGCAGTACAGCAGCAGGGATCATCTTGACCAATGCATGCTACCGTGAGGTAGAGACCAAGACATCTGAAATTACACATCCCTCAGCAGCTCAGGAGTAACACACAAAATGGAAAACAAAATTGCAGGCAAAGGTAATGCTATTTTCTCACAAAGTCTGAAGATGGGTGGACATTTTCAGTCCTCCGCCTTCGATTCTACACTTTGATTCACTTCTGTGTCCCTTCACTTCTTCACTCAGCTTGGCAATCTTGAGGCAACTGTTTTGGTCGTCGAGTCATGTATGTTTTCTCTTTTATAAATCATCCCTGTCTCAGTAGGATGCAGTGTTACAGCCCAGTCATTTGCTTCAGGAAAGGGTTTCCTTCCCTCTGGCAGTATGATCTCTTCTCCTCTCATGTTTGTGGATCTGGTCTTATGAAATAAACATTGGTTTCATAACCTCAGAAACAAACCTCCTTGTTCTCGTGCTGCATGAAGAATTCTGGCCTGATTTTAGGCCTCTCAAAGGATTAAGATCACAACTGGAGGTTGCAGGATAATTTCTTTTTGGAATTTTCTTCCTTTCTGTGACACAGAATCTACAGCAGCACTCGGATCGAGTGTACAGAGGCTTAGCTTCTTCATACAGCCAGAGAGATGCAGGTATTTCTGTGCCTGTGTGAGCATTCCCAGCGTGGGAAATGCCAGGGCTCAACCGTACAAAGTTGGGATCTGATACCTGCTACGTTTAGCAGGGTACTAGGGAAGAACAATGTTTTTCTCAGGCTGATTCTCTTCCACAGACTGGAGATGTGGAAAAGCATCTGTGAAATAACCGTAATCATCACAAATCAGGGTAGTAATATCAGGAAGAACACAGTGGCATGGGAGTCATCATGTGCCACACAAGCCTGGCAGGAACACAGCTACTCCATACCGAAATCTGTCCTTCAGCTTTGTGGCTGAAACTGGAGTCAGATGAGTAAACCCAGCTTGAGTACGTCTGTGTGGCACCTCAGTGCCACCTGCAGCTGACACGTCGCTTCCTCCTTATGATCCATGTGAGCAATTAATATGCCAGTGGCAGCCAAGCTGGGCTGCAACAGTAGGATCTGGAAGCCCATGGATGGGGAACTATTGCTTTTAGTGCACTGAGTGCTCCAGAAGATCCCACAAGGTCCCTACGTGCTAAAGCTTTTTCTGCTAAGCTTATATATCTCTTCTGTTGTTAATTCCCCTCAACATCTTCTCAGGTTTTTCTTTTATTTTTTATTTTATCCTTCAGTCTCTTCCTTCCTACCCTCTACTGGAATTGTCCATGCTGGCAGTTTGCTTCCTCTTGAATTGTTCTGTATGAAACTTTATTGAAAAACGAATTAAGCCTTCCCATTGCACTCAGACAATGTGGCAGTTGCTGAAAACCTGGAAAAAAAAGTCATGTGAGAAACTGGGAATATTTCTGTATTTTTAGTGGCAAGTACTGGAAGGAGAAGCTTAGTCAGCTTATGTGACATAGTTGTTGACAAAGCTTTTTTAGGAGTGTCCTGCTTCTAGAAAAACTGGTTGTACTGCCTTTCAAGCTTAGAAATCATGCAAATTCTCAAGCTCTTTATTCTTAAAATCACAATATAACACTCCAAAATTCCCCCTTCGCTTGAAAGGAAGAAATGCTCCAAATCTAAGAAGGTATACATAATGTTGCTCTTGCAGTTATATCTGAGCATCTCATATCTTTAGTTTCAGTCTCACAGTAGTGCCATGAGTCAGGGTATGGTGTCATTGCTGCAGAACTTGAGCATCACGGAGTTTAGTGACTTGTCACAGTTCACACAGGGCCTGTGAAAAGGAGGCAATTCCCTCAGGATCTTTGTGTCTGTCTAATGACCATTCTCTCTTCATACCTTTAAAGAGAAAAGATGGATAAAGCCTTTTTGCACGGGCAAATGAAAAAACAAAAGAGTAACAGGTGTGACCTCCCTTCAGTCCTGGGGAAAAAATCCCCCTTGACTTCAGTAAGCTCCAGCCCTTGGTTTGTAGCACATTTTCTTCCTTTGATTGAAAAGGCAGAGACTCTCCCAATCTTGCTACCTGCTCACATAAACAGTCTCTTTGACTCTTCTGTGTGGAACAATAGTGACGTGCAGTGGCTGCTCAGGCAAAGCACAGCAATACAGACCCAGGAATGCTGTTATCACAAGGACTGCTTCTGTACAGTAAAATTACATTCATACAAACAACTACCTCTTAGCTGGGTGCCCATGTCATGATAACAGTTTATAAATGAGCTTGGTGAAATGCCAACTTAGATTATGTGTACTGCGAAAGCCATTTCAAGCACTAATTTATACTGCATCCTTATTTCTCATGTCACAGCGCTACTTAGAGGCTAATAACATTTTAACCAAATTAGTAGAAAATATTTGTATTGACTTGCAGTGCTTGTATGGGTTGCAACCGGCGGTGCAGGCTGAAATCTCTGCATATAATGAAAGAAAAACTGATGAAAATGATTCAATCTCTAAGCGAGCTTGGGGAGGTTTATAGTCATTTTACATCTAAAAGGTAAACTTGAGGCAATTGGGTAGGAACACTGCCACTGAAGATGGTGCAGTACAGAGACAGGTATCAGTTAGTCCAACGTCACAAAGTTAGTGGCTAAGTCAGATTTTGAGGATGCATTTGTCATCTTGGAAGAACATGCTGCTTTTTAAGAGCCTTTAGTGTTTTAATGCTTGTCATATCTAAACTCCAAAGGAATTAGGAGTTACAAGGGGATTTGCTGTGTGAGTGGTTTGCTCTCTGTGGGATTATTTTCTGAACTCCTTGGGGCAACTGTTCCCACAGGCAAACCCAAGACAATGGGGTTAATCACAGGGTTAGCTCATCTTTGAAAAGACTAGGGCTTACCTGTATCAAATTCAATCCTCTTCCCAAATTGGTGAGTATATGGTTCATCAGGCTTTTGGAAATAAAATGGCAGAGAAGCAGCTTTAGAAAGAGTGGGTGTGGGAGTTACAGCTCCAATAAAGAATGTAGAATTGCTCGGGGAAGGATTGATGAGCTCTAGACGGTGTGTAGGAAGAGGCCCTTGAAGTTAGAGGGCAGTTTGAATTATAAATCAGCTATCCCAGTTGTTATGGTGACAGAGGGTCCTGATGCACTGCTATTACTGCCAAGGTGGAGTACAAGGACTTTCTGGTGAAAAGGAGAGCAGGAAAGCGAGCCCAAGACAGACTCTGAAGGGCAGGTCTGTGCTCAGGAGGGGCTTGGGAGCAGGAGCACTGTCTTTATATTGGATATCTGTACAGGAAGTGCACTTTTTTCTCATGTATCTTGCTGATATAATAGCCTCCTGGCTACCCAAAGAGCAAGGCAGAGATCCCCAAGGGGGAATAAGAAATCCTCCTCTCAAGAGGAAGCCAACCCAGCAGAGCTCCCTGCACAGTTACAGTCATGTGTCTCTGGATGCTAATGTGACAAGCAAGTATTCACTGAAGTAGGACAATAAAGACACTGTACTGTGCCTTTTTTGTTAACCAGCCCATTCAGCAAAGATGTTGCTATTCAGCTGGATTATTAACACCAACTTACACTTACAGGTTCACTGTGGCAAGCCACAGAAGTCAGCACAGCTCTCTTTAAGACACGGTCACCGGTGATGTTTCTTCTACTTGTTTGCCTGTTATTTCAGTGACGCCCTCGTTGCTACTGTGTGCTGAGTACCTCAGGAACGACACCAGTGTGTCTTGTTGATGCACATGACCAGGGGGACCGAATGATTCAAGTAAAGATGGGAGGTTTTTAATTGTCACCTGTTCAGTAAAATGAAAGTAGTAAGTCCTGTCACTCGGGTGTTTGCATAAATTAATATCTGAGCATGAGGTGATCCTGAAGATCTGAGTCTAAAAGATAGATTTGTGAATGTCTTGATTTCTGTTGGCTGAGAAAGAACCCTGTAGCCATTTCCTTCTTCTTTTGTTTTCATTAAATATTGCATTATTCCTGAGTTTTGAGAAAGAAATATTACTACTTCCATGCTGTACACTGTATTAAACAGGTCTCTTATCTGTCTCATCACTGAATGAAACAGGCCTGGTCTTCACAGTTACTTATGCAGAACTTCTCCATTTCATCAGAAGTGCCCTGGACCAAATCAAGGTCCTGTCAAATGTGAAGTTTGTCACGGGCAGGAAGGAGCTACAGCTTCCAAGTCTGCTGACTACACCTGTTGCCATGCCTCTAATGTACTGTTTATAAGCTGAAAGGCAGATAGCTCAAAAGACTTGTTATTGCAACTCCTACAAACTCTGTTCCTTCTATGGATTTTGCCTGACAGTTATAAAATTCTTTTTATGCGTTTTTTTTTACATAATTAAATGCTTTACTGTATAATACTACTCAAGTGGGAGCTGTGGCAATAAAAGGTTTATGATGCCAAAGGGTTTTCACAGTGCTGATGCAGCCAGCTCGAAAAGGCTGTGGAAATAGAGACTCCTCCATAGTGCAATTCAGTTCAGCCTCTCTGTATGCTGCAGGCACTACATACAACATTAGCTTATAAATATTTGAGAAGGCCAGGTTGGATGGAGAAATATGTTAGTTCCTTCAGCAGCCAGATGTGTTGTCCAGAAGCATAAGCGATTAGCAAATGCTGTTTAGCTACTGGCAGACAAATTCCTTCCAACACCTAGGGAGCATTACACTGAGAGAATCCCAGCCTTCCATGATAAGTGTTTGCCTTGTCCTTGGCAAAAATGAAAACAGTAAAATAACGAGCTAAAAGCTCTTCAGGGAACTGCCTGTCGTCCCTCCAATCCCAACCAAGGAACTTTCAGCTAGCTTTGAAATGAGTAGTAGAAGCAGACTATCACAAGGACTAAGATGCTACTTTTTAATACTTGACTGCTCATCGCCCTTGTCTGCTCCAAATGAAATATTAAACCCAATAGCTTAAACCATCATGCGAATGGGACCAGGCTGTAGAGGTGGTGTTCTGCATTTTAATTCTCAAGAATGGTGGGAGATGACTTGAGAATATAAACAGTTGCAACAGCTTGGCTGATAAGCACTAACTCATTAACTGATGATAACTTGCCTACTTACAGTCTCATATCCCTTCCTTCCCGACAATTTTACAAGTATTAACTTTAGTGCCTTGTCCTCAGTGGTGATGGAACCCAAAATCTTCCTGTAAGATCACAAAGATGGGTTTTCTTAGGTAATAAGCTGAGAAACTAGGTCAGGCGTAACAAGAGATTTCAATCTGCCAGTGCCACTTTACTTACGGTGGGGTATGGCATTGCATCCCTCTTCCTTTCCCCCTAATACCTGACTTCACATACTTGTAGATTGTTAACCAACTGCTCTTCATCTGTTTGGGGACTACAGTTCAGGGATGAAGGAACTATGCCCAGATAGTGTTCATCCAACATACAAGTCTAGCAACTCAATCCTGCACCACAGCTAAGAACAATTTTTTTACAGGAGATGCTCTACCCTAGTAGTTTGGCTTGTAAGATTTACAGGTGTGTCCGAGTAGTCTATGCAGAGGTATCTTCATAGATCTGGAGTGGACAATGCTGCCACAGTTCCCAGGAAAGGAAGACTGAATCTAATAAATGTGAGCGGTTAGAGTTGGTCTCTTCTACTGACAGTTGCATAGTTTCAAAAATCAGCAATGTCTTGGTGCATCTCACTGAAGTTGCTCAGCTCATACTGAGAGCAGAGCTTCCTGATTTTCTCGGAAAAAATGTTTTTATTGAGAGAGGGTAAAGAAATTAAGAGCCATAGAAAAATGCAGCATGCTGTTTCCTTCAGAACCCCTCTTATATTTTCTGGACCAATCCTGAAGTCTGTCACTCTCAACTGTTCCAATTCTTAGACAGTCTGTCATATTCAGGAAATACGCCATGATATAAAGATATTTAGGTTTTTTCTTATTATTTGCATCCTCAGATATTCAATTTGATTAGTTTCAGCTTGATAGTATCGACATTTATGCCACAAATGTAAACAAAATCAATACTGGTTGATCTAATTGAAACATAACATCAGTGAAATGGCTATAGCATCTATCTCCTTAGAACAGAAGTGGTAAAAACCTTTAAGACTGTTTTGTGATTAATTTTTTTAAAAAAAAAACAAGGAAGGTTAACAGTACATTGTTCATCACCTGATATTTTAACATTTAAGATGGCCAATGGCTGGGAGATGTTACTGACTGCAATTCAGCAGTTTCTAGATGAGATTCTCTGGGCTATAAAATACAGGAGCTAGGGTCTGGTGAGCATGAATGCCTCCTCTGCTCTTCAAACCATACAAAAAGCAGTATGTATGGAAATGAATGGTTTCTCTCAAAATACAGTCTACTGCTTAGTGTAGCCATGAGATGTCAGTAGAGACCGCTGTTTCTGTGCAAACCGGTATAAAACAGAAAAGGTCTCTCAAGTCAGAGCATCCAAATAATGATTACTGGCCATACAAACGCCCAAGTGGGATGTGACCCAGCAGTACATACAGCCACTGCTAATACGCATCCAAAGATCGAATGTGACAGTGATGTGACAGCTGAAAGGACTGGCAAAAAGGGAGGGAAAAGTTTAAGGGCCTAGTTAGGGTTAAAGCTGATGTGTAGAACACAGGAGAAAGCTATTGCAGTAAAATAGCACTATAATGTTTTAGTAAAAATAAAAAGATATAACTTTTTTGTAACCTAACTAGAATGCAATCCAGTACTTAAAGACCTGTAACCTAAACCAGGGATGGCTAAAACTCTGAGGGATGAACCTGGTCTTCAGGGTAGTTTTGTCTGGCCTCAGAACATCCGACTAAATTCCTGTCAGCTTGCAATTGCTGGGCCAACACCTGTGCCCACTCAGCAAACAAACTGGGAGTACTGAGGGGGAGTCTCTCTTGAGCATGGTTATACCAGTTCTGGGGACAGTCTGATTCTCTAGTACAAAGCCAGAGCATTTATTCTAACCTTTTCAGTCCCGAGCTGGGTCAATTTAGTCTGTTAAATATGAAAATGTCAGTCAGGAGGCCAAGGGACATGTGTTTTTTACTGATATATCTTGGTTAACTATGAACTGCTTCACTGCAAGGAATTTACAGAATGAACCAGAGAAAAGGATAGTTGTATTCATGAAGTACGCTCAGATTTCTTCAGATTTTGTTTCTCAAATAGTTGAAACCATTGGATTTAAGTTGCAAAACAATGCCAGGCCAGTGATAAATCAGAGGCCGAGATTACCTGAGATCCCAAGGTGTCAATCAAGCTTGGGAAAATCTAAGTCTTTTGGATCCGTCTCCTAGGCCAGTTCCAGTTTTCCGTAAGGGCTTCAGTGGGCAGGCGCTCCGTGTCTTGCTGTGCTCACCTCAGTGGAGAACTTCTGGGCAGGTTCTGGGTCTCCCCTACTGCTCACCGACCAGGAATGGACAGAGCATGTCCTGTTTGGTCTCCAACCTGCCATCCTTTTAAATTTGGAAGAAGGACATTATGAATCACGTGTGTCTGCATAGAGTCAGTCAGGTCTCCTAGCTTTGGATCACTGAGCAACAGACGTATGGAGCTGCTTTAACTGCAGCTGTGTCTGAACCAACAATGTCCCCTCGGACATCAGAGGCGGGTATACAGACACATCCAAGCTGCCCTGCAGGAGCCAGCTCAGGAACAGCACAGACCCAGACTGAATCCTTGTACATCTCCCCTAAACATCTTGTCTATCTGCAGGTTCTTCACCCCCGAGGATTCCTTTGCTCTCCCCTACATCTCTTTGCCATCCCTTGAGGATGCCTTTACATTAGTGATTCGTACTGGCAGTAGCTCTGCGCACTGCCTGCTCAGCACAGTACTGCTCTGCTCAGTACATCTGTTTTTCTTCACTTTAAACGAGGCCAATTACCTATGAGTTTGCAATTCACCAGAAAGTAATGGTAACAGTCAGCGTCCTCCTCTCAGTAACACGTTTTGGGGAAAATACAGCAAAGAACTGGCTATTAAATAAACATTAGTTTCAGTGAGAGGAAGAACCTGATAAGGTCACTTGTATCAAATTACATAAAGTCCTTTCTAGGATGTTTTCTCTTTCTAGCATAATCCTTCAAAACATTCAAGGCTTATTTGACAATTGCAAACCATCTTGTTTTCTTTGTATTCAGAGGGAATTTCAGAGAAATTCAGGGGTTATACAAACATTCAGGAGCAGAAGATACTCTTTATTACCATTGTGCCAGATATTGCAGAAAGACAGAATGAGAAATTCAGGAAAGCTATTGAAATGAAAACTGCTCTAATTCAGTAACAGATTCATTGGCTTTCTAATTAGGTTTGATCACTTGAGTATTTTATATTGCAGCTGCAGAAGTATCTTATAAATACCTACCACATGTGACACAGGCACTTCAAAAGCATCATATAACTGTAGAACAGATCTGCAGAAAAAGTTAAATAAAAATATGTATCTTAGTTCTTCCCTATCTTGATAAATAATCCCCAGCTCTGAGATGTCATTTTATTTAATTTTACAACATTCAGAACCACTGTAAAATAACATCTGTGATAAATATTCAAAAAATAACTCAGATTATATTTTACTGTTACAGCTTACAGTAATGTCTGAGTAACATCACACAAATTGTTTTATAAATAGCTTCACCAGCACCAGCACCAAACCATAGAAATATTACATTTTACATAATTCACTTAAGCACATGGAATTTTGGCTACAAAGGATTTATTTCTTACTCTTGTTATAGAGCTGATTTGGTATGCTTCAACTTGGAAAATAATTCAATTACATAGTCCCAACATGAAAAAATACGTGAAAACCAATGTGGGAGCAGATGAGAATCAGCAGATTGTACTGGCTATTCACAGAAATTCTAGTGCTCAGTCTATTCAGGATTTCTAGCCTTATTTCATTCTGATAACAAGCAAGGTCTGCCAACTAAGGTCTTAGACGGGGATTCAGAAACTCTGGTTTCATGTGACCTTGGGCAGATTTCTGCCTCAGTTCTCCATTCACAGCATGGTAGTAATAATGTTTCCCTCTATCTCCAAAGACTGTAAGCTCTCGGAAGCTCCCTGACACTATTTTTTGTAAAGTAATTGGTAGTGTGGGACTAAGATTAGAGCCGAGCTCAGTAAGAGTAAATGTGCAATCTTTAACACAAGACACAATGATAAAATTGTTCTGATATTTAACAGAGGTAGGTAAATGATGCCCTTTGCACTGCTGGAGAAAGTACAAGGGACTTGCCCAACAACTCAGTGTGCCTTGCTGACACAGCTCCTGAGTCAGAGTCTTCAACTGTAATATGCTGAAGTCCTCCAGAAATACAAGATCTAACAGAAATGTAGTAGAGCTGTTAACACATTCACGTCTTTATTCAAAGCCACAGCAGTCAGGGGAAAATTTCTTCATTAACTTCAGTGGGCACTGAAGTAAATTTTCTGTTAAACCCAGAGGAAAAACTAATAAAGAAAAATTAGATTTCTTGGCACCTAAGATGAAATTCAGGTATTCTGTCTGTTCAGTTTTACTCAGCAGTTTTCAGCACAAGTTAAACATATTCTATCACAAAGCATTTGCACAAATTTCATGAAAAGGAAGCACCATCAAAATTGCTATGCAAAAACTGTGAAAGGCATCAGATACATCTTCTGCACTACAGAATTGAAATGCATCAGATAAATCTTCTGCATTACAGAACTGAAAAAGCAGCTATTAACAACCTGAAAGAGGTAAGTATGTAGCCTGAGCATCTGATAGAGTGGGGCTGGCTACAGTGGCTAGTTAAAACATCTGGAAAAGCAGCTGTATCTTTCTCTTGCACTACACTCACCACTGCACCACACTTCACCATCATAGTCACTACTGTCTGCCAGAGAACTAAAATCAAGTCATTCACAGTATCTATGCCCTATATCTTTTCATTTTAACACAGTACCAAAGCACATTTTTAGAAAATTAGGAAAGAAAACACGATGCCATGTCTCTCCTTAGACATTATATATAGCTGACATGGATTAGGCTTCTGGGCTTCTCTGGTTTCTCAAATCATCCCATTTTTCTGTGTTGTCACAAAGAAATAGTGTGATTGTGGTACAGGAGAGAGGATGGGACTCTTTGGGGAGACATGAGGGAAAGAAAGATCCTACACCGAAAGTGTACGCCACGGTAAAGATTAATTCACCTCACTCAGATATCCTAGCTCTGCCCTAGTGTTGGAATTATCACGGAAGTTCTCCAAACACTCTGAAGTTCTTCCTATTCTGGATCTTTATTTTCTACTTCACCCTGTGCAACAAAACCATAAGTATGCACTATTAACTGAGGATATCTACACCTCACAGTCTCTCCCTGGATTCAGGTGTATAGACATCATCCATTCCTACGGTGCTCCAAGGCAGCAGGAAGGTCACACTGCCTACCACAAAGCAGCCACCTCGGAGCAGCGCCGCTGGTAGAGGCTGCCAGCATGACTGGAATCCCAGGCATCCTTATCAGGAGTCTCAGAGGAGAAACCAAAAGCTAAGCGGACTGTGCATACTGGCCTGCGAGGTACTCCAAGGCACTTTGCTGGAACAGCAGAAAGGAGAAAAGAAAGCAAGAAAACTGCCTTGTTCTAAACAATGAATGGAGATGTCTTATGAGATGCCAGCTGAAATTATTTGGGAAACACTAACACTACAGTGTACTTTCTTCTAAAGTCAGAAGGGATTCCTTATTGACGACACTTGAAATGTTTTACCGATTTATCAGAATCTTTGTGTTTTATAGCTGACTATGAGGGAAAAAGTTTACGGCAGCTGAGAAGATACTCAGTCAGAGCCTTGCCACTTTTATTACCCCTACTGACCAGATGGACCAAGCAATCCCCATTTCTGGGCTCGGCGGGATTCTGTTGTTGCAGTGATACCTGTTGATCATAACGCCTGCTCACGTCGCCGCTTCGCACCCACAGCTCTTGCTGCCAGGAGAAACAAAGCCCCGGTGAGCACTTCTGTGACAAAGGAGACCCAAACTAGTGCCAGCGACCAGCCAAACCTGATGTCAACTTCTACCAGAAGATCCTTCCTCCTCAGGAGGCAGAGAGCTTCTTCGAAGGCAGCAGCTGAATATGCAATATAGACACTGATCCCAGTAAGTGTAACAAGAGCTGAGAAAGAAAAACATATTCAGCTAGTTAGCATTCACCGCAGAAATTAAAAATAATTAATTGGATATCTCTTAGGGCTTCTTTGCCACTCCTTCCTATCTACCCAGGCCAGATTACTGGTTAGCCTCTTTACCTTTGAAATCTAGTTGAGACTGTTTTTTGGGGAAGGCTGAGAGGGAAGTAAAGGGAAGGTTATTTCTGTCCATTGAGTTTAATGTGTTCTCACTGTTAAATACTGAATCAAAATGTATAGGAGCAAGCCTCCTACAATAAATATCTAGCCATATCTTTTACAGATATCTAAGGCATGCACATCTGTTTTTAATGCTGTATTATAACATATATGGGTTAGTCTTTACTGTCACCTCTCACCAAGTCTGGTGGAGCCATGAGTATTTATCACTTCCAAATAATGAGGCCAAAGACATCCTTGGAGCAGACTAAAAATAAATTAATAAAGGCACTCAAACAAGAAGCCAGATGTTTTCAGAATGAAAGGACTGTAGAGAAGCTAGCAAACTTAGAGAATGGCACATCTAGCACAAGTACATGCTACATCCTGGGCCTGGCATCTATGTCACTCAAAGGACGTATGCTAAAGTCATAACTTTACTGGATCAGTGGCAGGAAAGATGCGACAGAAAGGCCCTGCAGCCCAGGGAAAGTAGATACTGGAATACTTGTAGGAGGAGATAATGTCTTATCTAATTCTGAGGGAGAAAAATTTTGGTCTGGCTTTCTGTCAAATCACAGTGTAAGTCTAGATGAGGCTTTATTTTTTCTAGAAAGACAAGTTTGAGTAGAGGCACACCAAGACAGAAGAGTATTGAGTTATCCAACAGTCAAAATTTGTACTCATATTCCTGATTTTAACAATGCTATGACGCCTGTACCTTATTCTAGTCCTCTGCAAGGGTGGGGAAAATATTTACTTTGTACCTTTTGCCAGCAGAAATGGAAATGACTATTTTGATGACATTTTCAACAAGGTATGCCGAGTCCTATTATTCCCCTTAAATGTGGCTGCATTTCAAAAGAATGGGGAAGCATGTAGGATGTCCTGGGATGTGGAACATATCAGCTCCGGTATTTTCAAAAAAACTCAGGCTTCTGGAATTCCATCATAGAGTATTTCTTTCTGTTGAGATAGAACTATCTAATCAATACCAAACTTCACAAACTGTAATATCCTATAAAACCGTGCATGGCTGTTACATAGCTGAAACAGCTGAACAAACTTGCCTGAGGAGGAGGAGGAGGGTCTGGTCTCACACCAGAGGCCACCCTGCAGTCTGTTCATGCTGTCCTGGGAAACAGCACTAGTTGCATCTTCAGAACATATTCAAGCACGCCTCTCCTAATATTGTCTTTGTGTTTCCTTTCCCTCTTTGCAACCCCAAGTGTCTTAGAAAGGCACAGTACTCCACTCCTCAGCAGGATAATCATGCTTTGCACTTCACAGCTTTTCATCTTTCACTTACTATATGGAGTAGTTTTCAAATAGCCTGAGCCTTTTTAGTGAATACAGCTTTCTGATGTTCCAAGGAAATAGTTTTTTGGGTTTTTTTGTTTTTTTTTTTTTTCCCAGAAGAAAAGCATAATAGGGGATGGTTGGTCTTTGTAAGAGCATTTCAGACTAAAAAGGTCATTCAAGACTTTGAGACAGCACCACTTGCTTCCAGCAATCTCTTACCATTCTCTTCTTAGAAACAGGACTGTATGGCCAGGTGATGAGGGCCAAAACTGAGCATCCCCTTCTCTGTTGGGGAGAATTTATTTCAAGTTACATTGTGAAACAGTACTGAAAATCTATTTGGAGAAGAAAATTAAAATGTATTTAAACCCAGTTTTCCTACTTTGACAGAATGTTTTTCTTTTTAATTACTTTCTAAAACACAGAAATATTGGTTACAGCAAAACCAATAGAAAACAAAATGTAAAAGAGTTTTACTAGCTTCAAATTCAAATGTTACACTCCAACTAAAATAACTCCTTGGGGTTACCTTTTGGGACCCACAGTTTGGGGACACCACTCTAGTTCAAAACTAACAATGAAGCTAACCCAGGGACGCTTAGCAAAACCCTTTTCAGGAACTCAATGCAAATGCCTTTGAAAAAATGTCAGTTTTATTAGTATTTTTAAAATCTCTGCAAGGCTATTGAACCCTATGCTTTACTAATTCCAGAGTCACTTCTCCATTATTTCATTACCCAGTCTGTAAAGAATTTGGGCACTGTGCTGAGAAGGTATTAAATCTTTTGTGTTAATGGCAGAGCAAACACACTGTGTTCAAAGTGTGACTCACTCCCCAAGGATGTATGGTTGTGTGTGATTATCTGTCTTTCCTGACTCTAAGTGGCAATTTTCTATTCCAGAATTCTGTCAGGATGAGCAGACACCAAGTGAATGAACATCAGCATTATTCTGAAAGCAAACTCTTGCTTAGCTTTTTTTCCCTGGAAGACAGTGTGATGTTTCCCAGATATAATCTCTTATTATTTAAAACAGTTAAGATGGGAGTTTGATAGAGTACCTCCAAAAAGAAAAAGCAGTCCTGTCATTAGAAGCAGTAGGTAGGCCCTGGCAAGAACACTGATGAATCCAGTCATTCCTCCAAAAATCATCAATATCAGGCTGAGAGGCATCAGGATGACAAATGTTCCATGCATGTCTGAAGAAAAATTAAGAATGTTAATATTTTATAATTTCATTATGGTGTCATTGGATGTACTAACAATTATAGTGTACAGAGCCCCTGATCAGGATCAAAACCTTATTCTGTGCTGCACAAACAAGGAGTTGGATTTTCAGGCAGGACAAATATATGGTATGGAGAAAAAGGTAACGTACAGAGAAAGCCCTTGACAGGATCACAGCTTGTGTTTCAGTTACCACAAATATAAAGGATATGTCTACCTGGATATCCTTGAGCAATTAAACTGCTCTCAGATATTAAGCCTAGCTGGATACCAGGTGATGCACGGCAAATCAGGTAGTCACTGACAACCTCAGTAAAAACTAGCCCTAGTTATCGGAATCATACAGACCACAGAGAGAAGCATTGTTCTATTTGGGTGGTGAGATCCAGCAGATGCTTTGGTTAAATGTTTTCTGTCACATGTCCTCTGCTGAACTGATCTAGCAAATTGCTGACCTTTTCCTTTGCTGCAGCCAACCATCAGCTAGAGGTAAATTTTCCCATCCAGCTCTGATTCTGTCTGTCACCGTTTTCTACAGCAGCTTCACAAAGTACATCAACTGGTTGCTTCCTTCCATGCTAAATGTTTTACATTGGTCTTTCTTGATCCCTATAACATTTTAATGGCTGTGTAAACAGAGGGTTGCTATGTATTTTTTCATACCACACTGTTTTTTCCATCATAAACCATCTTTGTGTCATTGTTCCCTCTCACGCAATCTACCCACAACCTTCAACCCGACCTTTACTAGAATAACCAAAAAAAAAGTAATTCCAGCTTCCACTATCAATTTATTTCATACCAGAGTGAAGTGCAGAGTTACTGAGAAAGGAAAACTTAATATCCATTTTCTGAAGGGCTCTAGGCTTCAGTGTCTCATTTAATTTCACTGAGGAACAACAATGCACCGTTAGTTGGTGCCCAAGAAAAAGGAGTCAGTTAAGAGATCGGTTTGCGTGTGGTCAGATGATCATTTTTTTAAGTCACTGTAACTGCCCACTGAATTGGAGGTATTCCACCTGCTACTGGCTGAGGATCCAGTTTATCCTTTTCAGTATCATTGTAAAGATACGACACAATCATGGACGTATCTCTGTTCAGCTCTAGAACCTTGGAGTTAGGAAGAGTCTGCATGGGATCCAGGAAGACACTGTTAATTTCTTTACTTGAGTGGAACGTGGTTTCAAGACATAATTATTTGTTTTGTGTAGTACAGAACATGCTCACAAGGCAAATGACAAACTTTTGGGAGGTGGCTCAATTGTTCTTCCATTTCTGTTTCTTTACACTGGTATTATATTCTCATATTTAGTCCCACACATGCCCACATCAGGATCAGCAGGAATTCAGCATTCTGCATTGAAGGGAGCACTTTCTCTCCTTGCTTCTAAACCTGAGGATACTCCCTAGGCTTTCCTTCAGCAAAACTGGCCACGGCTGCCGTTGCTGGCTAAGAAACCCAGACATATAGCAGTTCTCAGATGCTAACAGTCAAATCAGTCTTCAGCTTACTGCATATAAACCAGTATGTCAAAACTGTTTGCAAATCTTAGTTGAATACCAAGAGGAGAAATAGCCATGCAACTCAGTTGAGGAGTTTTATATAGTTAGAAGTGGTTGTCAGGGATGTGATGCAACATGATGTGACAGAATAGATATTTGGCACACAATTTAGCTCCTATATTCTACAGAGGCAGCAGGAACAGGCTAGTCTTCTGCCCCATTTGTGCTTCCTGAGGGTATTAGGCCTGATTTGTATTCTCCACCATTTTGATATCCATGTGTCCTCTTAGATCTGGTCTTGCATGTAAGAGGTGAAAAGGCCTTGGCGGGGGGATAAAATCTGATGCCATTAACATTTTAAAAGTAAGAATGTAAGAATGGTGCAACTCTGCCCTCGGACCCAGCTTTGCTGGGAGGGAAGAATCATAAACATGTTCATCATTGAGCCTGTGCTTTGCGATTTTCCAGGTGTCATTCACCAGTCCAAGTTGCTGCTAACAAACTATACCTCAGGACTGCAGCACTGACAGCTGCTATTTCTGTGACTTTCCTTTTCATGGTGTGATTTCAGCTACTGCAGCTAGGACTGTAACCTTACCCAGGACAAGTGCAGGTGAAGAAGATAAGGCTCTGAATGTAACCTTTCCAAGCTCAAGGAAAACAAATCCATACCAGAGTATTCTCCTGGGGAGTGTCATAGATTATATTAATGAACTGTGCCAGTTGCATGCAATATCAGAATAACTCTGATTTTCGTGCCATCTTCAGTGAAAATACAGGTTTTAGGGACATCTCAGCCAAACCCCACAAATTCCACTGTGACAGAGCCTTACTCTTCCTACACACAGCTGGGATCACACTTCTCATCAATCACCCGCAGCTTTTCAAAAATCAAATATTTAATGGACTGTATTTGGTTAAACATTACTTTTATCACCTCCAGTATTCTAGTCCAATACCTAATACCCATTTGTCCTTCTATGAAATCTGCAACTGCCTGGGAAACTTATTCTAAAATGCTGCCATGGAAACCACCCAGGAATCTGAATTTGTGCTGTCTGGCCTATGAGATTATGCCATTATACTCCTTGATTAGAGGGACAGAATTAGTTTATAGAAGGACATGACTTAAAATATCTTTCTGTGGTTTTGTCTTCAGTAGTCATCTGTGAAAGAACTTAAAACATTATTATTACAGTCATTGTAATGTTTTATAGGTTGTAGATTACCTATCTATAAATTATGTATTATAATATAACTCTTCATTTTGATGAAATTAATCTAGTATTAAAAAAAAACCAAGAACCTAAGCATTTTGTTCAAGAGGTATGTGCACCTTCCTGTAAAACAGAATTGAGTTTCCCACACCTAATTCTCAACACCCAAGTTCCCTGTCAATCCAATATGAAAGACCCAACAGTTTAATCTTGAAAATACTGAAACAAGCTGACGAACATTTAAAAAAAACCACCCCTTTTTTTGTAGAAAAACATACTTTAATTGCTTGATCTGAGTTAATGAAGTTTTACACCAGCTAGACAATGCTGGTTTACTAGAGGACTGACCAAATATTTGTAAGAATGACACCTGCACTGTGTGTCCAGATCTGTGAATCTGGCAGACACTTCTACACTACCACCCAACACAGTTGTTGATGAGTTGTTTGTAACACAAATCCATGAAATGAACTAGAAAAAAATGAATGGTTTCAAAAGTACCCAACTGCAGGTCTAACAGCCTTGTCAATCATTTCCTGTTAACATGCTGGAGCTTAATTGTTTCAAACAAACTTTGGATTCATTTGAACAGCTTATAATAGCAAATAAGTCTCTAGAAATCTGTAATAGTCACCTCATCAGAAATACTCCAAATGGCAGCAGCTCACAAGAGCTTAATTAAGGATCTGTTTATCTTCCCCAGCAGTAACTAAATAGCCAGTTAGAAAGAGAAAAGCCTCTAGCTGAATCAGAATGCTGGCAGTCACTAAAACCAGTGGGGCCGCTCTGGAAGGCTACTTGGCAAAGCCAGGAACAAACTGTACTCAGAAAGACTGACCTGCTTGCAAGGAAGGGAAACAACAGAAAAGAACTGCTGTCGTTGGCTAAACGTGAGACTTCTGGGCTTGAACCCCAGGGACATGAAGGCCTGGCTTCCCTCCTGCTCAGTAGAAAAAAGATGATGGTGGAGGAGAGCTCACAGGATTAGATTATCCCAGGATAAACAGCTGAGCTCTGGACTTTGTGTTACATGTTTTGGCTTTGTGCTCTTCTCATGCAACAAGTCTCTGAGCTAAACTGGGAGACAAACTGCAGAGAGTAGAAATAAAATGATGCTAGACGTGGTACAGGTCGGCACTGATGAAAACCTTCAATCCTAGGAATGGATGGAATGATAAACGTAAGCAATGCACTGTGGATCACATCCCAGCGCTACGATACCAATGAATTTGAAAATGAGAACGTTCATCAGAAGTTGTCACTCACTAGGTCTCAGCTGCAATGATGCTAAAGTTATCTCGAATTTCTGTATGCATTTATTGTAATATCCTCTGTAAGTACTGAAGCAAATGTCCACTGGAACCTCTGCACTGTGCTGTTGCTCAGAAACACAGCAGGTCTGTTTAGGTGTACACCTACTGTATCAATTAAGTTAGAATTTCTACGTACATCATTTGGGTCTTATTTCATTTGGCCTCTGGCCAGGTATTCCTGCACCAGCTGTTTCCTTCTGATAACTTAAATCTAAAAGGAAAAACTGTGAAGAACTGTAAAACCCTCAGGAAAAAAAAAAAAAAAATGTAACGGCAGCCAAAGAATAAGGCATTCTGGGATTATAACATTATAATCATGTAACTCAGTAAAAATTAAGCAGGTGCATTAAGAGTGGGGTGAAGTGTGAGAGCTGCTGCTTAGTGCCTGTTACAGGGTCCACATGCTGTAAAGAAATCCAGTCTAGTTTAACAGTACTATTAAACTAATTTTTGTGAGCAAGAAACCAAAGCATCTGTTATGTTATAACTGAGGTATCAGTAACTGCCCCTATTGCAAAGATTGTTTCCCTGCAGGAAGCACTAACATGCCTGCAGCCTCATGGTTCCAGTCACACTGATATCTAAAAAGAAAATATAAAAATACTCTGGGGAGAATAATTTAAGCAGTTGTGCATGGGCAGCTGCACACTCCAGTCCTGGTTTTATAACAATAAAGACATTTTCTTCCAGCCATATATAAGTGAAAACCACATCTTCTGGATGGCTCAGGAATAGAGGAGAGCACTAAAAAGTTACTTGCAACAGGAAGTCAACCACTGGCCATGCTGTTCATGTCACTAACAAAACAATCAGGATTGTCAGAGGCTTAATCATACCTTGTAGGTACCTTATGCAGTTGGTTTGTGTCAGGGGCACACCAAGCAGCCATTAAAAAATAACAGTAGTTCCTCTCACATTGTTTTTCATAACACTAACCCCAGCTCTGCAGTGTAGATGGAATCCTGTACCAGCCTGGGGTGCAAAACTAAGATTCCAGAGAAATTATCTGGTTTGTAATTTTGCATGTTTTCATCTTTGGACCAAAATGGCATCTTACATTTTGTCCACGTAACATGTTATAGATGTTGCTTTGATGTGCCAAAAGGGGAAGGAAAAAAAAAAAAAAAAAAAAAAAGTGCTTTGTGGCAATTTGGTTTTAAACTGTAAGAAGAGGGGGAGAAGTCAGACCAAAGTTCTCCACATTTTAACAAATTTCACCATGCTTTGAAAAAAACCTTAGGCACAGCTTTCTAGGATCAGCAAATCATACAGCACTGAGTTCAGAAGAATGCAGATGGAAGTAATTTTTATGTTACCAAGCAGAGGTCATCATCAGGCTGTAACTTAAGACACATAGGAACAGGTTACTTGAGTTTCCAAAAAGTCAAGCTGGCAGAAGAGTTTTGACAGGACACATTAGTCTCCAGCAAACACATTACTGCCTTCTTTTGACAGCTCATCTGTCCTGCAAGAGGTACTTAAACCGAGTCCAGAGTACAAACTGATTTTGCTAAGAAATATTTACAAAATTGTTAATTTTGAAACGATCACACCTGGTGCTTCTTTACCTAAATCTATACTGGTATTTACTAATTATTAACAATACAGACTTTGGTAACTGAAAAATATTTCTATTACAAGAATGCCAAAAAGTAACATTTCCCCAGTGTAACAATGGTTTTTGGAGGGTTTTTCAGAAAGAAATTATTTTACAGAGCTGCAACTCTTCGGGAAAAATTTTCAGTCAACTAAATACAGCCATTCCTTCTATGCATCAACTTCCCTCTCTGTATGTGACCCTCGGTATTTTGATGTGATTTTGAATGTTTCTGCTGCTGCAAAATGGCAAAGCTGCTCAGAACTCCTGATGCAGCTTCCTTTGAAGTCAAAGGGACATCCTTCTTTTACCATTTTACTGAGAGATGGATTCAGCTCATCATGGAAAAAAAAAAAGTTGTGCCTTCTGCTTGTCTCCTATAGCTGGCACAGGAGAATGCATGGCAAGACGAGATTTCTGGGGTGTCTTTGCTGACAGATTTCAGCTTTAAAGCCGACTTTCAGAGGACTAGCTTTAATCCTAGTGGTCATCAATAACTGTCTAAATTGTGAAAAGTGACACTTTCTTTTTAATCCTGTATGGGACAGAGGAAAATGTACATCTCTAGTAAAAAGCTTTTTTTTTTAAAATGCAGAAATTTCAGAAAAGCTAGTGGTAGGTAGTCTATATTTCTTTAGGCAGTGGCTGACGTTTTAAACAAATATATAACCATGCCATAATGTGATATGTGGTAGGAAAATATGTCATATGTTGTGGGTTTGAGGGAGAGAGAGGGTATATGCCATATGTTCAGCTGGAGGGAGTGGTAAGAAAAGAAATGGAAGCTTAATGTACAGGAGAAGGCATCCTTGTGTCTAATCCATTAGAGAAATTGCTCTAGAGTACTCCCGTGATGTGAAATACATCATACTCTCAGGCTTAACAAGACCTAGGTTGATTGCCTGAGTAATATTGCTGGTAGCACAGAACTTTAATTTGTACACCCAACGCTTTTAATTTGCCAGGAGCTTTATTTGAAGGACACAATAAGCCTAAAAGGAACCTGCTGGGGATGAAGAGGAGAGAGACTGGAAATGCAGAGGGAGGGAACGTGAAGCCTTTTCATTCTCTACTGAAGGCTTCTGTTTCCACTAAGACCCAGCTCTCTGCACTCAGGTATAGACTTTCTCACATCTTTTGGGCACTTGTGTCTAGCTAGACATGCCAGGACGAGTATGGGACCTCTGAAGAATGGGGGACGGGATTCCCAATCTGTTACTTAAGTGCCTAGATTAGGACACAGCCCTTCGAAATCTTTTTAGGAAAAATTGGCAAGAAATATGTTTGATGTTGCCAGAGCTTCTGAAATTCAGTCTGCCCATCAGACAGTGAGAAATACAGGTGTACAGCTAGACAGAATGAGATTAATTCCATATGAATGTGCCTCACGCAGACACCTGCACAGGCACACGCAGAGAAAAGAATAATTTTTTGAAGTAACTGATTAAAGCTGTGCAATTAGCACAGTTGTTTGCCCCATATAGCAACACATGAACAAATTACTGTAACCACACTGGAATCTACAATCCCAGAATTTTCCTCTAAAATTCTGGTTAAAATGTGTTGTAGATGAAGATGAAGGTTTGCCCTGATCTGTCTAAATATGATTCAGTGACGACAGTCAGAAAATATTTAAGACAGAAGTGCAAGGCTGAAGTAGAAGGTAATATACCAATATTTAACAAACCTAGATGTCACTTAGAAATATCTGTATTTCCTAGAACTAAGACGTACCGACATGGCAGTTCCTATGTTCAGCTTCTGTTGCTGTAGGTCTGTCGCCTCACCACACAGAAACTGCATTGAAGCTGAACATATAAAATATCAAAAACTTCACTCTGTAAGACATTCTAATCAAACCTAGTAGGTTCTTTCAATGGAAGTGTCTTTGATTTCTTACCTCATCATTTTTAGGCAGACTATGCTGGCTTATAATAAAATCTGCAAGTGTCTTGCAGACCTGAAGGAACCTAAAAATAGTACCTGATATGAGTGAGAGAGAAAAAATTTCTCTGAGGCTCTGAAGAGTCTGTAAACATAGTTATGAACCCAATTTTTACTCATATTTTACTCATATGCACTGTTTTCTTACACTTCGTGTCTCCCAAAGAGCTGTCCTTTGTTTCCAAGCCAACATCATTTCTATAATCAAGAGCTCTGTATAATCTCTGCTTTTGTTTTTGCAGAATTCAGCTTTATTGAAGAGCTGTAAACTGAAATCTCCTCACCTGAGAAAAATTACGGAGGTATCTTTTGCAAATATGAACACAACTTTCGAAATGCTAATAATTTTATTCTGAAATTTTAGATTACCCCCAACATAAATGGTTGAGGTGCCCACACTTCAAAGTGGGATCAGTCTCGTTAGGTTCAATTAACTTTGAACCCTCGAAGGCAAAGTGATCCAGCAGACAATCATTTTCACTGAACATTTTCACAGTTTTCAGCAACATCAAGCAGCTAAGGTCCTTTGTCTGAAGCAAGGAAGATTAATGAAATGGCATCTTTCAATCTGAAAGCACGGAGACAATCTGTACTGTTAGTCTTGAACCTGCCAAGATGTTTATACTGCTGGTTTATAGCCCTGGGATCTTATTCCTACTTTAACTTTCCAGTTACTGTTGCGACACAGCTACATTACCACTAGCCCCTCGCAGGCTTACTTCACCGTATTTGCTGCACTTTCAGCTGTATCATGAGATGCTGCTCCAAGAGACTAAAGACACTCCAAGCCTCTCTGAAGGACTGCTCAGGGAAATGGCCAGTTTTGAGGGAAAGAGTACCATTTTAAGACACAGAAAAAACGCATATATTCTGCTTGCAAGGGTAAAGCAGACAGTCAAGAGAGGTAGGCAGATAAAAAATTTTTTAAAAGCAAGCTCATATACAAGCATTTATGAATGAAGCATTGTGCAGAATATGATGCAAAGAAGATAAATCACCTTCAAGGGGAAGCCTAAAAGTATTTGAAAATGTTTGGTTTGGACCTGCTGAAAACATTCTGACATTGACAAATGAATCTAAAGAAAAAGAAGGAAACATCAACCAACACAGCTAGAAACTTAATCTTTTTGAACATTACATTCTTCAAAGACTTTGAACACTGGTTTTAGTCATTATTTTCCTAAATTCCCACATACTTAAGGTTTTTTTCAGTGCAAGAAATCCCACTGAAAAGGTAGACAAGTAGGTGTCTTAGTTTAAGATTAGTTTAAATGTGTGCTTAGCATTTTCAGTGATCAAACTCTTTTGAGGGGATTTTGAACATTTTTACCTTTTAACAACTGTGTACCTTCCTCAGCCGTTCCAGGCAGAAACATCTTGCTCCTATGGAAGAAACTAGCTGAACTTGACATCAAACAGACGGTTATTTCAACAGTAATCCCAATTAAAGACCACATGCAGTGACAAATATTGCACAGAAGCAGAGTCAAAACACTATCTCAGAGCTCCCCTTCTGAATCAGAAATGGGACCTTGGAAGTGGCCAAGGAGGGTGGGAAGGGTGGACGGAAGTACAGAAATAACAGAAAAGTTACTCACACAAAAGCTGTCTGTGTGAATCGGTGATGTTTGCATTCTCGTGCCAGAAGGGGTTTATCAAAGGGTAACACTCGCTCCTCGCTAACAGAGAAAGGAAAAAACAAGGAGAAAAAGTTACGCTATAGTATCTTATTATAATATATCCTCTTTTTTTGTGTGTGTGTTTGTGTGCATATAATTCATATAACATTATCTGCTTTTAAAACAGTCATTCCTGGGAAGGGAAGGGAAGGGAAGGGAAGGGAAGGGAAGGGAAGGGAAGGGAAGGGAAGGGAAGGGAAGGGAAGGGAAGGGAAGGGAAGGGAAGGGAAGGGAAGGGAAGGGAAGGGAAGGGAAGGGAAGGGAAGGGAAGGGAAGGGAAGGGAAGGGGGGGATTTTCAGCACTTCAGACCATTTTCAGTGGCCAAGATCTGCTCCCATGGGCCTGTCCACTGAAGTCAAGAGGGGAAACAGCTGCTTCTTTCAGTGAGGCTCAGGGTACAGCAAAGGGGAGAATTCCTCTAACCTGCTCCTTCTCCCCTGCTCCACTGCAAGTAACATCCTTTCTTGCCTATGATGAACAATCCTGACTCCTTATTTTTAACGGTGGAATCAAAACCAAAAGTAATATACCTGGCACACAAATTAAACTAAATGGGGAAACCCCTATTATATCCACAGAGGGGTTATGGATCTTTCATTAAAATCCAGAACTGTGAAATACCAAGCAAGACCAAACGCAGCACAACTACTGGGTGAACCTGGTGAGTCTTTAGTCACTTACCTGTAGTTAGTATGTAGTATGTTAGTATGTAGTAGTTAGTACGGGATTGAGTCGATTTTATTTGTATTTTTTATAGAAGATATACATTGCAAGCCAATACTTTTTCTATTCACATCATTTGTAGTGATATTACGTATGTATCTAAACTATATCTCGTTTAATGTTATAGTTATATTCTTTATGATATTATTTATCATTTTGACGGCTTTAGCCCAGAACTTTCGCCCCTTAATTCCCCCTGAGTCAAATGAAAAGACATGTCTTTCCTTCCAAATAGTTAACGTTTATTAAATTATTTTGCGTTCAAAGCGAATGCAAAACGCGGCTCCGGGAGCGGACGGTTCGCCGTCCCCGCGCCCCCCCGGCGAGCCCCGCCGCTGCCCGGCCCGCTCCGGCGGGGCCCAGCGCCGCCGTTCCCGAGGCCCCGAGCCGGGGAAAGGAGCCGCCGCGCCCGCCGCCCCCCCCCCCCCCCCGGCGCTTGGCCCCGGCGCGGAGCGGACACGCGTGGGGCGGGCGGGAGCGGCGCTGCCCGGCGGGACACTCACCGCGGCAGGTCCGCCACAGCCCCGAGTGCGAGCTCAGCGCGTCCGTGCCGTTGCGGGACGTCTCCAGCTTGGAGGCATCGATGATGTACCAGAAGTCCGTGGTGATGCCCACCACGAGGAAGACGAAGCTCGAAACTCCCACCAGGGCCAGGACGAGGGCGAGGGCGCCGAGATTAACCCTCATCCCGCCGCCCCGCCTCAGGCCGCCGCCGCGCCGCGCCTCGCCGGGCCGGGCCGGGCCAGCGGCGCCCGCCGCAGGTTGCCCGCCTCGAGCCCCGCCCCGCCCGCCGCTCCGCTCTCGGCCTCCCCCCGCTCCTCGCCCGCCGCCACACCGCGGCACCGCCCGCTTCGCCCGCCCGGCCCGGCAGCCCCGGCCGCCCCTCTCTGCCTCCCCGGCGGGCTGTGGGCCGCCAGTGGCGGGTAGGGCAGCGCTCGAAGGCGAAGCTGCCGTCCTGGAAGGGGGCCCCTGTCAGGGCGTACGGGGAGGGGACACCCGGTAGCGCGGGCACCCGTGAAACTCCCGGCTGGGCTCCCCCAGACGGACAAACGCTCCCTTATTCCAACCACCGCCGCCCTTGGGAGGGGGCGAGCGGAAGCCGAGATCTGGCGAGCAGTGACAGTGCGGGTGTTCCTACAGCCTTTCTGTTGCCTGTATTTACGAGAGATTTCCTCTTGCTCTTCGCTTTCCAGGTGCCGACCTCCAGAGGTGAGATTTATCCTAATTTGAACGGTGGTGTGAGAGAAGGCAGCAGCGTGGCAACTGCTGCCCGATGCAGTCATGTCTGTACCCTGCTCAGGATCATTTTCCTGCCAGGGTATCACTGATGGAGGCAAGGACACAAGCAGTGCACCCTCCTCCGAAAACTTGAGGACAGTGACATAGTTTCCAAGGGCACATGTATTGATGTGTGAGCCCCCGACCCACGCTTCACCCAGCGTCCTGAAACCTGTAGGATGACAAGGTAAAGTGGAGTAACACAACCTTGGTTTTAAATCTGCAGAGCGTTTGCTGTGGAGTTTTACTGCATCACTTCACTGGCATAAAGATACAGTGCAGGTAGGGTCAACAGGGCATCTTTTCTTACTTCTAAGTCACTTAAGGCCTTCCAGGGAATTGCTAAGTAACTCCCAGTCATTAAAAACATCATTCTCATTAATTTTCTGGCATGGACACAGGACAGAATGTGTGACATCATTACCCATCCATGGCAACAAGCTGTCATGAACCAGTAGGGTTTCGACAGTAGGATCAGTTAAAAGGAAAATGTTCTGAGTGGTTTAAACACAGTAATCATCAGCACTACAGACACATTTTGCTCTGCAACAGTACCAAAAGGTGTATATTGCTGGGACTGTAATAGTCCTTCCATTCAGAAATACATTGCTAAGCTGCTAGAGAGTTATTATGAGCTTTTGCCATCTCTTAAATCTCCAGGTTCTACTTTTAATATATGAAAGTGCCTGTGTAGTTTTACAAACTAAGCAGGTGTTACCTCATTGCAATTGTGATGGTTGGGTGATAGAAGCCCTACAAGGTTTATGAAGCAAGATGAAATGTTTTGTTACACTAACTGATGCAGTAAGAAAAAACTAATGAGCTTTGGGGCATGAGTCTGAACTGGGACCCCAAGCTTGACTGGTTTTTCCACCTATATTTGCAGTCACTTGGGAGTTTTACTTAGCCCCACAAACACTGTGTATTGCTCAGCTCTCTTCTCATAAATCTAAACCAGAGGCATTCATACATCAAAACCATCATGCCACTGGAATAATCAGCCATTGTCAACTCCCGGTTAAAATCAAGAGAAAACAAAGTGTGTAACGTTGTAGGAACATTTGATGCAGTTTGGTCCAAGCTGTTAATCAGGTATTGGACAAAAATCTTACCAGTGATGATCTGTGTCCCAGAGAGTTCTTGTCATCATCTTGGGGCCTACAAAGTTCTGAACACATGCTTATTTCTAGCCATCAAGATATGTGGAGGTCCTTGCAGAATCTGTCTAGACTAACTTCACAGTAAAAAAAGTTAGAGCTTGCTAACCTCTGATCCTTTTGTGACCAGACTCTGATGATAGCAAAATTTACGTGAAGGATAAGTCAGCTCTACATGGTGGTTTGATTTCCACATCAGCATAATCTATTCAGGCATTCATTCTCATGCTAAGGAAAAGTTAATTCCTACAAAGTCAGAAAACTAAAAAAGCAGAGTTAATCAAAACATCTTCATGTATTCATTAGCAAAGGTTTGTAATGAAACGAAAAAGCCCGTAGTACAGATTAGCTTCTCCAGAGATTTAATTTCCAATTAACCGAGGTCTCTAAAAAGACCACGAGACTGTGAAAGTTAAACTAGGATTTACAGCATAAAAGATTCAAAATTTTAATCTAGATTTATCTTTGTGGAGAAGGAGTAATTCACTTTGCGCAGGCGTCAGTTAGATCTGCTAACATCAGTCTGCCGCTCAGAATATCAGAGATAATTCAGAAAATGCTCCCAAAGTTGCAGACAATTATTAGTCCGCAGAGTGTGATGCAACAAAATTAGCAGTCTTCCAGCTTGAGCACAGCAGAGCTTGTGTAAGTAACTTTCACTCTATCATTTCTGCTTGCAAGATTACTTGTGTGCTGAAGGATTCAGAGGGCGTTGTGCTCTGGAAATCACCAGCATGGCTTCGTGGGACTCTGCCTGGGTAAAATGCATCTATAACACCGTTCCTTCTGAGCTGCTCTGAACCTGCACTGTACTGGTGCCCAAAGGCCCCAGCCCAGTTACGTTTAATGATATGAGAGCTAAGTCCAAATGAGATCCTTGAAGTAAAGTTGCTGTGGAAGTACTATACTACTTGTGTTAATACTGGAAAGGAGTGACTGAAAGCCAGAGAAAGTGACTTGGCACTTTGTGGTCAATCATTCTAAATGGTTTACTGAATATCAACACTCGGAGTAGGAAACAGCATGTCATTAATCCTATTCCAAACGCGCTTGCTATCAGCAAAACATCCACCTTCTCTCTGGATTTAACTTCTGTCTGGATTGAAAAGAGCAATTCCTCTCATAGACCCATAGACCCTTTTTAAACTGCATAAACTATCCATGTAAATTCAGTAAGCACCTCTACTTTTTAAGACATTCATCAAAACCTTTCTTTTTAAAGACGACTCTTTTTACAAGACGAATTCTTCAGTTTTCCCCAATGTTTATTTTATTTCATTTCCCCTGTTCTGTTTGCATTTGTGAAAGAGGTGGTTGAGTTACTAAAAGTAAATTATATGTAACCTGAGGAAGGGAGAGATTTCCACAATGTTCACCCCTATGACTGCCAGAAAGTAAAAGCCTGTCAGCATAAATGTGCACCAATGACTGGAATTAGTTGCTGCCACAGAAACAAGTGCTATCAACACACCTGATGTCATTCACAATCTTTTCCTGGGACATAACACATTTTTTCCCCTCGTTTTTTTGTTGGGGTTTTTTTTGACTGAAGAATTAGAGAACCAGTTTACCATTCAGCATTCCAGTAAAGCTAACTGGATTCTGAAATTTATTGTTCTTTTAAACAAACTATTACAATTACCTCCCCTGTGGCTTAGAAGAGAAAAGCTGAAAGGCAATGTACAATATTACAGTTTTCAGATTCGCTGCCCTCTGAAATTACTAGCTTTTGGCTGGTTGATCAGAGGTTTGACCATTACTTCTCAGATTTAATCTCTGCCATTACGCAGTTATACGTGTCCATTTTTTGAACAGCCACAACCTGCAGTGAATTTAAAGGACCAGTCACAATTTATCTCTGACAAGAGATTACGGGGCATAATATCACAGTGTCCTGACTCTTACTCAGTATTACCTGATCTGCCAAAGAAACCCATGGAGTGTAGATATGTCATATTGAATTAAAGGGGAATTACAGAAGGGACATGCCTGAAGTACCCAGCACAGATTATCACAGCCAGCTCCAGGTTTTTTTCAGGTCCTGTTGTAAATTGTTTTGATGGAAAACTACTTGTTGAGGTTGTAGTAGCAGAGATATCTCCTTTTCAACCAGCCAGCTAGATTATAATCTGTGACTTTACTGCAACAAATTCTAGCAATTTTATTCTAGCAAATTACAACAACAAAAAATTCTGTAGTACCATTTATATTTCTGCTTACCATCCACCAGGGAAGCATCTGCCGTCTACATATACACACCACCATCCATTTCTAAATGTAGGTAGAATACTAATCTCTCTACTGCCATGCTTGCATGGATTGTAAACAATCCATGGTTAATGTTCAGTTTTCATTTGGATGCCCTGTGATCTTTTTCATGATGTTAAGTGTAAATGTTTTAGTCTCAGGCTTCGTTCCAGTGTGATACAGGATGAGCTTTTCTCCAAACCACTTAGGAAATACACTGCCAAGGATATCTAAGAAGACTTATTTTAATAAAGTCATTGCTTTTATATAAAGATTGCTCGAACATGCTGTGGAGAAATTAAGAAATAAAATTATTTGGTTTTCTGATACATAAAAGGAGATGACTTTCTGGAGTACTAGAAGCAATATTTTTGAATGGCACAAATCAAGTATGTGCTTTTCTTTACAAAGTTCAGGTTCTAACACTTAACCATGTACAGAGAGGGAAAGTGCTGGAAAGTTAAACGTTTTGTGCAGTGGCTGCTTGTCCCATTAGCAAGTGCTAGCATTTGATAGGTGTCGGAGCACTGGTGAATTATTTGTGCAAGTGTTCAAATGAAATATTTTATGAACTAGAATTTGTCTTGTGTCTGCTGGAGCTGTAGCTCCTGTAATCATCTATTCTGGTCATGCCACTAAAAGAAGTTGCAGTTCTATTGAAAAATACCCATCTTTAGGCAAAATCTAATATCACACTGTCAGAAACTGACTTTCCTACTCAGTTATATCAAACCTTCCTACTGGAGTCACAAGAACAGCAAAGACGACTACTCTAGGCCATCTGCAGTCACTGATCAAATGCTGACTTACAATGCAGCTGAAAACCTTCTTTTTTAATGTTATGCCATGTTAGTTTATATCAGAGTGGTTTCCTAAAGAAAAAAAACTATCGATGTTACTATGACACATACATTGGATAAGACAAAATCCTGGCAAAGCCATTCTGGGCTTTAGGATTATCTGGCAAAACTATGGTGTGTAATAAGTTACTGCTGCTGCATACAATATAGGCTTGCTTGTGTTTTGGTGCAAAGAAGGAAAAATATGCCACTAAGTCGTGTGAACTCCATCCTGGGTCAGCTAAGAACATTACCAATTTATGGTGTGACACATAGGATCTCAGGAAGTTGCTTTGACTATGAGTACCAAAACTTAGTAATTTGTTATCTTCAGAGGGTTTAGCTTTCACACAAGCTATAAGCAAAGCATATAAGGAAGGTTCAAAACATGCTGAATAAGCTCCCTTGGCATTCTTTCTTCATGTATTTCAGTGTTTCTGTATTTTGTCACATGATACCTAGGCTTCCTCCTTTGGACCGGAATGCACTGTAAGTCTCACATTTTCCTGTTTTCACTGTATGAGAATATAGAGTGGGAAAGCTCTGATTATCCATGCTTATACTTGGTGATACCATGAATAAAAACTGGACTGAAGAAGGATCTCAAGATGCTGGCTCAGATAAGCTTTGTAGTTAAGATTTTTCCAAATACTTTTCTTCTTGAAAGGCAGGACAAAACACTCAATAAAGGGGTTAGTCACATCTTATCCTCTTGAAAGTTCTTGTTTAGAGCCAAAAAAAAAAAAAAAAAAAATTTAAAATCTAGCTTTTCTTTGAATAGGGAGCCAGTAGCGGTGAAGTATGGAAGACCATTATCCAGTGCTGTGAACATACGAAGTGTTAACTCAAGGATGTGAAAAAAGAGCTCCTGGTTCTGGCACTCTGCTTTTAATCCTGCCTAATGACATCTGAAAATGATCTCGTTGCTGTATTGAATATAACATTTCCTAACATTTTCTTCTGGGCTTGATCTCCATCACTATAAAACACCAGGGATCAAGGCTGTTCTTACGTGCCACTTTCTCAGTTATAATAAGGCCTCCAAGCCATCCACATGGCAATCCCCAGCAGTAGTGGCACCCTGTTTCACTGTGGGGCATCCCAGCTCCAATATTGTATTTAAACATACCCCCAAAAGTTGCCTTAGCCTCATATCCCTCAGATACACAAGAAAGATGCCAGACAAAAAAGAAATGAGTATTGAAAGCAAAAAACAACAGCTAGTCTCATTTCTCTTCTCTTGAGTTGTGCACTCAGGAAATTGATTTATGGAGCACTGGTTTGAATTCTGACGTGGCTACATACAAAGAACTGCATAAAACTCTGAGAAGCATAATTTGATTTACTGGAAATTGCTGTAGGAAACACAAAGTGAAAAAGGAAGTTTGTGTTACTTAATCTAAGTCAAGCAAGTATTTATGTAGCATGTCAAGCAGAAGACATATAGCTAATAAGAGTGTATTGAGCAGGTAGAACAGATGCTGATAAGCTCAAACACTGGAAGTGACAGGCCTGACAGGGACAAATACTGTTTAGGAAGACTAGTGAAAAGAGGGCACAACACAAAGGCAGTGCAGGAAAGGCGGGGAGGAACTAATCCACTCAGAACAGGAGTATTTCTGACTGCTGAAGAGCTATGTGGAAAAAAAGAGCTTGAGAGAAATGAGACACTCAGGGGGAACTTGCAGAACGCATTAACTTTGGTCTCTAAGACCTATCAAGTAAAAAAAAAAAAAAAAAAGGAGCAAAGCAGCTTTTAAAACAAATAAATCATGTTTAAATAATGGGACTTTTATTTTCCATCTTGCCCACTGAGGCTTTCATAGGGTGGGCCTTTTGCCTTGCCACACAGTCTTGCAGTGGCCTCCTGCATTGTAAAACTTTGCAGAGCCTTTTCTAGGTCCCTGAGTCTGTCCCCCCATCAGCTCTGCCACCCAGTCAGGCTCTGTTCTCCATCCGTACCCAGGCAGGAAGTTCCCTACGTGTGTCTTTCAGTCTCAGTTTGTCCAGCCTCTGTGATTCCCAGCTGAGCATTTATTTCCATTTGGTCTCTGAAAGGCTGCAGTCTCCTGCTTCTTCCA
Source organism: Athene noctua (assembly GCF_965140245.1). Lineage (NCBI taxonomy): Eukaryota > Metazoa > Chordata > Aves > Strigiformes > Strigidae > Athene > Athene noctua. Next base: position 16,459,790 of record NC_134051.1, on the reverse strand, counting down.
CAAGATCTAGTGGTGCATATCCAGTGAGGAAAAACAGACAGACATGTAGCAACACTGAAACCTTCTTTCTTGGGTGTTACCCAGACATGAATTATCCAGGCTTTTTTTTTTAAGATAATAAGGCCCCAAGTGCTCAGTATATGGATGAGAATTATAGGAGTCTTAGAGAATTAGCCTCACCTGAATCCTCAAACTGTGAACAAAGGTTATATTAACAGCCTGCCTCTAAAACAGATCAGGGAAGGAATGAATGAGGAGGATGGGATACAAAACCTTTTCATAGTCTCAAGGTCAATGGTGATGCTAAAGTGCTTAGTTTAATAAAAGTGTCTCATTTCCATGGCACAGTTATGATTTGTTACAGAGTAAGTGAAATACTGCCCACTTGAAGCAGATGATAAAGGTGACCTCATCTGTATGAGTTTGCTTCAAGGAGATTATGAGACACTCTCACAGTCTTAATACTAGTAGACAAGATGGTGGATTGTATTAAGCAACAGGAACAGTAGTATTTTTTGGCTAGCCCAGCTAGCTCAAAAGAGGATGTCTGCCATAGTATATGCAGGCAAATACAGAGGAGACACAATGAGGGGTAGGTGAGAAGTACAGGATAGCAGAGAGTAGCAGGTCTAATGAGAATCTAAACTGAGATTAAATGACCAGTGATGATGATGATGATGATGATGATGATGATGATGATGATGATGATGATGATGTGAACGGCCTGGAATAAACTGCAGTATTATCTAATTATTATTCTGTCTTTAATAGGCTCACTTTATCTCTAGCATAGACTTCTTGGGACTCAGTCAATGGATTAAACTGGTCCAATTCATCATTTAAAACAAGCAGTTAAACCTCTGTAAAGCTGTCTGGTATGTGAGGTAAATTTAAGTCTTTACCTTTCTCTTTTTCATACACTACAGGTCTAAGGCTGTCTAAGGAAATGCCTGAAGCTGATTCACTGCCTTGTTAGGCTGACATGCTTGAAAAAGTAATGGGAAGTAGTGCAGAGCAGAATGGATGGATGGAACTTTCTCCTACTTTCTGGAGCACCGATCAGTGTTAAAGTCTTTGCTAAAATTTTAGAGAGCATCTGGTATGGAGCACATAAATATAAAATACTTTTCTGCAGTTCTTCACTGTAATCTAGTGTAGAGATACTGATTTAAAGACAGCTGATGACCCCTGATTGCCGCTGAAGAATCAGAGTGGCTTTTGTATTTTGTGGATTTGATGTGCTTGGGAGTGAGGGAGGGCTTTACATTTACCTTAATTTTGTTCCTTCTCTCCTGACTAAAGAGAGATATTTTTGGTGTTTGCAGCCATAGTCACTGGGTTGACATTGTTCTAAGAATCACCTGAGACATTACATACATGACTCTCAGAAAAATTTCTGTACAAATCAGCTTGTGTTGGACATGAGAAGTCATGATGGGGTGATGTCAAAGGCATGCAAATTATAGTTCTGCATACACCCATGGAGAAAAATGCTATAGTCAAAGAGTGTGAATGCATCTGATAAACAAGCACTAAACAGTTAATGAAAATGAAATCACTGTGGATTTTAGCTCTGTGCTGCTAATGTTAGTGCTTGTAATTCAGTTTTCTTGCTGGTGAGGCAGTATGATTCTTAGCTTACCCTGGGAAAGAGAAATGGATATTCAGGAAATGTGACGAAAAAGCTGACAGCTGCAGTTGCCCTTTCAAATTATTTTTTAGTTATTCCTCTCATGCATTCTTCAACTTGAAGCAGTTATTTAGAAATTTTCAACCTGATAACCAACACTGAGGTGCCATACGTGCTTGGAGCACAGAGCAAAATTCTTCACTGATTTCTCATCTACACCAACAGTCCTTTTATTTGCTGTGTTGCCTGACATTTCTCCGTGCTGCTCTGACGGCTTAAGGAACTTGTCTCAAGTACTTTGCATAGCAGCATACCAGTAAACGAGATGAAGTGAAAACTAGTTCAGCGTATCTCCTTTCAACAGCCCTGCTACAGCGGGATTGAAATGATGAAGGCTATACATTTTTTTCTTCCTGACAGCCTTCAGTTTGTTTTTTGTTTTATTTTTTGTTTTTACTGACCTAATGAAAGCACAGAATGTGCTTCTGTCTGGTAGACATATAATGAAAGAAAAGGAGGCAAGCAAAGAGACAGTACAGTATGTACTGGTAAGATACTGTGAGCTATCAGGGATATACTACTGCACAGTACAAGAACAAATATGTGGTGGTGTATTAATTCATCTGGTCATTCCTGTCTGCTTAGAATTAGCTCTGTCCTCTTATCTATTCCTAAGGAATTAGATTTTCCCTGTGATACAAATTTTTCAGGCTTGTCTATATCGTTTTCTTCTTCTCTGAGCCTCCTGCAGCAGTGCTGGCATTTTAGAAAGCACTCTGTAAGGCCTCGTCCTAGCAATATCCTTTGGGCCATGAAACGATTGGCAAAAATCAGGTGGGTCCCCTAATTCTTGGTGTGATGTGGCTAAGGGGTACTATTGCCTTGCTTTCTTTAAGCAAATTCCTAGCTTACATGGCTGTGAGGAAGTTAGGAAATGTAACTGAGGTGCATCCTGAAGTCTTTAAAAAAGAGGTAGGACTCAGGAATTTGCTGCCAAATCCCTCTTGTATGTGGTACAGAAACTGCATCTCCAGTGCTAGATTATCCCTAAACAACTATCATTAGGTTATCACCCACATTATAATGTCTGCAGCCACACTGGCTCCTTTAAGACCTTCTGCAGCCGCAAGATATTTCTGCTTTGGTATCTGCATTTTTAAAAAAATAAATTGTAGTAGCTCCATTTCTCATATAATGTACCTTTGTGTTTAAAAGATCCCGTGTAGTTAAACACCTAGCGTTTTAGCTACTTCCTCTAGTAATACTCAGTCTGCATACCCCTAAGTGTCTCTTGGTGCAAACTGGTAAGACTTTGTGACAAATATAATCTGCTTTGTCTGCATATTGTTAGCACTTTATAGCAGTGGGAAATACGCCAGCAGAGAGAGACTACAGTAATAATTTATGTGCCAGCGTATCACCAAAGGAAGTAAAATAATATTCTGCTCTTTCACAGGAGCCAGATAAAAGGAAAACAAATCTGCAAAGGATTTTTATCAGTTGTTCATCCAATAGCATTCTCCAGAGAAATTCCAATGAGAGATCTGAATGGCTCGCTGTGTTTTCCATTTCATTACCACTCAACACTCCAGACTGTAAAATTAGGGAGAGATTACTTCATTCTCTTAATAATTCTTAGCCTTTACAGAAGGATGCAGATGACAAGAAACGGACATCTAGAAATACAGACCATGCATTACATTCCAAGGTTTTTTCCAGCATTAATTCTGTAATTCCTCCTCCGCACAAGCATCCACTCAAGAAAAATACAAGGATCACCTGTAGCAATTGACATTAGTATCATATAACAATTAATATGTAAATGCCCGCTTTTGAACTGGATCCTCCTGCTGGAAGACACAAACAACTTCAGTAGTCCTTGCAGACTCGCAGAGGAATTTAACTAGCATGGAGACGGGAGTTTGGAGGACATCTGTCTATGATTTCACAGAGAGCTAGGGCCAGGCACGGCGCGTCCAGCCGCTGTGGTGCACGGTGCCCCCACACCATCCCTGGCCTCCAGACAGCTGGCACCGCGGCAGCGCTCAGCTGCAGAGCTCAGCCCTGCAAGGACTACGTATGGCACTGAAATCCAGAATGTAGGTACTGAAATCTGCCAGGCAGCTGTTGCCTAGCTCAGCGAGTTAGATAAACTTGTATTATTAAAGTTTCCCCAAGCACTCTGGTATGGTGTTACTGCTCAACACCTAACACAGTCTGCTGTTTATGTCACCTGGTTCATGATACCTAGTTAAAAACTCTACAGAATTAGCAGCTAAACCCTGTAACCCCCAAATAAGCGATCAGATACTGCTGTTGCTTCATCTAACCTTATGGTGGTAGTTGAGTTCTGACATTACGTAGGTTAAGGAAGAAATGCCCACGTGTCTCCATGCAGGTTTTTTGTTGTTTTTTTTTTTTTATTAAGCCGTTTGGAGGTTTTGCATGCAATTACACATGAACTGAGACAGGGTGAAACAACAAAAGAATGGGGCAAGGTACATGGGTTCCAACTCTCGGCAACTGTGGTGGATGCCTGAGCAGCAAGACTAAACTTAGCCGCTGCTGTTTCCTTTTATTGACTCCCCAGAGAGACTTTCACCAGGGTTTAGTGCTGGGTAGGTCCTCAATGGAGCATCTTGTGAGAGATGACTTGTAAAAACAGGTCCTGAAACAGACAGGCCTGTGAGAAACAAAGTCTGAGAAAAACCGCTTGAGAAAAAGGATAGCAGGGGGAGTGGAAGCCCTCTGAGCTAGGGAATATCTCAAACACTTGCAAGTAATGAAATTCTAGTAGGTGGGATGGATAGTGTGGAGGTCGAAGCTGTAAGCTGCCCCAGTAACACAGGGTGCAGCTGGAGAGGGGAGCCCTGTGGAGACAGGACAGTTCTGCTCCGGGGCAATGGCCAAATTTCAAGGGCCATCTGTCTGGTGAATGACCTTTGCTTCATTACCCACAAAATGCATATTGAAGTTAACACCCCTGAATATGCTAACAAAGACTAACGAGAATTTTAGGCGTTGGAATGGGCTGCCCAGGGAGGTGGCGGAGTCCCCATCCCTGGAGGGGTTTAAGAGTAGGATCGACTTAGTGCTGGGGGAATCTGGTGGAGTTGGGAACTGTCAGTGCTGGGTTAACGGTTGGACTGGATGATCTTCAAGGTCCTTCCCAACCTAGCTGATTCTGTGAAGATTTTGCTCATTACATCACCCCAGAAAGCCCTTACCCCTCCCCATCCGTGGGACACACGGGTATGTGGGTGGACCTAGGGGATGGACCCAAAGAAGTGGGTATAAATCGAGGGGGGCAAGGAGGGTGGGGTGGGGGTCTGGAGAGTGGGCAGATGCCTCCTGGAACCCTTGCTGGTGGTATCGATGCAGGAACCCAAACCGGTGATCTCTATTCCTCGATTCTCCCCATCTCCCCCCTTCCCTTTTCCTTCACTACCATGAAGCAGTGCAAGGCACACTGGATTGCCTGCCACAACTCCTTATATCCTTTGCCAATTAGCGTGTATCCAATTGGTACATTGTGGGAAGGTAATAAACGTCTGGACTTCGACACTCGTCTCACCGTTCTCCACTCCGTTGGGGATTTACGAGTCTAAGCCGCTCGTCCGAGCGGGCCGTGACACAGCCCCACGCGCGGGGGGGGGCCAGGGCACCCGGCTGCCCTTCGCGCTCGGTGGCTGCGGCAGGGGCGGCTCGGCCCCGAGGCGGCACGGGCAGGCGGCACGGCAGGCGGCACGGGCAGGCGGCACGGCAGGCGGCACGGGCAGGCACCCCGCCCGGGCCCCGGGGCCCCGCCGCCCCGCCGGGCCGCGCAGCGCGGGGGCTGCCGGGCGCGGGCGCGGCGTCACCGCGCGCCGGAAGGAGCCGTCGCCTCCGAAATGGCGGCGGGAGGCGCCCTGCGGCGGCAGGTGCGGGCCGAGGGGGCGGCCGGGGGGACGCGCTCGCCTCGGCGCCGTCGTGCCCCCCCCGCAGCCACCCCTTCGCTGCGGAGCCGCCCGCCGGGAGGGGCTGGGGGGCTGCGGCCGGCCCTGGGCAGGAGCGGGGAGGAGGACGGGGCGGTTCCTCTGACAACGCGGTGGCGGCGCCGGCCCTGCCGAGCCGGGGCGGCGGCTCCCGGGCGGCGGCGGCGGCCGGGGCTGGGGGCTCTGCGCCCAACAGCCCGAAACTCGCGGCCGCGGGGCTGCCCCGACCGCGGCCCGGCGCTGGGCTGCAGCCCCCGCGCTGGCCCGGCTGCCCCGCGGGGCGCGCAGGAGCTGCGGCTTGTAGCCACGCGTGGATGCGGCTTGCGGGGGATTCGTGCTGGCGAGGGGCAGGGCTGGAGGCTGGAGTGGGTTTTGCGGGAGTTAATAGAACTCCCTAACTAAAGTTACCAAGGCTGCCAGCGTAGCTTGAAGCATTATATATTTATGATCTTGTTCGAGCACAAGCAGATAATAAAAAACTTCGCTATATCTTCCAAGATGTTGATGCCAACATGGGAGATGGCATTAACGCTTTTCACACAAGGAGTAGGAGGGGTGTTCGTCGCTGGTTGAGACCTGCGTGTCTTTGTCAACTGAATCAGTCGTTGATGATTTGTGTGTGTGTGTGATCTAAGCTGGTCATCTCAGTTTTTAAAGACATAAATATTGTTTTCAGATCCGTGGTTCATCAGTATTGCACACAGCCTTCACAAAATGTCAAGTTTTGTAGAGCGTAGGGAAATAAGCGTTCTCTTTATTTTTCTGTTCACAATTAATTTGTACCTTGGGACAGAGAGACAATCAGCCTTGAATGTTAAGTAATGAGGATGATTTCTGGTGTTTATATGGTTTTTTTCTGGGGAAGAATAAAGAGCACCAAAGATAGGAGACATTAACTGCCCAATGAGGCAGATAAAAGGAGCTTAATTTTCGCCAGGAAGGGCAGATACTCCTTTTACAAAATTCGGCAACTAATGTATGGTAACACATTCGGTAATTGTGTCCATTTCTAAGAAAATTAAAAGATTCTTATGAAGAATTAAATCCCTTAAAATGGTGAAATTGTAGACACAAGGCCTTATATTCATTTGTAGACCTTGACTCAGCATTGTAGATCTGTGCATTTGTGGTAACATCTGGGTTGTTTGGTTTGTTTTGTTGGTTTTTTTTTTTGGGGGGGGGGGTGTTTTTAGCACAAGCTAATTAGTAGCTCTTCCTAAAATATGGGATGTCTGCCCGTGAGCTACTAGCAGTTAGGTATTTGATGACTCTTTGAAGCATTGTAAAAGAGCAGTGGAGCATTGCAACTTTCAGCATAATCTGATTTTTATCTTCTAAAATACTGCTGGAGCACTGTTCAGTGTCAGGATGTCACTAAAAGCTGTCTGTGTTTGGTTTTAGGTTAAATATCCTGATGTGCAACTTGCTGTCTTATTGGAGCGTGGTGGAGCTTGTATGGTCACATCTTGCCTGAGGTCTTCTCAGAAACTATGTCATGAGGTTATCTTGCTAAGCAAGACTGTTACTTGATGCCTGTTAATAGAAGAGTATCAGATCACTTGTGACAGCACTTCATGGGGGACTGCTTGGCTACTACAGATGTTCCTCTCACCAACACATCATGGTAGATGTAACAGAGGAGGAGATGGATAAACCCACATTTAAAAGTGACACTGTACTTTCTGATGTTCACTTATACTGTCCGAACAAAAGACACCTCATGGTACGACTGAATGCAGTTGGACAGCCAGGTAATGTATGTTTAGACTGATGGAGCTGTATTTTAAGTGTATTCCTATCTTTGTAATCTCTGAATCCTCCTTTCAATGGTTGATATTAATCATTAGATATTTTATTCCAGTTAGAAGCACAATCACTTCCTACTCAGTCTTTAGGAAGAGGGCTGGCTGGATTCTCCTCAGGAAGTTGACTACAGAAATGAAAACTATTAATGTAGAATTTGTAGACAGCCTAATTACTTTCTGAGAAGAAGTCACCAAATTAAGTTGCTTGCAAGTTTAATTCTATTTATTTGTTCATTTAGCTATATATAGCTCGATATAGCACTTTAGGAATCATGTTTAAAAAGTTGGGATGTTTCTTGCATACAAACAAAAGTGAGAGGCTAGGGATTTTAAATAGTGTAACTTAAGTTTAAAACAAAAATATCAGTAATTAATTTATGAATTTTTATAAAATATTCATGTGATGATTTACCATCTATTCCAGAGGACCCTAACAGCTTGCTTTGGTTTTGTTTTGGGTGTTTTTTTGGTTTTAAAAAAATGTCAACAAGAAAACTCAGAATAGCAGTGGTTTTGACTGACATAATTTGAAGAGTCAAGGCTGTAGTGGAAGTGAATTGCCAGCTTATAGGTTTCTGTAAAGTTGTCAAGGAGACTGCCCTTGAAGCTGCTAGCAAAACATTCTGTCGAAAAGTACTGCTCCTACTGGGACAGACGTGTTAGTTGTTTTCAAACCTGGCTGTGACATAAAAAGAACTTTTACAGCTGTTCTAGCATATGACGAGGTATAACATAGTAAAAGTAGGCTTGACAAAGGAATGGATAATAATTTTGGCTCTGATCGGGTCAAAACCGGGTAATTAATGCTGCGTTGTGTCTTCATGCTGTTTGACATATGATTGCTGGGATTTTGCTTGATGCAAAAAACCTTTCAACAGGATGAAATGACAGCGTATGCTGCTACTCTGAATGTACTTGGTCTGGGAAGTTCCATTATTAAAACAAGAATTGGATTGTAGTATGACAGCTTTTACTGTACCAAATACAGGGACAATCTACCAGTGTCGTTTTGCTGGTTTTTAGGGAATGTCATGGGGATTTAGTGTCTGCTGGTTTAGGTCAGTTTTACTTTGCAGATTTTGAAATGCCATAGAACGCGCAGAGGGTCGGGATGGACTTGGAGAACAAAAGCATTTCATTCATTCATGGCATCCTCTAATTTAATTATTCAAATCAGCTTAATCTGGTTGTCATGCAAACAGTAGATGACTTTAAAAATTTCTCATGCTAGGATAGGCAATGAAGATTTTTTTTAGATCTAGCTGAAAATGGTTTCTCTAGAGGAAAACTCTCAGTTTACAGAAGACCAACTTTGAAAATCTTACTTTCTAAAGAAACTGGAATAGAACTCCATAAATTGTGAAATTTTGAAAGCAATGGTGGCAAGCACTTTATCTCTTCCCTTTTGGTGTGAATGAACATAATTCTAAGACATTCTTCTTCGAATCCTGCTGGTATTGACCTTTTCACTTGGCTGTCTTTTTCTGAAGTGCATTGTGTGTGATTTTGGAATAATAGTACCCAGCCCAAGATGTCTACAAACACTGATTTCATACCAGAATAGGTGAATTGAATTCCATGATTCCGTGTTCCCTGAGTAGCCTGTTCAGCCAAGCACAGTGTGTAAGCACTGCTGTAGACCTGAGATCAGCTGTAGATGGACAAATGTTTGTTTTTCCTCATGTGTTGTATTCAGACGATACAGATGGTCCACGTTTGGATAACTTAACATTTTTAATAGATGCTGACATCACTGGATGATAGTTGCAAAAGGTTTGTAATTAATTGGTTTATTGAGAACAGTGACCTTATTAATTAAATCTCTTCAAAGATTCACTTTGAAGACTTTTTTATAAAAAAAAAAGACATGTCTACATGCCCAGCTTCGGCAAGCTGTCTCCTGTGAGCTCATTTCTGCTTTCTCGTATTCATACTAAGGTATTTTCAAGACTTGAAGCTGCTTGAATTCCTGGAGACTGTTAAAACAGTAAAAAAAATTACTAAAATATTCTACTTGCTCTTTACTAGAACATGTTTCTTACAGGAATTAAATCTTAACTGAAAGAAACAAATTCTAACTTGTATTAATTCTTCTTGCAACTTGGTTAGAGCTTATCTCAACAGAAGATCTTTTGGAGGATGTAAGAAACCATCCCTTCTGCCAGTTGTTGAAATAAGTGTTACTAAATCAGATGCAAGTGTGCATTTTGACTGCATAGATGTTGACTCAGCCAGTAGACTCTGAAAGTGCTTCATTTATTTCTACTGACAGAACTTAACGACAGAAATATTTCTGTAGCAAATTGAACTATATTTCAAGTTATCTGTACATAATTTTTTGTCCTCTAGATTTTTAATATGAGATGCTTACTGCAATTTCATGCATGTGGAAGTTATGACTAGATTCTGTTCTTACCTGGTGCTTAACTTTTTCCCTCCCTCTATGTTCTTACAGTATTCCTGTCGTATTTCAAACTCCTTTGGAACACAGAAGATTTGGCGTCTGAGAAACATGTGAGAGAAGCTATAACAGAAAGAAAACATCAGTACGCGTGTGGAGATGAACAGTGTGACGAGGACAGGAATAATCAAAAAAAAGAAAGAGAATTAAATAGTGAAGGATTACAAGCTCTGCTGGATGACGACGGAGACTTGGAAGTGGTCAGAAGACCTCGAAGTGCCTCTGATTTAGAAGCAGAGGGTCTTTTGAGGGATAGAGTGTATCCTGTAATTCTGATGAAAGGGAAAGAAGATGCTTTTGAAGATGAAGAGCAAGAATGCACTTGCAGTGATGTTGTTAAAATAGGTAAATAGTAGGCTTACAGTCAAAGAGAAATGGAATAAATATATTTGTGTAAAAGAAATCGAATAAATATGTTTGTGCAAAACAAAAGAAAACCAGGTTTTCTTTAGAAATGGAAGCTGTTAACTGACAGGAGACAGTAAAACAAACATAATACTGTGATATTATAAATATTTTTAACATTTACCGGTTTTCTCCAGAAGTGATTTGGGCAGTAGTATACAATGGGAAACTCGCTGTTCCTTAGAGTGGGGTTTTTGGCATTATCTAGCATTATTATATAGAATTAAGAGTGTTCAATTCTATATCTGAAAAAGAAACATGGCTTGATTTTCAAATTTGCCACTATGGAACTTGATTTGAAGAACATTTTGACATAATTATTTCTGCTCTGCTTTCGTTTTCACAGAACATACTATGGCAACCCCCTTAGAAGATGTTGGTAAACAAGTACGTATTCTGCCTTGTAGTATCTTGCTGTTCATGGATTGGGCTTCAGAATTTACTCCGTTTTAATTGCTTCTCCTATCCACAGGTCTGGCGTGCAGCCTTTCTTCTTGCTGATTACATCCTGTTTAAACGGGACACATTCAGATGTTGTTTGGTGCTAGAGCTTGGAGGTGGCACTGGAATTACAAGCATTATCATGGGAACAGTTGCCAAGAGAGTTTATTGCACGGGTAAATCAGTTATTTTCAATTAAATATTTTCATGAAACTTCAAGAAGCAGTGCTTTCATCAGGGCATTTTCATCCTCATCTGTTCAGTTTGAGTTAATAAATTTTTATTAATGTGTATAAAATCATGTTGTTTACTGAAAAATAACAAGAACTTTCTCACCAGATTGAAAAAGCAACGCTACTTTTAAGTGCAACATTTTAAAAGCAAGATGGTTTGCTGTGAATTCGAGATAGTGTGCCTAGATTAATATAGGTAGTATGGGGATCTGACTTCTTTCTTCAGGGGTGGCTTGAAGCTTAGGACTGAAAGACAAAAGCAGGAAGAATACAAGGGAAGAAGTCATCAGTGGATAGAGTTGTTCTGGATTTTCCTTAATCTCGTCATCTTGACAGAAACTTAGAATATTACTCGGAGAAGTCAGGGACCTGCATGGCCCATGCAAAATATTCTTATTTTAAGCATCGTTGTATGTTTTTTCCAGATGTGGGTGAAGATCTTCTGGCCATGTGTGAGCAAAATGTTGCGTTAAACAAACACCTGCTGAAGCTGGGAAGTAAGTGCTATACGTCAGTGTTTGTACAGTTGCCTATTTATGAACTACTTTGGGATTAAACAGCACGGTCATTGACTACCTCCCATATTCACAAGTAAAATTAAATCTTTGTCTCGATTAAAAGTGACTCTTCTAAAAAGAAAGATGCAAGATATCTATATATGTGATCCATAATGGGACAGCTTCCTTCTGAGACTCTTTCTCTGACCATCAATTAAGACCAGCTGTAGTTCCTACACGGTTACTGTGTGAGTTTCACTGCGGTAACTTGGGAGGATCACAGATATCCGGGTGCCAAGGGTCACGTAAACAGTGTAAATGGCAGAGGTCGAACTCTGGAAAGGAGAAGTATTTCGCAGATGAGACATGTAAAAGAGAACACAGATTGTCTTTCTGACCCTTAAGTTCATCCTATTCTCTTGTGAGTAGTTGGTTTTGTGCAGCACACGAGTTGATGTTCAACTTTACTTGTTTTGTATGTCCTCATAATAGATGTTCAGCCCTTGTTTCAGTACAGATTGTTACTCTAGTTTTGCTTAGACACTGTCTGAAAGGCCATTTGTGATGTGTGATCTTTCTTCACCTACAGGAGGGGAAGTTAAAGTAAAAGAACTGGACTGGCTGAAAGATGAATTCTGCACTGGTAGGTGGTTATAATGGGTCCTTACAGATAGGGTTGTTGAGATAGGGTTGTTGTTTTGCTTTTTTGTCCCTTCAGAGCCATCAAGAAAAGCTTATTCTGTTGTTTATAAAGTAAGTCCTCCAGCACCTATGCCTCTGGAAAAATAGCTGAAAATTCACAGTTTTCTTAGGGTGCATCACTGTCATGTGAATGAGTAAGGAAGGGTTTAGTGGTAGGTTGAGAATAGACAAGTGGTGTCTGTCGTTTATTTAGATCAAGGTCCAGAGGTGCAAACAAGATGTGTCTGTTACGTGGTGATAATGGAATCCAGGCACAGCGCTGTGGATTTGTCTGACGCAATGCTATTGTGAAGCTTATGACTGCATGAATACAAAATTATAAAAGGTGGTAGGCAGGGGAGGTGATGATTTGAAGATGTATAAATACTTGTTCCAAATGTAGTGGTGGATGGTTTATATTTTAAATATTTGCCAAGGAAATGTGTTCTGCTCCTTTTAGCAAAATAAAGGCAACTAACTTGAGTAACATTTAAAGTGCCAGCAGATCCCTAAAACTTTCTTTCTAGTGATCACAAGGTCAACACAAAACTGTAGCACTAGGTTATATGAAGCCCACTTTATAGATTTTTATATCACCAGTTGGATCTGATGCTTCTTAAAAATAGAACAACTATTTAAGCAAGTGGAAACATCCTTTACACATTCAAAAGCCTCTCTTGGATCTTCAAAAATTCTGGTTAATGAAAGTATTTGATACTGCCAGTTGAAGAGGCTTTCTGGTTTTTAGACTTTCAGAGAAAGTTTCTATATTTTAACAAAGTCTAAATTTAAAAAAGTGCAATGAAGTAGGAAGCTTAATCAAAACTTATACAGAGATGCATTTAGTTTTTTATTTAAAGGAGTATTTATTTTAACCTAGTTAAATCTGTGATCTCACTACAGGGGAGTAATTGGTTGTAAATTCTAAAGTCAAAGAAAACTTACTTTTGCCAGTCAGCCTTGGGAGGATTGAGCATAACACAGAGAAAGCAAAGAACTGTAGGGAACTTCAGGGGATGAATAGAGGGAGGTTTTGATTTGCCTTCGGTGGGGTGCTCCGTTTATTGAGTAGCAGATGATCACAGGAGTTAAGAAGCTTCTTTTTACGAGCTGTCAATCATTGGAGACATTTAATCATGTACACCAAAGCCGTATTCTTTGTTACAGATCCTGAAGCTCCTTATAGCTGGTCGGAAGAAGAGATTGCTGATTTGCATGACCACTGTACTGTGATAATGGCAGCTGATGGTAGGAAAATGGAAACAGTAAGCTTTTAAACATTTGAGCATTATGAGTAATAACTTAAACGTGCCTAGTTTGCTTTTAAAATCTGATCGGTCAGATCTTTACCTAATTTGTCAAAGTTCTGCCTTAAGTATTCCTGCCTGTCATTTTTTTTTTTTTTTAAAAACAATTGTATTTACATGCTGAATTAGCAATAGGGGAACAGATGTTGAGAACTACCAGCTTTTTCTTTCCTTTGGTGTGGTAATTATTTGTGACTAAATAAATTACTTGTGCTTATATTCTTTGAGTAATTGATGAATTTGACTTTCAGAAGAGTTTTGTTGTCCTACCTTTGTCTTGCAGCAGATACCCTCTATGCAGATAATGTCAAATAGGTGATTAGACACATATTCTATAATGTGGAAAACAGTTTCAGATGCTACACTTGCCCATAGAGTCTGTGCCTTTGGATTTTCTTTTTTTCTGCTCTTGCTTATGTGAAAGACTGAAAAATGACAGGCTAGGTAGGTTGGCTGTATAGGAAAACCATCGTTGTTTTGATATACAAATAAAGGAGCATTGGGTTTAGTTATGATATTGAAAAGTGTTGCAAGCAGTTTCCAAGGAGATATGGTTATAATGATGTATTAGTTACTGCCTTTTTTGTATTTTTGTAAGAAATGAGGCCCTATACGTTGTAATATCCTGTCTTTTTTTAGCTTTGCAGTAAGTTACTTCCAGGCTGACAGAAATCTTGTCAAAGTTCTGTAAGTTGTTTGACAGAAGTGATTCCCATTGATATGAGACAAACCGTAAAGAAAGCCTGACATAAGTAGCAGCAGAGGATACTATTACAGGGTTGGTTGTTGCTATTAAAAATATACTTTGGGATTTAGTTACAATAGGAACTTGTTTCATACAAATAATCAAACTAAGGCCGGTTATTTCATATGTGAGACTTACGTAAATAACACACTTAAATATACATATTTTATGCTCTTAATCTTTTTTTGTAGTGTTCTACGATGATGACCTGACAGATGCCTTGTTCAGAACACTGTACAGAATCACACAAAACTTGAGAAAATCTTGCACAATTTACCTGGCACTAGAAAAGAGGTAAGTATTACCGAGAACTTCAAATAAAAAGCACTAAAAACTTCACTTGCTTTCTTTATTTGGAAGAAACATCCGATCTGATTGAAGGTTGGCTTCTGATTTTCATTGTATTAGTTGATCCCAGGCTGCAGGATTTGCTCAGGGCAAGCATTTGTTTTCACATGTGCTTAATTTCTTATCAGTTCACAATTTGACTTCCACAGGAGTTTGGCTTTTGTTGTCCTTGTCCTACCTTTGTCTTGCATCAGATAACCTCTGTGTAAATAGGTGGCTAGGCTGATGTATTCTGTAATGCTTGACAACATTTGCTATATATTTTTGAGGTCATAAATGTAATGAAGGGGCTTAGAATTAGGGTATATGTTTCCCACTTGAATAATAATTTCTCTTGTGTTTTCTTTCAAGGAATCATTGAATGTTTTTAAGTAGTCATGTGTTGCAGTCCATTCATAAACTGATATATAAATAGGCTTTGCTTAAATCTCTGGAGATACATAAGCAATAGCTATTCATGTGATTTGTTGCCAAATGCTGTCCAGGAGGCCAAGCCAAGCCAAACTAATGATTCTGCAGCAAAATGCATTAAAATCAATGGAAAGATTCATGCAAGAGTTACTGGGTATTGATGCTATCGTAAGTCTTGTCCGCTTTCAGGAATAATAGGAGGGGTGTTACTTTTTTTTTTGGCTGCTGAAGTTAGTTAATTATACTGAGAAGAGCCACATTTTCCATTAGCTGAGGAAAGTTCCATAGCTATTTAAGATGCCAGTAGAGACATTTTAAATGAAATATTCTCTTGCCAGGCTCAACTTCACTTTAAGACATATGGATGTTACATGTGAAGCCTACAGTCATTTTAGAAATACTCTAAATGATTTGGAGAACCTCCAAGATAGAAAAATGAAATATACTGTGGAGCCCATTAAGCTTGATTTCTGCCAGTTTCTCGTTTATGAACGAATTGAGCAGTTGGTAAGTGGCATTCATTAAAATAAATGTAATGTGTTGGGCTAATCATCTAAAATTAGTTTTCAGCTGTTTACTTAACGTGAAGTAAGAACAGGAGAATAGACATTACCTTTTCATTCATTTCCATTTAGCTTTTTGTTGTTTTAAAATGATTCTTCTTTATGCTTACGTAATCTATACTAGATTGAGATAACACCCTTTTCTATCAGTAGCACTACAGTGGCTTATATTGCGCTCATTTCCTCAAAGGTTAAGAAACAATCTCCATTACTTTGTAAAACACAATTTTTGTGATTGACTAGAAAATGGGACCAGGATCTCTCTTCATTTATTTGCTTGTAGAAGAGCATTAATTTCATAGTTTCAGTAATTCCTTTCCCTTTCCCTTTCAAGGGGTCCAGTTCAAGGTTCAGGGAATAATGTTCTAATATCTATGAAGAAGTTGATTAGCTGTAAACTTCTGTTATTCAGAAACATATCGGATACAATGTTGGTAGTTATCAAATTACCTCCCAAGCACTTATGGTTCTCTTTCTCTATTTTATTTTTTTTTTAATTGTCTGCTCTTACGAATATTATTCAGGGTAGCTAATAGCTTGCTAGCTTCTAGAACAATACAATCCAACAGATCTTTTTAGAGAACTTGCAAATCTTGTATTGCCTTGCAAATCTGTTACCAAAAAATGATGTTCCTGTAGTCAACATACTATTGCTGTGTCTTCTTCAGTGTGTATGCATAGCAGGATTATGGGGGCTACAAGTTATTTCATGAAGATGATTTATTTTAATTAATGCTGATACCTTCAGGCATAAAACATGCATGTAAAACTTGTTTTTAAAGTTTTACAAGTATATAAACGTGATCTGGATTATACCTAAATGTATAAACTCATTCCCTAGCCTTTTTGTGGAAGGCTACTGATCTTTGAAATATATGCATTTTTAAAATGCCTGAATTTTTTATTTATCATGAGGTGTATTGCCACAATTCAAGATGTCATGGTGAAGAGTATGTGAGTCTTCTACAGCAGACAAAGCGTATGCTAATTTATTCTACAGAAATCAAGTTGTTGTTTCTCATCTTCCTTGTCCCAACAGATTGAGAAGGGGGGGGGGGGTGTCTAAGACATGCATTTGTGAGACCTTGATTCCTCAGTAAATTGAGTATTTTTTCAGTTGCATTTTTACTGGCATTATTGAAAGCATTTGTCAACACAGGCTAAGAAAAAGAGCAAGATTATCAGTCAAAATACTGCAGAAGGTCATGCAGACCAATTAAATTATTTTAAACCATTATTTGAATGATAATATTTTTTAAAAATCATGCTACAAGAATAAAAAAATTGATTCTGTTGCTCTTGTCTCAAGGATAATTTGGTGGTTGCTCTAGATTATGTAGAGATTCTATAGATGGAGGTAGAGAGTGTGTCTTAAAATTTGTCTTCAAGTGGGCATGTTGAACTTTTTTATAATTGCAACTTACTGATCCGAGAAAATACCTGTATGTATTTTTTCCACTCCTACAGGAATTGTGGAAGATCATTGCTGAACAGCTAACATGACAGGGACATGAGGAAATAGAAGATCTTTATCTACAGATAAAGGCTTTTTGGGTGTTTTATTAAAAAAGGATTTTCATCCCAAGAAAAGCATTTTCCTGGGGGAACTGTGTTCTCAGAAAGTATTGCTATGCAGATTTGCTTTTCTTCAGTAAGTTTTGGTTTTGGCACTTAGGCCATGGCTTTTTTGATGTTTCTTTTGCAAAACTGCTTGATGTTGTTCTTTAGAGTATGTGCTGGATGCCAAACAGCAGTGACACAGAGACTTGCTCTTTGGGATTGATGACTTAGGTTTTAGAGTCTGACAAAGAGGTTTTTAACCTTTTCCATGTGGCTGATTTGCAGATGTCATGCATTTTTCCTTTTTAGTTTTCTGAACATGGACACTGTTCTTAGTCTCATCCCAGTTCCACATTATTTGTATTTATGGACATTTGTAAAACAGTGTTCTGGGCAAGAGCTGTTTGTCTTTCAAGGACTTTTCTTTAAGCAATCTGTTCATGAAACGTAGTCCTTTATTTTCAGTTTGTCCTATCTAAATCGTTCTAGTTTAGGGCTGCTCTCTGAACTGAAAGGAGACAAGATGCATTTTGTTTGACCCTCTAAAAATACGCTACAGACGTCTTGGAGCTATATTGTCCTGCTGGAATTTTAAGCTATTCTGCCTCTGAGGGTGGGAAGGTACCATGTGAAGTGATACGCGACCACTCTTGAAATGTTTGGAATTCTACCCTCAATGTATATGTGTGAGGCTGGGGAGAAGGAGGTGACCAAGAATATCTTGCCCATATAAATGGGCTTTTGGATTAAAGTACAACATATTGGTCAAATCTCTCCTGTGTTATTCATGAAACCAAAAATCTGTACTTTTTATAAATTTTATGTGTGCATTATGTTTGTCACTTGCCATATGTACACTGTCATGGAGAATCTTCTGCCTGCTGGATTCTTCAGCATTATGAGAGTATCAGTGGTGAAGCTGTTCTGGCCTGTGACTCGTGGGACTGTGTATATGTTATATTAGAAGCATCTGGTTGACTTTTTGAAAGTTCAGTTGGTTTAGGTCAGTTATTTTATAACCTGCTTACGTGTATGAAAACTTGTTTTCATGTTCTTTAATTCATTTTTAATGAGATGAAAGGTTATGAGATGATGATGGCCTTTTCCTGTGAGTATAGTCAAAGTAAAAATTACATTATGTTAGCATATATCTGCCTAGCTTAATACAGAACGTCTCTCTTTGAACCCTCATTTGAATTTCAAAGATTTAAAACTGTTGGACCAGATGATCCTTGAGGTCCCTTCCAACCTGGTATTCTATGATTCTATGAAATTGTATTTTAGTCCAAAGATTCCCAAACTAGTGTTCTTTTGTTTGTTTCTTTTGTAATGTTATTAACTGAATAGAGTAACTGCAAACAATTGGTTTTGAATGTAGCTGCTTATTTAAGTAATAATTTTTTGAAGCTTGTAGCAAGAAATTAATTTAAATTGATGTGTAATAGCATGTAGATTTTTACATCTACACAGGACTTCTGAAAGTCTTTGGAATTATCAACGGAAACTCATCTGGGTCGAGGGATATTGTAGATCTTTAAACGTGGAATTAAAAGCTATTTTACCATAGCTGGCTTAAATTAACGTCTGGAAAAGGTTTTTATACTTGAATCTTTGGTTGAGTAAACAAAAATACCATGGCTGCTTGAGAAGCAAGCTGAAGTGGAATTTCCTCCTAAAGAAACAAAAATTAATCTTTCTGTTGAAGAGAGACAACAGCTTTGAGGGTTCAGTGACTGAGATCTAAAAGCCAAATTGCAAATTTGGATATGACCTTTTTCACTGATGATATGAATAGTCAAAAATAGGCAACAATTCCAAGAACACAAAGAGTCTCACAATGCCTTAGCTTTGTGGTGTTAATGAGATAATATAGTCTGTCTTGCCGGATAATTGTCCACTACTAGTTAGGGATATTAAGTATGGATGCCACCTTCTCCATTTTGACTTCAATCATACTTTAAATATGTCATACATGGTAGCTGTTTTCAGAACTCATCATGCAAATTAACACCTTTAGCAGTTCACTGTTTATTAAGAAGATTAAAATTGTTTCTTTTGAGCATACAGATTATGATTCGAAATCAAGTTAGTGCCTAAAATGATAATGTCTTGAGCACGTTATCTGTATTTATGCCATCAAGAAGGATTTTTTCCTAATAAAGCATGATTTGAAAGATAGTATGCTCCTGTGGTGATGTACCTAAATTTTGAAAAACTGTAACAGGTAATGTTGTTAGTTTTTTTTTTTCCTTTGACAATTCTGTCTTATACCTGGGTTTTTTTGCTGTACATAGACACAATTTGCCATGATTTTTAGCCAAATGGAAGAGAGAAAATATGATTGTGAGGGGGAGAAGATATTAGTATGTATACAAGAGTCCAGTCTAAATTGTGTGAGGCTTTCAATTCATACCGACTTAAAGGAAAAGTCAAGAGATTCACCATCAGGTTGGATGGTCTTGGACTTGTGAGCTACTGGCAAAGAGTTTGCGTATTTCATTGCAGAAACCCTAAGAACTCTGCTGGCCTATTCACATACTTCTTTTTGATCACCTCATAGCTCGTAGGGAAAAAAAAGGGAATTAGTAAATGTTTCTAGTCAATATTGACCATTTCTGCAAGTCCTTTATTCTTGTGAAGTGGAAGGAAGAGAAGGTAGGTGCTTAATTTAAATTTATTAATGTTTCTACTCTGCTGTGGAGCTGAGGTTGGAAAGATTTCATTGGGAAAACTGACTTTCTCCTCTGCTAAATGAAGTCATTCTGCGCTTGGGAACACTTCTGGTTGGCATAGTCTGGTTGGTCAGCCAGATGGATGGTCTTGGGGAGGGAGGAACGCAGAGGGGAACCTGTGGAATGCTTGCAGTGCACTTGTTTCTGATAAAGGAGTGTCACAATTTTCTTGAAGTGCAGTAATGGATGAACACGTGATCTTCCAGGAGGAATCTTACTTAAAACCAACTGATTTTTACTTTTGTCACTGGTGTATGGTGAAGTAACAGGTGTCCTTTCTCAGTCCCCACACTTCAGATGAACATGGCAGGCATCCCTGTCCTGCTTTTATCTTCTCTTAAGAGGAATGTGGATGACATAATTGTAGATATTGGTCAAAAGTAGACCTTGAACTTGTGTGACATTTGAATGAGCATTGCAAGCTGACTACATTTATTTCTTTTCAATCTTTGTTGATGTGAAACTTGGAAAGCTGCTTTATTGTGAACTTCTACGTGTTATTTTGCAGTAGAAAGAAAAGTTAAGCTAATCTCTTGATGGGATACATAATGTATATTTATTATCTCTGTATGTTCTCATGTGTAGGTGGCTATTCATAGACCATACTGGTAGCTCCATCTGCTGTACAACACTTTGAGTCAAAACATTTTACAGTTTGTTAAACAGGCTGTTCCTTTCTGTTTTAACAATACTGTATTTTGGAGTAACAGTTTAGATTGACTATGTAGTTCTGCATTTCTCACCTAGGCTTGCAGATGTGTGTATTAGAGATGAAGTTACCATGGAAATAATCTTTACCAAAAGTTATGTTTAATTACCTAATCGATTTTAACAGTAGCTTTAGAAGGCAGTTCTGGATTATCAGGAAACATTCTAGGAAGAAGTGGATGTAACTGTGTGTGTGTAGTAGGGACTTCTCCTTCGTTAGAAGAATCCGGGCTTAAATTGGATCTCAAAGACATATAGCAGATAAATCCCACGAGTTTGTCTAGTCATTGACTTGGCCTCATGAACTTCTACATACACCACTAGCTTCAGTCCTTCCTCATTTTCACCAGACAATTAAGGGCTTTGTCCCTGGCAGTTGAATTTCTGGAGGTGGGTTCGTTGTTTGGGGTTTTTTTTCATTCTGGCAGACATCTTGAAACTTGAAGAAATAAATTTGAGATTTCTGTTGTCTTGCATGTCAAGATCAATAAACTAATGGACTCCAGCAACTTTCCTTAAGGAACCAATATAATACTTGCCTATCTCTAGTGGGGTAGCACGGTATGTTTAAAGTAAATGATGAAATTGATTATTTCACAACAGTAAAAGTGATTAGAGTCAATTTTGGGAAGACTTAAATGCACTTTACCAGTGACCTTGAAGTATTATATGATGTTATGAACGTTCACTACACTGTTTCTGAAGCACAGATCCATGTCTTGCTAGAGGCCTTAAATAGTATAAGGGAAAAAAATAACAAGATCACTGTACTTTTCCTAGTGCTATACAAGAAAATCATATTAATTGAAAAATAGGGAGAAATCCTGGATAGAAAATGAGATTCCCTGAAAAGGGTAGGGGTGAGGGGAGCTATCCGCAGTGGTCCTAGAAAGCAGCACAAGGACTTCCTGGAAATCCAGAAGGATTTGGAGGGGCAGGGGCATTCCTACAGAACTGAGGGCAATCCTAGAAAGTAGCATTGGAGTTTTTCTGGAATGCCAGGAATCGCAGGGAGGTGCAGTCCTACACAGCGGTGTGGGAATTGTCTGGAAGCAGTACAGGAAACTCCAAGAAAGTAATGGGGGGTAGGGGCTAGTTCTCAGAAAGTAACTCCTGGAAAGCAATAGGGGAAATTCAGGAGCCCCAATGTCAAGGTGATGCATACAAGTAAGCTTGGTCATGATGTATTTATAATTTTATTTTTTTTCTTCAATGCCCTTTTATGTAGAGGTACTGGCCTGTCAAAAGATGAAGGCACAAGTTATAATGCTTCTGGAGAAATAAAAGGGTCGATTCTTGCAGCAGAATGAGGAAGCAGGTCCTCAGTTTTCTGACATCTGCACAGTTGCTCTATTTCTTGCATTGAGCAATGTGTTTTCAAAGCAAGTCTTTTATGTGGGCTGGGCTTTGGCTGCCCATCTTTGAAGAGCCCTAAATGCCTGAGTCAAGTTCATGGGCTACTGTGCTGTAGCTGAATCACAGTCTGTCCATCTGAACTTTGATCAGTGAAGCATATATAGTATGTTTTTCTCTATGTGGGCCACAGGTGAAGGGTATCATTTTGCATTATGCTTTATTTTAATAAAAGAACAGGCAGCTGCTGTAGAAGCAGTCGTGCTTTCAACCTTCTGTGCTTATTTTATATTCTAGTTGCATATTTTCTCCTTCCTTAATGTTGTTATAGCAATTTTGCAATCTGAGTCGGATTTTTTTTTAATTCCAAGGCAATCTAATTGCAAGTGTATTTCTCCATTGGGCCAATGAGATCTAATCCAAGTGACACCTGTGATCCAGTACAAGGCCATCAGTAGAGTTTTGTTGCTGGGGGTGTAAAGAGAGAGCAAAGCAGCTATTCTGATGGCAATGGATAGTTGGGTCCACTTTGGGGTTATATGAAACTGTACTTTTAACACACATGGCAGTGCATGGCATTTTAGCAAGCTGATTTATCTCAGTCTTGTGCCTGAGACCACGATTACTTGTAGTCAGGTTGCCAGAAGGGTTAAGGCCAAATGCTGCCGTTGATTTTAAGGGCAGTTGTTGGTGCTAAGTGTTGGGTACAGAAAACTAAAGATTGCTTCTGAAAAGTGGCTGCTGAGTTCCCGTGTATCTGCTTATTGTGAAATGTCAAGGATAGCTGCCTGCCTCAAACTTGTAGAGGTTTTTCAGTCTGAAAGTAAATTGAGAATTATTCACTTAATGCTTAGCAACATGTCTTCAAAATGCAGTTCACCTCCTGAGTGTGATTATGGTGTTCATAACCTGAAAAATACAGTTGGCAGAAAAGTGCTCTCCTGTAGATTAATCCCAAAGGTTAGAGACAGAAGAAGAAATAAAAAATGGGAAGGAATGGCGTTAGAGAGTAAGTAATAATTCTTCATCCTTCATTCTGAAACTTGTTTTCATTTATTTGAAGACATTGTCAGAGAGAAACTAATTATCATTAACCAAAACCAGTCAGGTTCTAGTCTTGAATGGGATCTGCCACAGCTGCTGGAAGGAACCTGTTTCTTTTCAGATTTTCCAGCATCCAGTTACGAATCCTGCCCCTTGCTTTCCTCTACCCTCTAAAGAAGATTATGCAGTGTTTTTCATAGGACAAAGTATGAATTACTGATTAATGTGCCATTTCCTAGAAAGTTACACCAGACTGACCAGGTAAGTGCAGTGTGATGTGTGTAGCTAAAAGAAAGCAATGGAAGGAGACAAAAAGTCGTCGGAGGTTCAAGTCAGGCAGCAGGATTTAAAAATTAGCTACTTCTTGCTGCTAGACTGTCACGTGCTTTCTCATGTGACACAGGTCCAAAGGCTTTTATTTTCTGACATTGTTCATCCTGCTTTTGTTTCACTTCTCCTGACCCTGACTTTCTGCGTGTCCTGTGCATCTGTGCTGAAAGTTGGTGCATGAACAGGGTAAAGGTACATCTTGAGAAATGCCACCTCTTCAGGCTGCCAACAGAGTGCACTCAGATGTGTTGGTACCACCCGTTGCCTGAGAAGGTTTCTTCCAGCAGATGGCATACGGAGTTTCTTTTGAGGATACCAACACCCAAATGAAGTAACATAATATCTGTGTATGTGTGTGTGCGTTTACAGATTGCATGCCTCAACCAGTCCCAGTGGTGCTGGGGGAGATGCCAAGGAACATCCCTAGCTTGCTTCAGCAAGGTGAGCGTGCTCTCTAAGCTCCTGCTTACTTTGTATGAGGGATTTTCTTTTGTAATACGGGTAGCGATAGCAAATTATACTCTATAAAAACTTTATTTGATGGAATTTGTCCTCTCCAGTTTCTTATAATGAATAATTATTCTGAAAGATCATGAATCTTGTTTTCTTTATACTTTTAGGATTGAGCCGATCAGGCAATGAAAATAATGCACTAGCATCAACTGTAAAGAAAAGTTAATTGGAAAAGGAAGGAGAAGGCTGTTCATTGTGGGAATAGATGATCAAAAAATGCCTTAGCAGTCTCTGAATGCGGTTTGGTGCTAGCACAAGTGACTGTACCAGGTAATCCCCTGGGAACTTGTCAAGTTGGACCATCTCTCCATTCTTGAAGTAATGCTGTTTTTCCCTTTGAATACTGGGTATATTTGATAGTGACAAGTAAGATGTTAATTAATCATAATTAAAAAGTAATATTAACTCTTGCTTCAGAGATGAAGAAGAATACATATAATGGGTTAGGCAAGGAAGTCAACAGTGAGTTGGACAGAAAAGTAATGAGAAAATTAAATTTTACTGCTCTGTAATAACTTAACTCGATCCCTGTTTGATGGGATACCAGTAGCAGTTTCGCATTGTTGATGGATCAGAAGGGACAGTGAGAAATTATCTGCTAAATTTTCTTTTCAAAGCAGAATCATACTCATCCGAGAATCTTGATAAGTGTTTGTCTTGCTTCTTACTAAAGGCTCTTGTGTTGGAGGTCTGTATTTCTCCTAGTAATCTGTTCTAGTGCTTCGTTATCCTTTCTGATACAAAGATTTTCTTAATGGCTAAACGGCTGCCTTTCTTGCAATTATGGAGCATTAAATCTGTCTTATTGTAATAAACTGTGACAGTGTACAGAAGTAAAGAGTTCTACCCAGGATAAGTGGAAATGAAGAAGCATAGATGGCCCAGCCTCAAGTGATGTGTGCAGGGACAGAAGGGTCCTGCAGCACTATCTGCAAATCAGCGGTGTCTGCAGCAAAAAGAGCGGCTTTGGCAGCTCAGAGCCTGCAGGGCTCCTGCCCTGCTTGTGTCCTGCTTGCTCTTCTGCCTAGGGACCTCCAGCAGCTCTGCCATGATACGGGCTGCAGGATGCTCCCCGGAGCCTTCACTGGAGGCAGGTGAGGCCTGAGCAGGGTCTGACAGCTCCTCTCTCTCGTGACTTAGTTGTGCATCCCGTTACAAATCCTAGTGCAAGAGTTCTCTTGTGAAGCCCTCTGAAAAGGGAACAGATGCAGATGCCTGCATGTTGGTCACGGGAGAGGGAGGTATATGTTTCAGAAGTTTCTGTTGGCTGCCTGCTTGCTTTTTTTTTTTTTTTTTTTCTTGAAGAAAACCAAGACTGTGAATGAGACCTAGAATTCTGTGAGGTGAGAGTCCAGGTAGGACTGAGTGTGCTTGCAATAGCTTTTGTTGCAGACGAGATACATAATATTTATTATTTCATAGGAGTTTCAAGGGTAGTTTTGTGTCTGCAAATACCCCCTTGCTGTAGATGAACTAAGCAGCGACAGAAGGGGTTGTTACTCCGTATAGAGAAGCTATAATATTGGTGAGCAGTCCCACTCCCACACTACAGAGAGAGTTGATTGATTGCTGATGTCTTCAGAGAGGATTGAATCCTGGCTATAAACTTACGGATGCATCAGCTCTGCTACTGACTTACTGGGGCAGGGACACGAGTGGGGTTGGGTAGGAGGATTCCTGTGCCATCTGCATGTCACTGCCACATGTGTCGCATCTGGCAGCTTCGATCCACTCCTGTCTGCAAGAAAAAGGTGTTTGTTCTAGGTCAGGCTTAAATATTAGTGAAGTATTGGATTTAAAATTTGGAGTTTGACATCAATACTAGGTTTGGTTTGAATTTCTAATCAGTTAAAAGCCCAAATGGCTTTCCCTGTTGCAGTGTTTGCTAAATTAAGTATGTCCCAAGTGGCTGCAGGTAAATATTAGGAAATAGTGAAAGGAGAGGCGGTGTTTGTGCAGCTGTAGTAGTGCGGACCGAGTCCCGCCACAATCGGCGATCAGGCTCCCCGGCCCTTCTCTGAGGGGCATCAGGGCCTGCAGAGCGGAATGGAGCAGAGCAGCCCCGGGAAGGGCCGGCAGCTCCTTCTTTTCCGGCTGAAATCAGCTGCGAGTGCCAGCAGCAGGACTCCGGTGTCCCTTGTGTCGCCGGCCGGAGGTGACAGGCAGCCAGCGCGGGCGATCGCTGCTCTACGGCCGCTGCGGTCGGGTCCGTCGGCAGCCCCGCGTTCCGGCACCACCGGGATTTCGGCCAGAAGCCACCCGCAGGAGCGGGCCGCCCCTCCCTCCCTCCCTCCCTCCCTCCCGGCGGCGAGGCGATACCGGCTCTCCCCTTCCCCCCGCCTCGGTCCGGCCGACTCCGCGGGGCACGGACCGGGGCTGCGAGCCCCGCCCACTGCCCCGCCCGCTGCCCCGCCCCGCCGGGGAGAGCCCGAGCCGCGCGCTCCCATTGGCCGCGCCGGGCGCGGGGCTGCGGGCGGCGGCGCGGATTGGCTGCGGCGCGCGGGGCGGGGCGGGGGGCGGTGGCGGGGCCGCGCAGGCAGCGGGCAGCGCGCGCGGGGGCCTGCGGCGGCCCGGCTCAGCACGGCCCGGCTCAGCACGGCCCGGCTCAGCACGGCCCGGCTCGGCCCGGCCCGGCGGCCGGAGGAGACGCAGCCCCGCACCTCCCGGTGAGCGGCGGAACCGCGCGGGGTCAGCGGCCGGGCCGCTGGGGGCGGGGGGGGCGGCCCCTGCGTGAGCCTTCTCCCCCACCCGCGCTCCCCTGGCGGGGACTCGCCGCGGGCCTCGCCGGGCCAGGAGCCCGCGGGGTGCCGGGTCGCCCCAGCCCGCGGGGCTCCCTCACCGTCCCCTGCTGACGCGCGTCCCGCGGCGAGGGGCTGCGCCAGGGGTCCCTCCGCCGCCGTGGCCGCCCCGGGGCTCCCCTGCCGTCAGGGGGTGTCGCTGAGGCCTCCTGCGGGGTCCGGCCGCGGCCCCTCTCCCCTCGGCTCCGGCGGGGCTGGCGCGCACGCGTGGGCTGAGCCGCGGGGGGGGCCGGGGGGCCGCCGCTGTTCCCGCCCGCTCTCGGGGTGCTGACATCCGCGGGGCGGCCTCTGGTGTCAGACCTGAGCCTGGTTCCGGACCCCGCGGGAGCGGGTCGGGGGACCGGCCTCAGCGGGAGGGCTTTTGCCGTCACCCGCGGGCGGCCCTCCGGGCTCCTGTCCCACAGAGAAGCGGGCGGGCCCTGGCACAGACCCGCCGAAAGGGAAGGGGCAAAGGAGGGAACGCGAGGGCACAAGCCCCGGGAGAAGATGTGTGCGGAAGACACGCTTGGCTTTGCGTACAGCTCTCCCCTCCTCAGGATGTTGCAGCTAGCTGAGTGGAAGGGAACCTCCGGTGGCGGTGTTTATGGAGGCCTGCTGCTGCGCTTCCAGCTGAGATTCACCGGTTCTTTCCAGTTTCCCGTTCTCCAGCGAATGCTGGTGATGCAAAACCCAAGCCACTACCACAGGCTTTGCCTTGAGACCTCCCTGGCTTCACTTCCCTTCATTAGTGCTCTGGAGTAGAGTGTGGCTGTTTAGCCAGAGCTTTGCCTTTGCCGAGATTGGCTTTTGCCTCAGTGATTCTCCTTTGCTTATAAAATACAGTGAAGGGAATGATATGCAAAGGAACTGAACCGTCGTGGGACATTTCCAAGTAATTTTGTAATCAGTAATGAATGTTCAGGTTTACAAAAATTGGATTTTGCCCTGCGGTTCAAAGGCATGGCTCATGGGCGTAGACTCTTAAGAGTCTTTGCTCCTATCATTTGAGGCAAGCAATTCAGTAAAGGATGAAAGGCAATGGGTATAAAAGGAGGGTACTAGTAGAGTTACCTTCTGGAAGCTCTACAGTAAGGAAATTACCTATTTAATCCTATTATAGTCAATTATTGTATTATGAATCGAATCGAGGATGTTTTTTGCAGCTCTTGTTGCATTGGGTTTTTTTTACTGTCATTGGTCTTTCTGCGTACTTGAGTTGGGCAAATTGTGTTTGGGGTCAGCTTGTCTTCTCTGACTGGAGACTTATATATGCAAGCTTGGAGGTTGGTGGTTCAAACAGTGGATCATAGCTCATAGTACTAAAGCACAGCATATGCAAAGAATATCTGGATGTCACAGCGTTTCTCACCCTTAGTGTTTAAAGCACTTCACCAATGAGATAAACATTGCTGGGCTGACTGTACAGGTAGTGAAACAGAGAGAGATACGGAGAAAGCAAGCTGTTATTGCAAATAACCTGCTGGGTAGTGTTTTGGACTCCGGATCAGTGTTCAGGTTTTCCATGTCTGCAGTCAGCCAGTGCTCTGCTGTTACACTGTGCTGTACCTCTTGAACAATCTGGAGTGCAAAAGACTGTGATGCAGACAGCCCCAGATAATGGAGAACTGAGTCTGTAAGTGCATGATGCTACTAGACAAGCTGACTGCTTGTAAAATGCACGGGGGGGGGGAAAATGCAATAGAACTGCTTTCTCCAAAGCCCAGACATTTAGTCTTCTGAGGCATACCGTATGGTGAGGTGTCTTGTGCATTCACATACAAAATAAACTGAAATAAGTGGATAGAACTGGGTATTTATGCCCAGGGGGCAGTAGGCAAGCACAGCATGCAGATAAACACCAAGCACATCAATAGGTGTCCTGCTGGCCGCTGTGCTGTCATCGGGGAAGGAAAATGTCCTCATCTGAATTCTTTCAGAAGCAGAAAGGAATTAAGATGCTCACAGGCCGTGTGTATAGACATGCAACCCAGTTCTTGCTGCACCTGCCAACAGCTTAGAGGTCTCCAGGTGGTTCCCCTTGCCCTGTGTGGTTTGCGTGGTGCTTAACAGTGAAGCTTCAGAACAGTTTGTACACTGGCTGGTATCCCCTGCAGCTGTATTTGTCAGCATCTAGCAATAGCTGCTCTGTGTTTAGGTCCAACTGCACTGGTCTCAGCCCTGCTGGGTGTGCTCATAGGGATGACTCCTGCCCTCGGAGGTGTAACTGAACAGAGTGTTCTCTGATTTGTACTCTGATCACTGGGCCTGAATTAAAGCAGCTCGAGTTACCTCATGACATATACCTCTACTACTTCTACTTCATACTTTCAGTGATTATAATGTCAGGGTTCACAGAATTAGGAAGATGTCACAGCTGGCCAAAGACAAATTGGATCTGGTTCTTGGCTTCCCAGCTCTGTTTTATGACTTCTAGGTTTGAGAGTCCATTCCAGAAACACTTAAAAAATTTTAGCAGTTTCAAGTACAAATTAAGATCCCCTTCCTTTCTTATCCAAATGGAAATGGGTTGTGGAAATGTCTCAGAAAAAAGGGCTGTTTAGGGACAGTATGTGTATGTACTGCACGAACAGGATAGCATTCATTGTTGTGTCCATATTGTTAAGATACAACCCTGTTGTACCTTAAAATTTCACTGTATTGGCTGTATACTGGAAACTTTTAATCAAATGGTGACTGAACTTGGATGAATGGCCTTTGCTCTTGTCCTTGCTTTTGTGAGAGGGATCAGGGAGAAGGAAGGAGTAAGTCTTGACGAGGTAACTGTCAGATTTCGTGTGAGACATTTATCCTCTTTAATTTTTCAAAGACTGTTTCTTGTATGTTGCAAATTGTCAGTCTGTGCGCACCATTTTTGTTCAAGCAGGCTTTTCCAGTAGTACCCACTCTTACTTCATAAGATCCTAAGTGTTTCTCAGGCATAATGATAAGTCTGAATCAAATAGTGAGATGTCTTACCCCATTTGAAAAAGTAAGGAAAAAGAGCAGGATTCCACTGGAAGGAGAAGAGCTAGCACTGATATGTAGGAAGCTGTGAAACTGTATGTAAGTAATGCAAAAATCACATATCAGGAGCACTGCAGCTTAAAGACCACGAATACACTACAGTGGTAATTGTCAATGTGGCCTATCACCTATGGAAGGATGGATATGCTCTAAAACTTACGTAACAGATTTACCTTTCAGGAGGCTGAAAACACCCTATTCTTGTTCCAGACTGATCCGCTTTCAAACTCCTTTATGAACAGAAGAGGTTGCCTTAGGGGTTGGAGCTGCTACTACCTTAAAGCAGATAATTTTACCACTGCTCTGTGGCTTGAAAGTCATATATCTCCGTCCCCTCTTTATTTCTGAGTTTTGTGATCTCTTTTATCAGATCACAGTCCTGTTTCCTGAAAATGACGGCTACGGGCCAGGAAAAGAGAGAAAGTGGTATTTTCTTAGCCATATGGTGTTTGTGCAAAAATAACAGTATTCTGGGGGTTTTCCAAAGCACTCAAAGTGTATAAAACAGAGAATATTGTCCTAAACTGTTTCTGTGTCTTTCAGACTTTTCTGATCTGTGGGCGTAGGGTTCTGTACTGTATCCTCGTATTAGATTGTTTGTCTTTCCTTTTGGAAAATATTTTATTATTCATTTCCCATTTCTTGGCCAGATACTAGAAATTCAGCAGAAGAATCAGGTAGGAACCGTGATTATGTGCTGCAGTTCTTGGTTATGTGGAAGAAAGTTCTCTCTCTTGCTGTCCAGGGGAGGTATGTCTGTTTGGAGCAGAGAGAACAGTTTCAGAGAGTATAATTTTCTTTTGAAAATGAATCCCACTTTTTGCAGCACAAAGTTTATGTTTTTCCATCCTGCTTTGTGGATTTGGAGTATTTCTGCGTTTTGTGCGTGGCAGCTTCTACAGTTGAAAATTCTGTTGAGGAAATGAATACAAGTTCTAGCTTGGGCTGGGTAGTCATTTAATTATTTTACTGCACCAGCTGGCAGGTGATCTCAGTAGCTGCCTTTGTGAAGGTATATTGCAGTAGTTTCTGAAGGTGTACTTCTGAAAGCTTGACACCTACAGTGTCAAGGACACAGGTCTGCCCTAGTGATGAACTTTTTAAAAAATTAAAAAGCTGCACTGTGCTGGTTGAGGTGAGAAGGCACTAAAACCACTCAACTAAAAGTACTGCCTCTAGTAAGTGAACACTGCCAGCTTGAAGAGGGACAGGAATGGGACCTTAGTTATTCAAATTTAAGTGATTCTCCTTTATGTTGTCTACTGCAGTTATTTTAGTGAATCTCAGTTTTAATGCAGGAGAAAATCCTTTGTGTAGATGAGTGCTAATATTGTACTATATCAAACTCTTGGTTTTGCCTCTAGCTGAGAGGTAGTGTAGTATATAACTCCTGTGGCAAGGTATAAGGCAATAAAGCTTCAGACTTGGTGAGTTTCCCATTTAGATTTTACTATTTCACTGAAATCCAGCTTGGCGTTGGCAGAGAGCAGAGCTCTCTAAGAAGTGTTTATCTTCTTGTAACTCTTGTGAAACTCAGTTTAAAAATTAAAATCTAATTCTGATGGTGTTTCTGGGGGCAGGTTAGAGTAGTGCAGATTGCTAAAGATTTCATGTGATGTCGGTATGTCTCAGATACACTCAGGGTGACAAGATGAAGTGCCAAACTACTAGTTTTGCTGTACAGCTATAATTCTGAGAGTAAAACAACTTCTAAACCTGTCTCCAGCTTTCCTTGTCTCGAGCACCTAAAAATATTCCTTATTCCAGATGGAATTTTCCTTGCCATCCCCAATCAAAGTTCAGTTTTAATTTAACGAGTGAAAATACATTGCTTTGCAACTTTTGTATCCATATTTAATCCTATTTTATGTAGGGTATTTTTAGCAGTGTTCAAAATGCCTGGAGTTTGAAACCTGGTGTAGTTCAGGTACCTTTTTTTTTTTTTTTTTTTTTTTTTTTTTGGAATACGTTCCCGGCTAGATCTGGGGCAGCGGATTGGCTGGATAACAGCAAAGAGACCAAATAATCACTCTCTGAGCAATTCTTACCTGGCACCTGCTAAATAAAATACACTAGTAGAATCCAATTCAGCCTTGTCCTGTTTGGGATATGGCAGCGTGCCCTTGCCCAGCCCAGCTCGGTGGGTGCGGGCGGCTGCGGGGAGCCTCTGCCCAAGGGAGAGCTGCGTGGCTGAGATGAGGTCTCCCCGAGCAGAAGGCTCTGCCTTAGCTAGAGAAGGAGACTGCTGTTGTGGAAGAAATCTGCATATGCTTCCTTTGGTTTATAGCGCATTCATAGTTTGTGCTGACTCCCTCATGACACTTTTTGCTGAGCCAGCTGAGAGATTTGGATTCAGGTTCCCGTGCCAAAGTCGGTTCTCCATTCCCTGCTGACAGTGCCCCTTTCACAGCTGTATCAGCCATGTTTGTGAGCATGGATCCTGGCATCAGGATCAGCCTGTCTTGTGTTTCCTTTCCCCTCTTCTGCCATCTGCATGTCACAAGCACCGTATTTTCTTTCCTGAAGCCTTTTAGCCTGTCAGGTGTCAGCATGACGTACTCTATTTCCTCCCATCTACCTACATACTTTCCAGCCCTTGCGTTGCTCTGTGTCTTGGATCTGCTCCTGGTCCTACCTGTCAGCTCTAAAAACAAATGCTTTTGACTAGAAGATGGTTGTGGCTCTGTAGGAGGGATAGCAGAACATGCTGTTGGATGGAGGACCTGCTCGTGTGGAAAGGGAAGCTGGAAGACTGAAAGAAAAAGGGAGGAGAGAGACGCGGTCCTGCCAGCAGCGTTAGTGGGCATCTCAGCCTGAGCACACAGATTACTCGTGGGTCGGTTAGGTGACTAGAAAGCAGTGTGATACAGGTACAGCTGTGGCGGAGTATTACCAAAGTGTGGATTTCCAGCTCAAGGTTTTCTTTCTAGTTGTCTGTTGGGGTGGAGGGGGGTGTGTGGGCTTTTGGTTTTTTCCTCCCCTTGTAACCTTGGCTTTCTCACAGAACAAAACAGTGGGTGTTGGGAGAAGCCATAAATTAGTGATGTTGTTTTCATGATGTCCTATTTTTGATGTTTATCTCAATTTTAAAGTATCCAGCTTCCACCTGTAAGCCTCATACCAGGCAAAGCACGAGGCTGCGAGCTCTTGAAGGAAGTCTGTACCCTAGTGCTTGGTGATTTGAAGTGTCTTGCCTGTAATCTTAGTATTAAATCACCACTTCCTCTTCCTCCTTCTTACTCAGAAAATGAACAGTCCTACAGATTTTTTCACAAGAGATGCCACCTCTTGCTGTTCCAGCTCTTCTCCTTTCTGAATGAAGACTTTCTGAATATAGACTTGCAGAAGCCACTGAGGAAAACAGGAAAAAAAAATAGTAGTCTGCAGAGAAAGGAAAGAATAATACCCCTCATTTGTATTTGTATTGCATCAGGCTCAATCTTGATTAAAGACTTTGAACATCACAACAGCATGCCAATTTTGGCTTCCTCTTTTAGCAAAGGATAGAGTGTGCTGAGGTTCTTGGCAGCATCCCTTGACAGTAAACACAACTGAAATCAACTCGTATGTTTTAAATTGGTCTGGCAATAATACAGAAATGTGAATAAGTAATGTAAATAACATAAAAATTAAGTATTTTAATTAAGCTTGGTGTAACTTATTAGCAGTCATTTTTTGTTTGTTTTATGTTTCCTGCAAATCTGTCAGGTATTCTTCATGTTAGATGACAAATAATGGGAACCAGCCATCTTGTTCTTCTCCATTACTTCTCTTTCTGCAGCTGGTATGAATGACACATTTTTTGCCAGGTGCTTGCTTGATACTAGTGTTACCATGTACACCAAAAAAAAAAAAAATTAGGACACTGGCAGTGGGATGGAGGGAGTAGGTTTGTATCGAAGCGTTTTTAACAGCTCACTGTGTAAATCTGATGATATAAATGATTGCCTCAGTGGGAATTCGAGAATACGGCAGGTTAAAAAGCTGTTTAGAAACCAAAACAAACTGCTCTGGCATGACAGGATTTCAGGCATAAGATGCTTCCTGGCAACGGACCAAAGTGTAATCCTGCCACACCGTGCTGCAGACAGGCCAGAGGCCATGACTTCTGAATCCTCACTGATCCCATCACTTCAGGAGAAGCTGCAGAGCGTGGTGCTGGCAGCGCCGGTCCCCGGACAGCAGGCGTGAGGGGGGCGTTTGACCTTTTCAGACCATACTGCCTCCGCCTCAACATTCTCTCGTCCTGGCTCCAGTATAAAGCACACCTTGTTTTTTGCTCCACAGCTGTTGCTGCAATGCAGCTTCTTGGAGAGGGAAGTAGGATTACACAATCAGAATGTGGTGGTGGATAGGAAAGCAGAGGATGAGCTTGGCTCCGATGAACTCCACGCTCCGTGTTTGCGGTGCAGTTTTACCAGGTAATGGAGTTACGGGTGGAAATCTTCAGTTGGTTCCTTGGTTTGAGCAGCAGGTATTGTAAGGGGCTGGCGTAGCTACTGTAACGTGATGCTTCTGCCTTGGCTGTGGTAAAAAAGCAGCTGTAGAAAAACATAAAAAGGGCTAGCTCCTGTTATTAACAGAGGGAGTAGAGGCAAATGGAAATAATGACAAGCGGTGCTAGGAGCTGGGTTCATGATGTGATGGGGTCTTTGACTGGGAAGAAGTTTTGTGATCTCAGCAACCATCTGGGTGTTGCAGTAACTATAGTTAACAAATCTCGTGCTTTTTTATTTCCAATTATGAAATCTAAAATGTCAGTTGTTTTAGAAGTACTTTTAGTAGCCAGTGACTACTTCCCTAAATTCTCACCAGTAATCTTTATTTTTCCTTGGCCAAGAAGGTGGTTGGAAAATCCTTCTTCTGAGGCAGCCTGTAAGATTGCTGTAAGATTGGACTGTTACATGATTGTGAATGAGTTCAGAGTTTGTTCTTTTGCTTCTCTGTAGATTTTGGTGTAGTGGGACTTTGTTTGGTCAAGATGGTAGGACTGATGATGAACATGGGTTCATGGGTAGTGATGTTTCAACAGTGAGTCAAGTGTGGTGGCTACTCTGGTTGGACCTCGTATTCTTCACACTGCTCAGTTGTTTCCTTTCACTGGTGTACCTTGTTTTCACTGAGCTGACCTTACAACTTCACTGAAGAGTTTGGTGATGTCTCTTCTCCAAGCTGGGAATCTCTGGGTGTGAATGGGAGAGCGAGCCATGCAGGTGACAGGTGAGTTAGGTGAAAGTGGAGCTCTTCAGAAAAGAGACTGAGAAGATACTACTGCCCTTCCAAACCCAACGTTGGTTGTGTGGTACCATACATAATTTCTGATGCAATACTTGTACTTTTTTCAGAAAATATGCAGAAAAAATCATGTTCCAGAGTGATCTGATAAGCGATGGGAGATAGCTCACAGGTCCAGCGTTACTGCTCTGAATGGAAAAGGGAGGAGAAAGGGACTGTTTTGTAACATCTGGTCAAAATCCATATGCAGTCTTGCATAACTGATCCTCTGCTCGGGCTGGTAGGCAAGCTTTGCAGGCGGGCAGCCGCATTCCTCTCATCTGTTGTGAAACTTCACTCTCTGATTATCCCTTTCAGCTACTCTCACTAGTTAACAGCGAAGAGGGAAAAGGGGCAGCTTGCGATAATAGTGATACAGTGCTTCTAAAGGCTAACAAAGCACATGATTTGGTTAGTTCTGTGAAGAATTATCTGGTTGCTGATAAATCCTGAAGTTCCATTCATTCAGTGAAACCCTGAGTTTTATGAAGGAGAAGAATTATTTTCCTTTTTTTTTTCCTTTTTCTGAGATGCTACGACAGTGCTCTCTTGGGGCCCCTTGAGAGGGAGAGGTTAAGTACCACAGAAGAAGAACGGAGGACAGTGCTCTGAGGGGAAGTGCTTTGCTGTCCCATTGTGCTAGCATGGCTTACTTTCATGAGATATCCTTAGAAAGATAAATATTTTTGTTAAATAAATAAGCAAGGTGTTTAACATGACTGCTAGCTCCTTATTCCATACTGACTCTATTCATCTTGATGTAACTCGGGAAGCTGTTTAAAATTACACCAGACTTGCCTTAATCTGTTTTTGATATGTTAGTCATTCCTGGTGTTTATTAGTGCCTTTGTGGCAATATTGTCACATAAGAGAGGCAGGCTTGTCTGACAGTGCAAAAAGGGAGGGTAGCTGCTGCCCCGTGCCACCAGACAGCTCACGTTGAGATGCCTTTCTCTGCTCTTGTTGCAGCATTTTTGTGGTGTTTGATAGACATCTCCTACCTGTCCCACCACACTAAGGCTAGTGGTATTGCCAGCTCATTTGTTACTTTATTCATCATTACAGCCTATATTTGCAAGGTATCTTCTTGCAGCACCCATGGATGTTCCTCAAGAGATATTTGCAGAGCTGCAGAACGCCCAGTGGCTCTCTTGGTTGCTGAAAAGGTTCTCTCCCAAAGCCATAAAAATCAGTTGTTTTCCGTTCCTGCTTTTAGCTCGTTTCTAACTCCAGTCCTGTGGGCCTTCTCCTTTATGAACTGGAAACAGTGGGTATCTTCTGTGATTCCAGAAGGAGCTGACATAACCTCAGGGGTTTGTGTCCCCACTCCCGATTGGTGCAGCCTCCCTGAGCATCGCAGTTACACAAGGATTCCTTCCACAGCTTCTTGACACCAGGTCCCTCTTCTCTGACCCCAGCAACTAAGCTGGACTTGCTCAACTCATAATAGAAACTTTTAGAAAGATTTGCCCAATACTAGCAGCCTTTCCAAAACTATCCAACACTTTTTAATTACCTGTGACGTACAGAATCTTCACGTGCGTGTGATTTGCAGCTTGCATGTAGCAGACTGAAAAAACAGCACTCGGTCTCTTATGCAGGTGTCAGTGTTATCATGAGTGTATGGGTGCAGTACAGATGGACCTCAGCGAGACTTTACCAGTGAGTTTAGCCATTAGCACACTTACTAAAGTCTAATTTACCTCCTCAGATTTCTGTCCGGGTATTTAGTACTTGTATGAAATGATGTAGTGCAGCAGCTTCTTTATTTTTGTCAAACAGGCAATATATAAGAAGTGAATAAGCACAGTCTGTGCAGTAGCTGTGTGGCTTTTTTCCCTAGTGGGTAGCTTTCAGATTTTGATAACCTTCAGTGAGTCTTCTAGTTAGCAGTTTTTCTACCTTGTTTTTAATTCAACAGTGCTTTGGCTTATTCACAACTAGTTGTGTGAAGGGCCCCAGTGAAGTACAAGGGATCACTTCAGAAATATGTATCCTGCTGAATCAGATGGGCACTAGTTTCTTTGTCCATCTGATAATTTTCAAAACATACTGGGGAATTTAGCCACAGAGTCTTATTGATGAACGCTGCATACATATCTGTGTTACCTAAACTGTTTTGAAAACTTCCCACTGCTGTTCTTTTTAACCTGTTGCTTGAATAAGCAGGCAGTAACAGGACTTTTGAGTAGCAGAAATTCATAGTAATTGTGCTTCATTTCTATATCCCTTGCCTTCTCCTTCCAAATAAGAAGTTATCACATTTAATGGGAATTAAAGTAGTTGTCATCTGAAGAATTGGAGAATTGGGGGGGAGTGGGGTGTGAGGGAGGGGGTGATCCCCCGCTCCCCATGTCAGTGTAAGTTACACCAGTTACTGATCAGTGAGTAAAGCAGGCGCAGTTCAGGTGTGCCCTTGCACACATGCAACCTCTGACTTCTAAGCTGAGCATCTGCTCACCAAAAGCGATCCCTGGATATTAGTGTTATTGATTGAGGTGAATTCCACTCCATGAGTTTCTTTACTTTTTTTTCAAAGAAGAAAAACTACCTCTGTACACTTAGTGTAATGTTATGGAATGTGCTAGGGTAGGAGGCAGACTTCTGTCTAGCCACGGGTTGAAAAGCTGCAGTGTGGTGGGTTTCCCACAAAGCCTAAGCAATCCCAGTCTATAATTTCTGTTTTGCCCTTCGTGATAATCCTCTTTCTCCAAATAAGATTTTTATCTTTCTGTCTGCAAATTGTTTGCTCAGATTTTTATAATTAACTTGCGATCAACATCTCTATAGTCTTCATGTTTTCATGAAGTCTTCATGTTTTCTTCCAATTTTTTTTTAATGTATTTTAAAATGAACCTAGTAATCACTGCTGCTGTTCACAGTACCCAAAAGTTGATTTAACACTGCAGTTAGTGCTTTATTCCTTCTCCAAACATGGTAAACCCTGAAGAGAGGTGTTGCTTTTCCCCTTCATTCAAGTTTGAGGTCCTAAGAGTCTGCTTTCTAGTCTTGTGGCAACTCTTTTTGAAGGAGGACTTACGACTTGGTGCTGAGTATCCCGGTGTGCCTTGCCCTCTGCTTTGTCATATTAACGTGTTTTGTTCTTGTTTCTTGCAAGCGTGTGTGATGTTTAGGATTTTGACATTTGTCTCTACCCTAGAGATGCTATTTCTGGATATTGGGGTTTTTCTCAAGTACTGTAGTTCTGTGTTGTTTGAAATGCCTTGTTTTTCCTAACAAATTGTAGGAGAAGCTTTCTAGAGTGAGGCAGAGATTAAGGAGGGCTATAGAGTTGCTTCTGGAGGAACTCACCATCATTTGCAGTGAAATCCAGCAGTTAATAACGTAGTTAAACCTTACAGTATTTTCCATAAAGACAAAATATCCTTTATACTAGCCTTGTGCTATTTACTTGGTCTTGTGAACCAGCCTGGCGAGAATCTGATACCCATTTTGCCTTGTATCATCATAATATATTCAGAAGGATGTACGTAGTATTGATACATGAAAGTCATCTAACAGTGGAAAGGCATGCTTTTGATTCTGCTAAAGCAGTTTATTCTCTTAACAGTGAAAAATTGCATAACAAGTCTTCCTTGGAAACCTGCCTATCAGTGCAGATTGAATACTTACAGTGGGTGGTTGGCGGTCCCTTCCAATGACAGACTGTTCAACTAGATCTTGTCACCGGTGTTCTCTTGATTAAATCAAGTGGAAGTCTATGGCTTTCTTGTTACAATCCACAGTTTGGTGAATAGCACATTTTTAATACATCTTAAATAAGTGTTTAGCAGTTACAATTGCTTCAAATCACTGACATAAGAATGACTGGGACTTTGCCCTGCAACAGGACTTACACGACTCATTGTCATCCTCTTTGTGCACCCAGCCTGCCAGGCAGGGTAATTATGGATATGGAGGGGCTGAGCTGTGAGTTAAGGGGCTGAAAGCAGCCTAGAAAGTTACAGTTCAGTGTTGAGCCATTTGATGCAAGGGTTAAAACAAAAAAATCCGCTGCAAATAAGTCTACTACTGAATTACTCTCTCTCTGGAGGATGAGTTTCCATGCAGTTGGACACAACACAGCTTAGCATGATGGGAGACGGGGCTGACTGGAGTCTCTAGATGATGCTGTCTTATAAATTGTTGGCACCACAGTAGCACTTCACAGTCAGAAGTACTTTCCGTCCAGGATAATTTTGCTTAATGAGTTTAGCCTCACATCACGTAAGGTAGCACTCAGTAAAGGCACAAGAATTCTTTACCATACCCTGATCTCCCTGAAGTGCACCCTTAGGAGCTGTAATCCTGATTATTCACTGAATAAGTGTCGTAATAAATCACTGGTAGAAAGCATTGCCTTGGAATCCAATGTTTTATATGTGGTGGGTGTAAATACCTACAACTTTTCTTAGTCCTTCCCCCTCTACTTTGTGATGTGTCCCTGTGCTAACCATCTGTCTGAATAGGATTATTGCCCTCTCTGCATTAGATTAGCTAGTTAACAAGTTCAATTTAGAATCAGCAGTTTGTTTTACTGTCTGGCAACTAGTACAGGCCAGTTTAAATATGTCTTTTACAGTTTGTGTGTGTAATTAATAACAGATTTTAAATTACGAAGATGAGGGATCAGCTTCAGTCTTTAATTTGGATCAAATCAACAACTTGTTACTTGGGAGTAGTATGATGTAGTTGTTCAACCCCAGTCAACTAAGCACTACACAGCAACTCACTCACTCCACCCCTGCAGTGGGATGGGGGAGAGAATTGGGAGAAAAAAAAAAAAAAAGATAGTAAAACTTGTGGGTTGAGACAAAGTTTAATAGAACAGAAAAGGAAGGGAAGATAGTAATAACAGAATATATAAAACAAGTGATGCACAATACAATTGCTCAACACCTGCTGACCAGTGCCCAGCCAATTCCCGAGCTTCAGTGACCCCTGGCCAACTTCCCCCAGTTTATACACTGGGCATGACATCCTATGGTATGGAATACCCCTGTGGCTCGTTTGGGTCAGCTCTCCTGGCCCTGTCCCCTCACAGCTTCTTGTGCACCCCCAGCAGCCGCAGGCAGGGCAGCATGAGAAGCTGAAAAGTCCTTGATTTAGTATAAACACTGCTTAGCAACAACTAAAAACATCAGTGTGTTACCAACATTATTCTCATCCTAAATCCAAAACACTGCACTATACCAGCTACTAGGAAGAAAATTAACTTTATTCCATCGGAAACCAGGACGTATGCTATCTGTCCTCTAAGCAACTGGGGTCCAGGTTCCTTTCTTGACAGTTGCTGGTACTCACGCGGGATCACAGGCCACAGTCTAACAGCAAAGGAGAAGGGAACCAAAACAGGGTCAGCCACGTCTGGTACTCTTCCATGTTGGTGTTAACCATGTTTGCATTAGCAGTTCGGATGGTGATCAATTAGCCATTTTGTATAGAAGAGCTCTGGAGAACAACATGGTGATTTTAAATTGCATACTCCTGCAACGGATAGAAATTGGTTGTGTGGATGCTGGCATTGCATCTGTTGGTGTGTAAATTATCTGCATCAGGATAATGTTACGATGGAGAGAGACTGCAGAGTGTGTTTGGTCTACCTGAACAACTTTCCGTCCCTCCTCGTTCCTGTATTAGCATGGTAAGCATCACAACATCCTCCCGTACCGAATAAATATTGCTGCTGTTATTGCACTCAGAGAAGGTGGAAGAGGAAAGCATGGTGCTGTAACAGCAGTGCAGGCTAGAGTCACTATATTTACAGGGACCTCAGCTGCTTCCTATAAGCATTGCATCCTCTATCTTTGTCGCTTGCTTCCGATATCTGTCCTTCCCTCTGTCCTAGACCCTTCCTTACTCCTCACTGTGCTTGTGCTGATCCAAGGCAGCACAAGTCTCGGGCTGGCTCTGGTTCCCCAAGGACCAGGCTGCTCCCTCGTCTCCCTCCTGGCAGCATACGGGTGCAGGCGCTTCGGTGGCAGCCCCTCGGTCAGGCTTCAAGCCCTGCCCTTAGGAGAGCATCCTGCTGAAACGTCGCATCCCACAGCTGGAGCCTACGGGAGCTGGGGCGTCAAGCACATCCCACAGCTGGGCTCCGGCCCCTGGCTCCCCGCTGCAGTGCAGCCCTGCCGGGTGGGGGGCACGGAGCACCCCTTCCTCTGCTCGAGTCGCTTTAATGTCCTGATTACTGAAGTGGGTAAGTCACCATCTCGCTTGTAATAATTACAGATTTCCTCTGTGATTTTTCACTTGTCGGTTGCCACAGCAACTGTGCAGTGGCCGAAACACTGTCACAGGGATTTAAATCAGAAGCAGCTCAGCCTTTTCCTGCGCCCTGGCGCATCTTCCCTCTTGCCACCCGGCACCATGGCAACCTGGCGATGGCATCCCTGCCTCCACGATGGCGCCCTGTGCTCGCCTTCCCTGGGGCCACGGCCCGAGCGGTCGGTGCCGTGATTCTCGGCGCGTGTCCCCGTCTCGAGTGTGCGGCGGCGGGAGGTGGCGTTAGGATGTGTGCTGGCTGTTGTACCGCCTGTGCACCACCTGAAGGAACCCAACCGAACCGAGGTTATTTTATGGTAGTTGTGTGCCTGCGTGTCACCCTCGGGGTGTTTACAAACCAGAGTAAAATGAAGGATAAAACCTTTTCTTCAGCTTCCACAGTTCTTGAAAACTAAGGGGCCGTTTCAGACATTAATACAGTCTGGCTCTGCGTCTCAGGAGTTTGTTTTCAGAAACTGCTGAGAAGGCATTCAGGTGAACTCAGACTCCCAGGGGTCCGAGCTGATGGGCTACACCCACATGCTGGAGGTGCTAGAGTAGTGATGGGCAGAGCCACATCATCTTGGTTTGAGGTGACTTGGGCATTGCTCTCCACTGGGTTTGGCTGAGCACAGAGTACAGCAGGAGCTGGTTTCATCAACCTTCCTTAACTGGGGCAATCCCCCCAGCTGAGCTGCCGGATCGCAGCTCGGGGTTTCCTCTGGGTGATGCCTGTCCTTGCTGCCGGCAGTCGCGAGCGGCTGCGGGAGGGAGCTGACGGCAATGGCATTTCTCGTGAATGCAGCCGACAGCAGCCGGCTCTAAAGTGAAGGAGAGCGCAACGTTTTCGACCAGCAAGCTGGCTGTGGGGAGTTTTCATCCAAGTCATGTAAGTGCCTTTGCCTTGTGCCTGCGTGCGGTGGGGTTGGCGCAGCCTGCGGCCGAGCCTGCGAGGGCTGCGCTCCCGTGCCTTCTGCTGGAGGGGAATGTGTGTCCATGTATGTGTGATGTTAAAATGTCCGTGTCGTGGACAGCCACGGTGAGCCGTTCCCTGGTTTGTTTGCTGGACCCCTTGTAAAAGAAATCTTCCCCCATGCGTCTGCTTTTCTGTGTCCTCAGCTGAAATGGGGGTCACCTTGAGAAACCAGAGCACTCGCTCCTGTTTAAGATGCTTCCCTTGGTTTGGTGCAGGCTGCCTCCAAGTGAGCTGTTTTATGACTTTAGGAAGCAGAAGAATAAATTGTGCTTTTACAGTGCATTTTATTTGATGCTATTTATCTATTTTCATGACCTCTGAGGAGGCAATGTTAGGATGCCAAGGAATAAAATCTTACCAGCAGTATAACTGAATTTCCTTGGATGAAACTCCACTTGAGGGTATTTTGCAGTACTTTAATTTTTCCGATGCTGCAGAATGCTTGTGGAGCAACTAATCTGGAAAGCACAGCTGTGTCATAATTTAAGCTGTTTAACCCATTGAGAGCTGGACTGTTTTAGGGTGGGAAATGTGTGGAAATTAACAGGCATGGTTTGGCTATGTTCTTGCCATCTGCGTTTAAAATAATGGATTCAGAATATGCAGGCTTGAAGAGAGCTTATGCATAGCTCACTAGTAAAGTTCACTGAAATATCAAAGTGTAGGTTTTTTCAGTGGGAACTATTAAGGAATAACAAACTAAAAAAAATTAAAATTTTTCAGTTAACATTAGTTTAGCTGTGCTTGTCTTTTACCAACATTTATGTACAGTTATGCTGTTGATGTAGGTATTTTTAGCTGTGTATCTGGAACTTGCCCAATTTCTAACAGATGCTTTTTCGACCCCATTTTTTTCTTTTTCTGAGACAATGTGGGTTTTTTCACAGGCCAGGTGTAGGCACATGTCATCCCAGCTTAGCTGTTCTAGTAGTTCTTGGATCAAAAATGAGCTGCTCAGAAGTTTAGTGGGTCACCTGAATCCTAGTGTGACATAACTGCCACATTCCCACCTGTTCTTATTCACTGGATTATGGACCAGGAATCTTTTCTTAGTCCGATATTTGTTGGAGAGAGGGAAGGCAGAGACAAGGGCAGAAAGATTTTATTTATTTTATTTTATTTAAGTACGTATTCATAACCAATCACCAAGAGGACATCTAAGGAGGAGAACCTGGACATGAGTGTTAGAACACTCATCTACAATCAGAAGTGTCAAAACTTGATGGAAGGACTGCAGGATTCTGTTCTGACTTGATCGTTGGTCTCATTAGGCAGGTTGGTATTGCCCTGTCATGATGGATGCTGACGGTACAGTACTTCCAAGCTATAGGCGTGAGGTTTTTGTCTCATGTGTTGCACCTTGCTTTGGGCTTTTGCTGCAGTTTTCAGAACAGACTGACTTGAATGCCAGCTGGATGTGGACACGAGATAGCTGTGCAAAAAGCCAGTTTATTAGGGAAGACTTACACTGTCTTGTGTAATATTTACTGTTTTGTCAAGACTTGAAGGACAAAACTAGTCTCCCCATTTCTGTTCTTCTGAACAGTAGTGGGAGTGTTTGATCCTGTTGGTGTCACCAAATAAATAAGCACCGTGAATAACAGACACTTGAGCTTTACTTGTAACTATGACAACTGTGTCCTTGACAACTTAAGTACAATCATGGAGTTTTCAATTACATCCTGTACACGAAGCCGTTAAGGTTGTTAGAGGCATAAACAGCAAAAGCAACTGTCAGCTCATGAAATATTTTCTGGAAAAATGCATTTTGGTGGTAGATACACGTTTCTACTTGCAGATAGCTGTCGCTCGCTTTGTTGTTAGTGTGGCTTGGTAGGAAATGCCTCGGTGAGCTGTGCTTTCCAAGGACAAACTCACCATTTGTTGGTGAGAGTCACTCTTTGCACTGACTTTTTTGGCTGCTGCCTGTGAAATTGCGCCAGATAAGTGTTGAG
This sequence comes from Athene noctua, assembly GCF_965140245.1. Lineage (NCBI taxonomy): Eukaryota > Metazoa > Chordata > Aves > Strigiformes > Strigidae > Athene > Athene noctua. The sequence goes on along the minus strand of NC_134051.1, from coordinate 16,415,779 downwards.
CTTCCAAGTGCTTGGGGGTCCCTTTCTGATGTGTGGGTTGTCCTACAGACCCAGCAGATCTGCAGAGTGTCTCAGTCACTGTAGGGATCCTGGTATGTGACCCTGATGATGCGGGGTGCTTGTCACCACCTTTGCTTTTGAAGTATGAGGCCGTGGCCTTTGGTTGACCAAGTTGGATGAGGAGCAGCTTGTTTCTCTTTTCTGTGCCATCTCATGAGGGTGGTGCTAGGTACTGTTCTTCTTGAAATCAAGAGTTTCTGCTTTGTTTTATGCTGAGTTTGTATAGACGCTGGATGGAAAATCTAATGCCAGCCATGAACACTAGATGTTTATTTTCTCGCCAACCACCCCTTAACAGGACCTTCCTGTTCCCATGATGGTTTGAGTTAGTCTTAGTCTATCACTAGAAATTCTTGGTGTTACTCTAACAAACTTATCTTGCAAATGCTGTTGTAAGCTAATTCAAATTTTAGTCAGAACTATACCTTTAAAACAAAACATGTTGAAGTAAAAGGACCTGTTGTATTTCACTGTGTGCACTCAGACTTTCAGAACTACATAGTCTATATTGAACTCTTAACTGCTTCTGGGACCAAGTGGATTGCAGTTAAATACATCAACATGCTGGCAGGCTTCTTTATTTACTTTGTTGCTTGCTACATTTAAGTGACTAAAGCAGTAAGTCAGGATTTCTAATGTCACCCTGTGCTCTGTCAATAACAACTGGTTAAGTCATTCAGTTTTTTCCTGCTTTGATCTATTGGCTGTGGACATTCCCCATCTCCCCAGAGGAAGGTGGGGCAGTACGTAATGATTGCAGTGTATTTTCGAACAGCAAGTGATATATACATGGAATCTTTTTATGTAGATACCACGATGACGTTAGGTTGCCCCGTTCTTCCTCAAATGCAGACTAAGGGAGGGCATGATTATGTTTGATGGATGACAGACTTGACTTGTCTTCCACCTCACCCATGCCTATATTTCTTTGTGAAATTGTAGGGAAATTCCAGACTCTGGGATCTCCTTGGTCTGTTTTTAGAAGTAAAATACTTGAGCTGCATCACCTAAGTCATACTTGTTCACGAACACTGCAAACCAGGAGACTTACCCCCTTTAACAAATGGCCTTGGATTTTTATTCTTTTAAGGCAGGATCCTTCAACTTTCTGTTTTGTGGGCCCTAGACCCAGGACATTTACCTGCCAGAAGTTGATGAAAATAATAAAAATTTAGTAACAAGGGATTTTCAGGAGTTTATGGGGTACAGAATGTGGGCCTGGTTAAGATTTTTCTTTCTAACCTGTCAGGCTCTTGCAGAGTAAGAGATGATAGGGCTTGGGCAGCATGAGTGAGGCTGGAAGGCTTGTCCCAGCTCAGCTCAGAAGCTGCAGTCCCATCCAGCTCTGGTTTTGGCACCCTCTTTATCTTTCCTCTCTTTCAGAACTGCTTATCTCATCTCTGATGTGGCAGTCCCTACTTATGTGCTAGCGTCTGTGACTCCCTCTTCTTAGTGCCCATGTCCTGGTCCCGTTACCCAGACTTTTTCCAGCTTGCCTCTGATACATTCCAGCCCTGATGTGTGGGTATGGGAGCACTGTGGAGGCTAGAAAAGGAGCAACAAGAGCTCGTGGAAGATAAACAACACAAAAAAATGGACCACTAATTCTTTATCACCTAGTGGGTCTTTCTCACAGTAGTTGGGCTCACAATCCTATGAAGCCAAGGAAATCAACTTTTAATTACAAAAGAAAACCAGCTTTGCAGTGTTTTCCCACTTCCAGCAGGGCTACCCAAGTAGTGCCAGGCTTTTCAACATTGTTCTTTTGTTCTGGTCACGGGAACCATAGCTGACTTGGTCTCTCAGTTTGCAGTTTCTTTCGCTGTTAAAAAACAAATGCAGAAAATGCAGTCTCGAAGCGTGCTGAGCTGTGAACTGCAGAGCCTTCTCACCTCTTTGAGAAACACCCTCCTTGCAAACCATCTCTACCAGCTCACCTCCAGGATGCCAGGGCAGGCTGGGGTGTGGAGAGGGTGGTTTTGCTTGCAGGCCTGATGCTGGTGCTGTCTGTGGGCTCCCAACAGAGTGAGGCAGTGGCCACCACCTCTGCGGGGTGGCAGAGCTTCAGGACCCCTGTGCCCGCCAGCAGACCCCCGACAGCTCGCCAAACGAATAAGCCTTGTGCTGTTTTCACATCGAGATGGATCCAAGCAAGCAAGACTAAAAAATAGTTTGGGATGCTTCAAATTTCACAACAATGAACATGTAGTATGACAATACCCTTGCTGCTGTGCACCACAGAAAAGTCAAGCCAAGGAAAACAGCAAAAAAGGAGTGTGTTTGTCTTTACCTTCCAGCTCCCCGAATACATGTTATGAAGACTTGTGGAGTAATTGCCCTGTGCAGATTGTGCTGCTGTTTCTAAACCACTTAATTGTTCCTGGTTAAATGGATTTGGAGCAGCTGACAGACAGATGAATGTGCCCCCATGAATTTAAAACAGGCTTCTCGTGTCTTTGGCATGAGTTGCAAGAAAGAGATGCAAATCTGCAGTGCTGACTTCTCATCCGTGTCTTGCAGTGTCTCTGTTTCACTTCTTACCTTTGCATCTATCCCAGGGATGCTTGCAGAGGCAGGTTTTTGCAGGCACAGACATCATGCTGCATTTGCTCCTCTGCTAGCAAGCAAGAATGTTACATGAACTCCTAGTCTGTATATTTTCACTCTTGTATATGGATCAAGCCCCTCTGAATGTTGGAGTCCCTCTCTAATTTTTTATTATTTTTTTTTTCCCAGGGATTCTCTGTAAAAAACATAATCTTGTTAGCTCGCAGGAACAATGCATCTTTGTGTGTTCACAGTAGGCTGCTGCTACTGCTGCTGAATGACTGTTGTCGTTCCTAGTAACTAATTTTGCCTGTCAGAAATAATCACTCAGTACAGAATTTTAAGAGCTGCTGTTTAAAACAGTGCATCCAGTTTTCACAGTGTGCATTTAAAAAAATCCACATATCCTGATGTTTCATGTGGTCAATAAACTGTACCAAGCTTCCTCTTTGAAAATAATTTTTCTTACTAAAAGAATGTGACGATGGCTTAAACTGTATTTGCCGCTGCGTGTGTTTACATAATGCAAAATTATATGCAAATATATTTGCAGATATATCTGCGAAATTAATGTAGTGAACGTTTACTACAGAACAGCTCTTTTGTAGTCATCTGTAACAATGGCCTTCTCCAGCTCGGACAGTTGCGATTAGACAGAAAATATTTAGGTAAGACTTTTATGAATCTCTTTTTCTGAAAGAGTCTCACTTCTCTGAGGTCTAAGGTGGGTAGCGTTTAATCACACATCAAACACAAACACTGTCCTTCACGTCCCCTTTACAGTCTGATATCTGAAAGTGGTGGCTGTGTTTTGTCTAGATTTTAAAGACTCAAAGCGTGCGCCGTTGCTCCGAAGCAGCAGTGGTGATGGAGCGTGGCTTTGCTGCAGTTTTGACATGTGTATGAAAGCTGATTTCTGCTGTCTCGAAAATTGTGCTGCAGCTGCTTGCGGTGCTGGAACAAGCCAGACCAGTGGGAATTGATCAAGAGATGGATTATGGAGGCAAAATTCAATTGGTTATGATGATAACCAAATAATATGTGCTTAGACAAATACACCAATCACATCAGCTGATCTCCTGTGAGAATTCGTGTGCATAATGGAAATGGAAAAGTTGGTTTTAGTTATACTCACATATGATACGACATGATAGATTTTCACTCTGGACCAGAAAATGGTAAAACATTTTATATAACTGTCAAAGGAAAATTAGGGCTAAGCTACTTTACTTTTAAACCTCTTGCAATAATTTTTTTCTACGAGTATTTCAGAAAGCCAATACCATTTCCAAATATATTTTTTAAGCCTTTTATGAATATTGTAATTTAACCATTAAAGGATTTAAGATAAACAGTATAAGTAAAAGATAAAATAACATTCTGGGAGCAAAGACTTAGGGGTGGTTCACCTAGGGAAGAAAAAGTAGGTATCACTGAAGGGAAACCTGGACGCTGGTGGGTACAACCATGTAGTGTGACTTAAAGGTACGTTTGATTTTATGTGACGAGGCATCTCATCATGGCGAGGAAGGTAGATTAGTCACTTGGTAGCAAAACACCCACGGGAGATGCCTGAAGGGGATTAGAACGACAAAGTGAACCTCGCTGGGTTGTTTTAGCCTTCTGTCATAGGTAAGTTTGCACTGCTCTGTTTGTTAGTTCCTGCAAAACCGTGTTCCTGTTAGCTTTTAACAGGCTCCGAGAGACTTTGCAGAGCAGACTGAAGGAGGAGGTTGTGGATTGAAGAAGTACAGACCGGATAAATAGCTGTGAGCAGAGAGCATCAACCAAGGGGGTTATTCATTGTGAGAGGTGCTTGGCCAGTTCATCCTTTAACAGCTTTTTTCCACAGTGGTAGTCTCACTGACTTACCCACGTTTGTTTTTTGCTAGAGGATGTTCATGAGGTAAGAAATTTAGGGTATTGGGATATTTCTTTACACATTGATTATGCAAGAGTTAGCACAACTAAAGAAAGAAGCTAGAGAGTGAAAAAATAATGTATTAATTAAATTAATCTTGTCTTATAAATTACTCTTTTCTGAAAAAAAATAACTAGTTCCTTCTACACTTCTGACCCCAAAACCTCACAAAGCTAATGTAGCTTTTTCCAGCGTGCACGCTAACGTTGTGCAAGTGTTTGCTCACCTTGGCAGATTTCAAAATATCTTCAATTTTAAATTGAACTTGGAGCAAGCTAAGTGAAAGCAAATACTGTGTCAATTGTCTACGAAGGCACAGGGAATTTTCTTTGTACCTGAGTATTAATAGGTCTATGAATTAATAGATATCTGTAGGCAAGGAAGTTTTTGTTTTCTTTTTGAATTTTTTTCAATTTTGAAAAAGCTCAAGCATGAAGGAAATGGTATCTTGGCTAAAGACAATACTGAAATTAAATTTCTGATATATTAATGTTAGGTAAGAGATATTTTCTGTCATGGTAGCAATAGATCAGCTGCTTCCCTGCCTCTAATCAGCAGCATGTGTTTGTGTATTTTATTGATGGCATAGAAATGCTGTAAGCAGTAAGCTGTGATCTCTTTCTGCTGGAAAATCAGCTCCATTCTTGCAGTGTATTTAATTAGTTCTTTCCAGGAGCTTTATGGTAATAGTGACATTTCATTTGGACTGCAAGCCTCAGTCTGTTGCTACTAGATGGTCTGCACCTACTGGGGTGGAGGGACATACAGTGAGGTGAAAAACCCAGCTGAGTCTCTGTGCAGGCAAAGAAGGGCCTCTAGTGTCCGACATAGATCACAGGGTACCACACTGCTAAATGTAAAGTCTGAATTTAACCTGTGTCCTGGATAACAATTCAATGACCTGTTTTATCTATGACTTCCAGCCAGGCTTTCTGCACAGGTGATACCGGGTGAAAAAGGAGTTCATGCTACTTGACTTTACAAGGTCATTTACATGTAACTAGCTGAGGTGGAATCACAGAGGGGTTGAGGTTGGAAGGGACCTCTGGAAGTCATCTGGTCCAACCCTCTGCTCAAGCAACGTCACCTAAAGCAGGACCATGTCCAATTGGGCTTTGAATATCTCCAAGCATGGCAACTCCACACCCTCTCTGGGCAACCTGTCCAGGGTTTTTCTGTATTTAGATGGAGCTTACTGTATTTTGGTGTGTGCCCATTGCCTGTTATCTAGTCACAGGACACCAGTGAGAAGACCCTGGCTCCTTCTTTACTCCCTCCTTTCAAGTATTTATTACACATTGATGGGATGCAAGCTGAGCCTTCTCCAGGCTGAACAATCCCAGCTCTCATCGTTTGTCTTCATAGAGATGTAATTAATTGGTAGAACTGTTTTTTCAGGGGATTGATTTTCTTTTATTTCCTAATGCCTGTCCTACTGTCTTTTTGTATTAGATGAGATTTTTCTCATAAACTTAGGATGAATTGAAATAGCATAATGGCTTTGAGAGACTGACTGGACTACATACACAGAGAAAGTAGAGAAGAAGAGCAAGGGAAAATAAGTAATGATCTTTACCCCCTGGCCCTGCTAAAGCTGGGAGATACAGATTTAGCCTAGAAGTCATTTGCCTTAACAAGACCTAGCATCAGACTTGGTTCTCAATCCTGAGACTGCTCTGAATGTCAGCATTAATCCATCAAAGCCTGCTTTCAGTTTCTTTGGATTGGAATTAGCGAAAGGGGAAATTGAAATGAATGGCACAGTAATAGTGGCTGCGTCCATAGGGACACAAATAAGTGTTTGCTTTTCTTCTTTTCAGAACATCAGTCGGAAAGAAATCTCTCAAGATTGAGTCTTTTTGAGTAAAGAAAAGATAAAATGGCGTCAATGTTGCTTAGTCGACAGCTGACCTGTTGCCTGCAGCAAAACTCCAGACTGCTTGTATTTGGTAGGTGGTTTTTTGTATTTTCTTGGTTTGTGTTTGGTAAGTGTTCACTTTACGCTAGTGAGCAAAGTGCCATTTTGAACACTGCTGGGGTTTGTCCACTGGTGTTGAATCTTTCAAAACTTGGACAGTGTGATGTTCTGCATCTTAGGTAATGATGCAGTTGTAGTCTAGAAGTGGCCCACAAAGGTACTGTGGGCTGGTGGTTTTTTTTTTATTCTGCAAACAAGAACTCGGTTAATAATTTGTGCTGTAAACATACTAACTGAAACAAAGGTCTTCAGCCCTTGGAACTTTTATTTTCTGATGCTATGTGGTGCAGAGATGAAACAACCATCCATCAAAATCAGCCATTTTTTGTCTTTGTGCTATGTACCATGACTCTGCCCATCTTCCCTTGGGAAGAGGTTTTGTGTGACTGACATGAAGAGGTGACCCTCACTGGGGATGTGTGTTTCTGCCTGGAGTTAGCTCTAGTGTGAAATAAAAACCTATCGCACAGCATCAAACTACTTTCTCCTAAGTGTGTAATGGCAAGTTCTTGCTTTGCCCCAGCTTGTAATTTAGCATGTGTATGTGTATATTGAACCTGCAGTCTCTGTGAAATAGATATAAGAACTAAATTTCTGTTGGTTTTGTTGGACAAAGCAGTGTAGAATCTAAGATGTGGCATCCATTTTGTGTGCTGTTATACTGAACGCAGTATAGCTGAATGACTTTTTCTGTGACTGAGTAAATACTAATTTTTCTTCTCCCCTCCAGCCCTTCTTCTGCAGTGCCATTGTGCTCCTTCTGCCACTGCCAGGCAAACACAAAACCCTTCCATTTTCTCAGAAACTTAAACATGGTTGATTTCCATTTAAATAATACAGTTTAGGGAGCAACTGACCTTTGGCTAAAGAACACAAAAGTCTCGTAACTATTGGAAGAGTATTAGGTCAGTGTTACAGTACAGTACAGTGGGAGTGACGCACTGATTATCTGCACTGTGCAAGAGCAGTGATCATTTGGTCGATACTGGGCAATGGAAAGTGCTTGCAGCAACCAGGCCTTCATTAGCTGTCAGTCCTTTGAGCTAATCTGTCACCTCAATATCACTTAATGCCCCCTGCCCCGCGTGTGTGTGTCTTGCACTCTTCTGTGCTGCTTCCCAACCACAAAGACATTGCAGTTGTGCAAGATACTTGCGGTCACTGGAGGGCAGATGTACTAACTCACTCTTGTTTTCTCACCATTGCAATGGTGGGTGTAGATACTCAATAAAAAAGCAAAGCAACTCTGGGCTCCATTATTCCATCCTTGCTTTCAGAAGCGGGAAAGCATGCTGAAATATTGAAGCAAAGACTAGAGGAGCTTGGCTGCAGGCTGTATAACAGTCCTGTGGCCTTTGGGACTGAATGCTCTGTGTGTGTGTCCAGAAATTAGAAAAGATGGAGCAAGAGGAGAACCCCTCACCAGAAGGGACTGTATCCTGACAGTTTTTTAGCCTGCAACATTCTTGGTTGACAGGCAGAAGGCTCTCATGTGTGTAGCAACAATCCAGGCTTCAGGCCCTTCTTCTGGTGAGCCCCAGCTAAGGTTGCAGTGCTGCTGGTCTCTGCTGGCTTTTAGGGAAATGCTGAGGACAACATCCAGGGGCTCTTTGCTCCAGAGTGCTCTCCTCTAAGGCATTTTTGAGTACTCAAGTTCAGAGCTTTGCAGACTGAAAAAGAGACTTGTACATTACTCCCACAAAAATCCTGTGGTGCCATTTGGTCTGCTAATTATTTTATTTTTTTTCTGAAATGACAGGGTTTGCAAAGGGGGGATGGAGGTGGAGAGGGAGAGAGAATTGATTGCCTCTTGGTAGAAGTCTCAATGTCTGTGGGCTGTCATGTTTCAGTTGTGTGTGTGCATTAAGGGCAGTAATCCTACTCAGCTTGAATCTATGATAAATTTATTTACAGAAGGAGATTGTTTGATTGTTTTCATCCTTGATTATTTCTGATTTTTAAAGCAAATGTGGGAGTTAGCACTGTGCTGGCCTTGAGCATGAAATAAACTGGTTACTGACAAAAAAGGGGCATGTGGAAAGGAAGGGTGTTGTTTTCAGGTTTGCATTCACTGCAGCAAAGAATTACATCCACGTTCACCGTTGTAAAACACATGGAACAAAGGTAACTAAGCTTTATATTAATCAAAATATTTCTAGGAACCTTTTCTCTAGTTGTACATGGGGGATAGTGTTTAATTCTAATTAAGATGTATTTCAAGCCCTCATCTTTTAAGGAACATGGGACAAGAGGTAAGCATCTAGTTGAAGAATCTTTTTCTATTTAACTATTGCTTGTAGTGTTCTCATTACTAGCACAGTTAGCCAGCCTGTGGCAAGCTAACTAGAAAGGAAAAATGAAAATCATTTCAGTTGATCAAAATGCAAAAGCTAAGCAAAATATATGAAAGTAATATGCATCTGAAATATTTCCCAAAAATGTGAAGCCTGTAAGTATTTGGAGTCCTTACTCCTTCCTTAAAAATAAGATTTAATCAGATATGGTTTTATTTTCCTTATGTATTTGATCTACTTGATAATTTGGCCTTGAAGATAAAGTTCAGTAGAATTTGATGGGTGACAGAAGAATGACAATAGACTCATTAACTAGCCTACTCTTTTTTCACAAGGCGTCCTGCGTAGTGCTGTCAGTATAGTAACAGCCAGGGTGGTTGGGGAGAGGCAGCTGATGTTGGAGAAATGACAACGTACCTCGGTGTTACGTCTCACCTGAACTGAGTTCTGTTGGTACTGTCAGCCCATTGTGTTGCAAGGTGATCACAGATGATGGTCTGAATGTAAATACTGACTCCGCTTTGTGCCAGCTCTGGTTTTATCAGCTGTGCCATTGTAGTAGGAAAGCTGTTCCCTTTCCGTGCTTTGGAGGCAGATGAAGATTCAGTTGGTTGTTAGCTGGTAGGGTAGTACCCTAATTATGAGGACAGGCTGGGACTTCAGAGATCTAGGTTCAGTTTCATACTGATTACCCTAAGGGGCTGAATTAGTCTTGGAATCTTGAACTGGAAAGCATGCCAAAAGGTCAGTCTTCTGCCTTAAGGTAGCATCAATTTGCATTAGTGCACACCCATGCCTTTCTAGAATGATGACCCGTTCTTCAAGGCCCCCAGCAGTGTGGCTTCTGCAGCCTCCCCAGGCAATCTGCTGCACTGCTGAACTGACCTTACCTTTAAAACTTTTTTCAAATATTTAACCTAAGTTTCAAAACAGGAAGAAAATGAAGTCCTTATAATTTGTCGTGCCCTCAAAGGACTTGGGAGCTGGACTGTTTATTTTTTATTTACAGTAACCTGTTATGTATTTGAAACATATTACCTACCCCAAGACCTCATACTTTTTTCTCAACTGATCTAAATACTGTTTCAGTCTCTCCTCCTAGGTCCAGTTTTTCTCCTCCAGCTTCTCTGCACTTTTATTGCAGTGCCCTCAATGGGCTAACTCAGGTTGAGGCTGTACCTCACCTATGTGTCAGTCTGTTTCCTATCTCTACAGAGGATAGTAATGTTTTATCTCACAGGTATGCTCAGTAAAGTCTGAGAGATGTTCATGTTAATTACTGGCTTGTCCCTATCACAGTTACTAGAAAGAGGTTGGAAAGCCATGAGAAAGATTTGCTCCTACTTCTGTCTCCAATATAAATCCTTTCTAAGACTTTTTTTATTCAGTTTGTACGTTAGGAGCTTCCCTAGGAAATCAGAAAGAAATCAGGATATTTTTGAGTGATGTGTGGGACAAGCAAGGATCAGTTCCCTTCTCTGGACTGTAGAGAACATGGACATGAGGTCAGCTTCACCTGATGCCCCAGAAACTGGCCATTGATGACTCTGGAGCGTAACCTCTCTCATCGGACTATGGAGCCTTTATTCTTCTCTCTGGTCAAACGTTCCCACTAAACGCTGAGATACATAAAAATGTTCATATAAAAACCTGTTGTTGGAAGGAGCTGATTTGGGATTATGATGTGATGGGGAGGGGGAGTTCTTCTTACCCTTTCTTACAGGAACTTCCACTTCTGTACAGCCTGTTTGGTATCGGAGTTTTTCTTAGTGTTTGGAGAATCCTGTTCCAATAAAATCTCCAGTGTGTATGTGGGAGTACTGAAACACATACAATCTCATGTAGAAGAGCTAATCTTACAGCGTAAGCACTCTGTAAATAGCAATCTCAGTTTTCACAGTATTATTCAATAGCGATGTTCGTTTTCCAAACATCTCTAGCTAGCCTGGCCTTTTGCCATTCCATTTCAAGATCTGTTAGTAACAGATTCTACTTGCAACACCTAAAAGAGGACTTGGGGGAAGCCACAGTCCTCCTACTTTTGGCTGTCAGGGCCTCCACGCTTTAAAAATTCTGTCTGGAAGGTGGTTTGATAGACACCGTGGAGTGGAAGTTAAAGGCATGCAAGGGAGATTGCCTTTCTACACTTGCACAGGGCAGCAGTGCCATGGCACGTGTAATGTGCCTCCCTGGGGACTGGAGAGCTTTCGCTTTACAATCTTCACAGCAAAAATCTTGCATTTGAGAGATCTGGTGTGCCAGCATTTATTTTCACCTTTCTTCTTTCCATTTTTTTTCCTTAGAGTAGTTCCTTCTCTTAGTTACACTGATGTAATTTCAGTGCCTCCACTGGAGTTTCTCCCAGGTAATAGGCAATTGTACGCTCAGGAGCTGTGTTTGAGAGTGTTATTCGTGGTCAAACATACCAGCGTTTTAAGCGCTTTCTTTGTAGCCCTGTGCTGAACCAAGCTCTTCTTAGCAGAGATCACTACTTAGCACAGAGACCTGCTAACAGTAGTGCTCTTTGTGACTACCAACATCACAAAATGTTAGAAGGGTGTTCTTATATTAATTATGTTGCTATAGCAATGTGGTACTTTGTTAAAAATTGCTGAGTGAGACACCCGGTGAGTGATGAGGGCAGCATAGAAAAGAGTAGTTGGAAAATGAGCTTTTCTGTCTGCTGGCAAATTATGACATCCTGCTAGGTAAAAAGGAAGGATGTGATGATTTGCTGATGTTACTCAAGTGTTTAGAAAGACGATGTGTGTTGCATAAAGGTTTGAGAAGTCTGCAAGAAGCAAGAAAAGTAGAATTTAACTTACTGTACCCACCCTCGGTAAAGGGGATGGGTAGGAAATTCTCTGCAGATCATTCAGCCGATGCGCTCTCTGATAATTAGTTTTGTTATTAGTACATATGTTTGGTTTTTGACTTTTGCCATGATGAGAAGAGGCAGCTTTGTTCACCAGGGAAAAGAGGGTGCTGTTCTCGGTCATATTGGCTAAATGTAACTTAAGAGCTTTCCTGATGCTCGAGATGGACATTCTGCTGTAGCCCATTACCTCTACGCACGTTTAAGATGAGAGCTGAGGTCTTGTAATTTGGTCCTGTTCTTAAGTTAAGAGAATATAACATAAGAAACCCTTTTTCTATTGCAGTTTGATCAAAGGCCTCAACAGAAAGTCAGTGGATTGTCTTGGTCCATTGCCTCATGAGCATAACTTGAGTTAAACGTCTAGGTACTGATTTACCTGTAAGTTCTAGTGCAGTAAAAATTTAAGAATATTAACCTAAAATGACATTGTTTTAAATATCTGTGAGGATGTTTAGGCCAATAATATATTTTTGTTGAGCTTCCATCTTCTCATTTGAAGGAATTTTAAAATAAAAAAGGCACACAGCCATCAGGCTGTCTGCATGAAGGAGTTGGAGCAGTATGGGTGCATCAGTATCAACAGTGACAGGTTATTGTGTGCATGTTCTGTCAGTCCATCAGTGATGGAGTCATAATAAACATACACACTATGGAGATTTGTTGGAGTTTTAGCTCCCCCATTTGGGGACATATGGGTCTCACTTGACCTTTGTGCCATTTTCTGTAATCCAGATCTTTTATTACAAAGGTAGTGCTGTTAGTTCACTGAAGGACCAGCCACCAGGGATTCTTAGTTCTTGAAAATACCTTGCTTGGACATAATAAGAATCTCAGTTTTTATCTGTCCCATCTCTACTGTCTTTTGGAGAGGCAAAGTGCAGTGTTCAAAACCAAGACCTGACATGCAAAGGTCTAAACTCATAAGTATTAAACTGGAGTAACCTGAGTTACAGGGTGACTTCAGGGTTTCTATTGCACGGTAAGCTGATACTAAAAAGTCAAATAGCAATAATTTGGACAAGTTGTAAAGTACATTGAGTAACTTCAAGACCAAAATGCCAGCTGAGCTGAGCAGACTGCAGTTTACTAGGGATAACACACTACAGTGAGTGATCTGATTTACTTGCATACTTGCATCATTAGAAGAATTGGATACTGATATTTGGGGTGGAGGGAAGCAAGAGAGACATGGCCTCTGGGCTGAAAGTCTCCTCGAGGCAAAACAGTGTCCAAGTGCTTGGAAAAACCTTTGCAACAGAGTGAGCCGCCTCCCAGAGCTGAGCTCTGGGTGCAGGGCCTTGGGTGCCTGGAAGGCAGAGGCAGCACCCATGCCTTGTGGTTATTCATGGACCCAGAGGACAAAGTGTTGCAGCATATCCAGAGCAAGGGATGCCAAAAATCTGGTGAGTCTTCATGCAAGGGGTGGCCAGACCATCTTTCACCCCGGCTCTGACGTTGGTGCCTTTTGAGAGCAGTCTGAGCTCCAGGTTCTGCCTGTACACTAAGGGCAGCCTGTGAGTCCGTACTGAAATGGGCTGTCTGAAGGGGAGCAGTGCTGTGGCAATACCTCTCTGTTTGTTAAACTCCGCAGCATTAAGCTGAGCAGGAGTCTAGCTGGTATAAGCTGTTGTGCTTCCTTTTGTTTCATTTTCATGAGCATTTGGATAGGTCCCTGAGCACTGAGGTAGCATTAAGCTTCAAAATTCTTCAGCTGTGTGGCAATAAGACAGTTTGTTTTCTTGCTGTTAAGCTGCTCTTAGATGAGGAGAGCTCTTTATGTGTGTGTGCCAGTGACTTGCACAGCCTGTGTGGGCCAATACAAGTCACACAGAGACTGAGCTCTTCAAAGGATCTGGCCATTTAGACTATGATTAACATTGCTGATCCATCCCAATTTACTTGAATAAGAGTAGGGGAAGAAGTAAAAGAATTAAAAGAGGGAAAGCAGGGGAACCATGTTTTTGTGTTCTTAAAATTTGGGTTGCTTTGTTTATTTTTAACCAACCCTGTGAACAGGCATGCATATCAGATGAGTAGTGGGCTATTTGGAATAAATCTGTTGACCTTGCTAGAAATTGTGTGAGTTTGTGCCAGTCATTTATGTTATACTCTCAAAGGGAGAAGATCTTCATTAAAAAATAAAAAGTTTGAGGATTAAGTTCACTTTGGTTTTAGCTATTGCTATCAAAGGCTTTGTTAGTATGTTGAGGTTTTGGGTTTTTGAGGGTTTTGTTCTAGCCTGTGTTCTTCATCCTCTACCCATGGGGAAGAAAAAAAAAGACACTTTGATCTGGTAACACAGAGCATTTTTATTTTATTTATGGCAAGCTGTTCCTTCAAATTCAAACCATAGCATTTGTCTGAGCTAGGAGGTAGAACGACTCTTTGGCAAGTGTAAGGATCAATAAATCAATATAGCTGCCATTATATTGGCGTAATAAAACGAGATACTCTGTGGGCTCCTGAAAACAAGTAAAAATAAAATAAAATTAAATTTGTATCAGTGAATCAGCCTAGAAATCACTTGCTTGTAGAGCCTGATGACATGTAGCATGCTTTAGGAGATAACAGGCAAATGGAAGGAAACCTGTCGCTTGTGTTGCTCATTTTTAGATGGCAGACTTACTGAAGATGATTGTGGTTTGGATAAGCTGTTCCTGCAGCTGTTTAAAAAAACCCAATGTCTCACAAATTGATGAACATTACCAATTTGATAAAAATGATCTTTAAATCAGCTCTTCGGGAAGACCTGTAGTGCTAGTTTCACTTGACCAATCTTTACTGTATGTGAAAGTCTGTCTGGTGATAGACACTAGCTCTGCCAGCGTGAATTGGTGCAGCACTGCACAGCAAAGTACTCTGTCTGGTTTTAATTGCTCGTATGTGCCCTTAGCAAATATCTAGTTCAACAAACTGATGCAAAAGAGGCTGTGCCATAAACAGTAGCGAAAAGATGAAGATCTGCGAAGCAGGCTGACTGGTTTGGGTCTTTTTTTGTACGCGTTGTGGCTGATAGAAGCAACCTCCTCTTGGCTTGTGGCATCGAACAAGTCAGGACAACAGTAAAATATTCTCCAAATGAATTCCTTGTTGTACAGCTCTGTAAATATGTGAGGTTTTGTAGGGCAGACTGTGTGCCCTTTCCAATATCCACAACAAAACTTTCTTAGAGAAAGAGTTAAATTTGTGTTTAATTTAGAATCTTCGTCTGTTAAAATATTACACAGATTGTCCTTTAGGGAAGTGTAAGAGGGCAAATGTCATCCGCACCTCATGGGTGATGGCCAGGAAATCTTTGACTGTCGGTCTCTGTTTCAGAGCGTGGCACTCAGGCATCTTCCATCATGTTTTAGGAGTGGTTTGGTTAGTAACAGAAGAGGAAATCTTTAATCACTGTCTAAACAAGTGCATTATTTTTAATGAGAACTCGGTTAAAAATACCAAGGAAGGCAGCATGCCTGCGTAAGGTGCTGCTCCGGATGGGAGGACCCTGGGAGATGGTCGGGGGGGATGCAGCAGCACGGGGTCTCTGGCAGCAGAGCACCAGGCAGGGCTGGGGAGGGAGAGGAGGAGAAGCAGAATGCATGCAGGTTATAGTCCACCTGTCTTAAATTCACAGCTTGGTCATATGATTCCAAGTATGCTGCTGGGCTTCCCTATCTTTCCTGTTACTGCTGACTACCAAAATGGCCTGCATCTATTCTGTGCCTTCCTTGGTGCTTTCCCCTTTATTGTATTAAGTAATCCAGACCCTGGCGGGGAGGGAGAGAAGAGAACACAGAAAAAGGAGAAATGTTTGATGCTGGTTTGCTGTGATCTCCATCAGGGAAGGAGCAGGGTGCACAAAAGGGTTAGTTTGGTCTCTTTTCCCCTTTTAGACTTCATAGTGCGTCTACTAAATCTGCAGCTTTATTGGCTATGAATTGGGTAGCTTTTGATCTTTTATACGCAGTAGTTTTGGTTTGGTTTTTTTTTTTTTTTTTTCCAGTGGAGCAGTTGTCATGCAGTCTCCAATTTACATGAATGCTAAACGGAATGACACAAAAATGAAGTGGTGTTGCTGTAATGAAACCTATTAATAGCTTTGCAGAGAGGCACTGACGCATCTCAGATATAAGGACTGGAATTAAAGCTGTGGAGAATAATCATCTTTGCAGAATAAGTTCTTCCAAAATGAGCAGTGAAATTAAGTGCTCAGTTAGAGAGGGTTGTGATATTTCAGATGAAGCTTCTCAAAATCAGGCTTGTTTGAGACATCTCAATTTGGGCTGACACAAACTGAGGTAAACGTCTCTAATCACTGTTGGAAGTTTTGGCCAAATGGTTATATTTGGAACACTGCCAAGCAGTATCATAGCATACCTTCTATTTTTCTTGCTAAATATTTGTTTTATTTGACAGCTGTTGTTTCCAAACAAAAAATGGGTTTTAGTGCCTTTCTGAAACAAAACTCTGGCAGTGAGAGGTGGCTCTGGATGGATGTGCAGAGGGGCTGGTGCTGGCTGGGATTCCCAGTGGAAGTGCTTTTGGGTGCAAGATGCACAGAAAGTGCATCTCCCTTTCACGGTGCTGGAGAAGGGTAACTTCAAACTGCTGCTGCACTTCTCCTCGTCCCCCCGGGCAAGAGCTGGTCTTGCCTGGCTGCCAGTGGTGAGCGAGGCGCTCGGAACTGCAGCTTGACTTCCCACTGATGAGGAGGATCTTCATTTTGGGCTATCCAAATAGGACCAACCTAAAAATGCATATCACAGACTAAATAAGTTATGCCCTCATCTTTGGGTGGTGACCTGGTCCAAGTGTGATATCCCTAAGTTAAGTGTATTAAGATTAATTTGTTGTTGATATCGTGCTGGGTAGAGGCTTGAAGGTGCTCCATGACAAAAACGTTAATTATTGAGAATGTTAGTTTAGTTCAACACTTAACCACAGTGTACAGAGCAAGCTCATAGTCTCTTGCTGGTCACCTTGGTAGAGCTCTTGAGGCTGTACTTAACTTGCAATTGTTGCAAATGTACAATTCCCATATTATCCTGTAATCCCCTAATGGAATATATACATACGTGGAATATATGCTTACCAGAACTGTCTCTGTCCTATAAAGTATGCCTAAGCCTTGTATTTTGAAATGGTTTCTTCAGAAATGGAATCAGAGCCTGTTAATGAAGCACAGGAGATTTTTGCCTTTTGGTTTCATTAAGATGTCAAGTTTATTATTCCCCAATTAGACACAAGGATAAAGAACAGTAAGGTCAGAGGCAGGATCAGAGGAAAAAATGTCACTATTTTTGACCCAGATTTCAGAGCTGCACTGCAAGATGCTGGATTTATTTGGGATTTTGAATTCATTTTAAACACACTCTTTCCGAGACAAATCTTTCCCAAAGGGTGTTCTTTGAGCTATTGCAGAACATCAGGTTGTTTTTTTTTTACCTGTGGACTCCATCAGGCTTTTTAGGTATTGTTGATAGTGAATGAAACCATTTCTGCATAGGAGTGGGGAATTTACAGCAAAGGCTTGCTCAAGGTGTAATGAACAGACTCAACAACAGAGATGGAAACAGCTGTGCTCTTAGTCCTTCTGTCCTTTACAGTTGGATTTGCCTCTCTTTCTCTAGGGTTGCCTTGATTTTATTTTTTTGAAAGCCACCTCACCTGGTATTAGTTTTATTTTAACACTTGTCAAAGATGAGATATTTAGTTCACTTCAGACAGTGCAATGTAATTGGTCTCATCTGTCAAATGTTCTCAGTCAGGTAAGGGATGGATATTTATTCTAAGAGGAGAGCACAGAAAATATGGTCTGTACTCAGGTTTCCATTATTTCTTACAGGACACAGATGTATCAGTCAAGCTGCAGCTAAAATTGATGTGGATTTTGATTATGATGGACCTCTAATGAAGACAGAAGTTCCTGGACCACGATCTAGAGTAAGTTCCCAAAGTATAGTAGTTTGTGGTTTGGATTTTTTTGTTTAGCTGTGTAACTTGCTAGAAAACAAATTTCACTCTATACCTTAAATCTGATATGAATAAACATAATTTCACAACAGTCTATGCCCACTTTTATCAAGATGCTGAGAATGAAAAGCTCATGAACAAAATACCACTCTCTGAGAGATCTGAATCTCAACTGCCAACTTCCCACATGAAGCCACTGAAAGCAAAAGAGCATCAGTTTGATGAAACATCTCATCAGGCTTGGTTACTTGTGTGATGTGAAATAATGCTTTGGTTTTGAAATGAAGCGAGAGTGTCAATTCGCTGGACGTTGTTTTAGTTTGACAGAGTCAGTATTTGGGGGGGGGGGGTGTTTGGGTCTTTTTTAAAAAAAAAAAAAAGAAAAAAAGCTGTCTTTCCAGAACCAATGTGCTGGTATGCCTTCTGTCTGTCTCTGGCTTCCCTTATTTTCAGATTTCTCTTTTCTCTGTGTAGTTGATCAATATAGAAGAGGCAGCTTTCCCTTTTTGGAAATTTATAATTAAACTGTATTTGCAGCCCATATATCTCTGCATGACACAGTTAATAGTTTTCACTGTAACGTTTGCAAGCTGTGAAAGTTCATATGGCAAATAGAGTTTCCTGCTAAGCGCATAGGACTGCAAGTTTTGCATATGATTTATGTGATCACAAAAAAGAAACACATTCTTCTTCAGTATTTGGTAACTACATACCTGAGACTCTTTGATGTTTGTTTTTCTACAGGAATTAATGAAGCAGCTGAATGGCATTCAGGTAATTTGTCAAGTTTTCTGAATTTGGGGGGTGCCAATACTGTAATTTCAGAACTTGCTTTAAAATCCTGGTTTGTAAGTTTAATTCCATACCAAAAAAAAGGTGAAATACGGACTCTGGGTTTTCACGCTGACTAAATTATATATGGTATGTAGGTGCATATGGATAAAATGGCTTTTAGTATAATTTGAATACTGCAGAATTATTTTGTTAGGAACAGTGGTTTTCTTTCAAACATTCTGTGTCCCTTCTGAGGTGTTACAAAGTGGCCAGTGAAAACATAGGTAAAGTTGAGCTTGAGCTTAAAAGTATGTCAACCTCAGTGCATATTGCCTTCCCAAGGTGATCAATTCCTCAGCCTGTGCTTCATTTCTGTAGAAAAAGTGCGTGCTTGCCCTTTTAACAGCCCCTCTTAATAGAAATAGCTCTAGAGTTAATCTCCATGCAATGAACATAATGTCTTTTTATCTTATAATATTTATCAGATTTTGCTGTATAACCATTAGTTGCACTTTCATACACATTGCTGCTTTTTAAAGTGTTTATTGTATGTTTTTTCCTTTAAGAATGCAGAAGCTGTACACTTTTTTTGCAATTATGAAGAGAGCCGAGGGAACTACCTAGTAGATGTAGATGGCAATCGCATGCTGGATCTCTACTCCCAGATTTCATCCATCCCAATAGGTAGGAGACAGTTGTACCAAAGCTTTTTCTTTTGTCCTCAAGCTGTCGTTTTCTTATCTCAGCCACTACCAAAGAAATTCGTTAATTAACTAAAAAAAACCCCAAAGCTGATGTAATGTATGCCTTGTTGCAATCAGGGTGCACCTCACTGCTGTTTATTAAGTAGTGGTGTGTTTGAATAGCTGAAGAAACTACAAATTCAACACTTAAAGCTCTCTTGAAGTACATAGTGGTACCTGGATGAAGGTCTAGTGTTAATTTGAATATGCAGGTTCCACAATTTAAGTTGTCTTTACTTGGATTTGTGTATTTTGCGATTCTTTAACATGATGTTACTGTTTTAAACCTTAACAAACATAATTTAAACATTTTAACATTAAATTACATGCTTTGGTTAACGTTTCTGTCTCAAAAGAACTGAAAAAAGGCGTTGACCGTGTGGACTGCAGACCAAACACTGAACTGTGGTGCTGAGTGAAAGTGAAGTTGGCAGGTTGGTTGGGCTGAGGAACCAAACCACAAACTTGGGAAAGTCACTTGATTTTTTTGTGAAACATGTCATGGGGGCAGAGATGCAGGCCCCAACTGCAAGGCATATAGGTTTCAGTAGGTGTTCAGTTTGTTTGCTCCTTGTCCATGGTTCCTCTTGGTTGCTTAAAAATACATTTTCACAGAAGCAAAAAGAGGAGAAGTGCTGGGGTGATTTAAAAGGTAGATGTTGTGCTATGTATAGAAACCATGATGACTCAAGATCATCCCTGCAGGCCTCCTTTATTGGGAAACTGAATTTAGTGGTGTTCAGGTTGTTACCAAATTTTTGGCATATAAGCCCTTGTGACTTGAATGGGTTTTCATTTTTCCCAATCTTCTTTGCAGATAGTTAATATTTTTGCTCTCGTGTAGCTCCTCAATAAATGTGTAATGGTTCCAGAACTCTTCAGTGTTTGTAGCTTATTTTCATCAACACAAGTTCTAGATATTTTTATCCTTTAGAGGCTGCACTGAAATAACTTTGTCATTGCTAACGTGCAAATAGGGGTGTGACAAAGGACCACAATGCTTATCTAACTTAAATGGGATTGGCTTTTAGGTTTCTAGGAAAAGAATTGCATTTAGTGTTCAAGACCTCACATTCTTCACACAAGAACTGCTGATTTGGAGAAACGATTCATAGTTCATGGTCATGTAGTTGAAGGAAAGTCGGTGCATACTCCGAAGGAATGGAATTAAGGTTGTACAGACAGTGCACTGAAGCTTTCTGACCTTCTAGTGCTTGAGGGTGCAAGCATACCTCTTTTAATACAGTTTTTGTGTATAAAATATTGAAGGGAGAAATATTTTCTTAAGGGGCAGAAATGGGCAGTGGCTTCTGCAGTTTATTTTTTCTGGTTGATTGAAACTGGTGACATAGATGTAAGACTCCAGTACCCATAACTGATCCTCAGCTAAGCAATCCAGTTCCTCCTTCACGTGTGGCAATGTCTTCTCGAAGATAAGCTGCATCTTTTTGTCCTAGAGGACGTGTCCCTCAGTCGCAAAGGAACTACAGTGCTTCATACACCTTCTCAGATAATTGGTCTATGATGTGGAGCAACAAAAAGAAAATGGAAATTTAATACTTATAGGCTGACCTAAATCTAACTGAACGCACAGCATGAATATATTTTTTTAAGTTGTACTGAATAACAGGACTGACTCTCTGAAGCTGCAGAGGTTGCTAATAATGTCCCTCTTGGTGACAGAGTTAGCTTCTAGACTGGAACAACAAAACAAGATCATAAGGTGCTTGCTAGTCATCTGTGCTTATCTGTCTGTGAGTAAATCCAATAAAACCTTTCATGAATCTGTCAGGACTCCCCAAGATTTAATAATGATCTGCTACACTAGAACATATTTATCAGCAGAGGTTGAGAGGTAATAAGTGCCTGTGTGGAGAGATAAGAATTAAAGTATAAAAAACCTCCAAGCAAAGATGTTCTGAGCTGTTTATTACTGAAAAATAAAAATTAAAACAGTTTTTTACCACATGGTTTTTGGAAAGTTGTAGCACAACATACTCCTTTAAACCTGTATCGTATCTAATAGAGTTAGAAACCCCACAGAGCCAAATGCAGGAGGGGATTCTATTGACATGTTTACTGGCAAACATCCTGGAATAGCAAATGAAACAATCTGTTTTTCAGTGCTGGGAAGGTCTGTTTTTCTTTGGGGAAATGCGGAGAGGTGTAGTTTGATATTACTGGCAGCAGCCCGCTGTTCAGTTCAAATGGATTCTTTGGGCTTTCTCCATCTCATTATTTAGCAACCTCCATTTTTTTTCCTTGTGCAAACAGGCACGTTCATGAGCCTGGAGGACATGTACTTTCCCGTCATATTGATCTAGACACACAGCAAGAGTGATGAAGCAGGTGCCCTTCTCTTAAGAGCCAGCTCTTTTAGGAATGTATTTGAGACTAGATTCATAAAGCTACAAACCCTTGTGTTGTGGCAATGAAACAAGTCATTCTGTTTGCCATTTCAAGGCTAGAGCTTTTTGACTTTGTCTACCATCGTTATATAACAGATATTTAACCATTTAGTTCTTCCTGGTGTTAGTTTTTATGACTATGAACCCACATTACATTATTATCAGTACCATAACTGATACCAGTTCAACATCTTCCTACATGCTGACCTGCTCTCTCAGAAATGGTCAGGCTTCAAGGATTCTCTTCTTCTACTGGGGCCTGTTTGAGGATGCACCAGCAGATTAGGGAGTGTTGGGAGGAACGTGAGGCCACTCAGCCTGAAGAGAATGGGAGAAACATCGTGGGTGGGTGGGAAAGGGTAAGTTACGGGTAATAGAAGCCTTGAATTTGTGTTACATAAGAGAAGATGCAAAGGTCTGTGCATGCTCTGTATCCCTCATGCTGGAGGGAAGGGGTGCTGTCACGGATGAAAGTGATTTAGTAGCAATTTAAGATTTATTTATGGTGTGAAGTAGATCCAAACAGTTGAATTTTAGCTGCACTTAATGATTGATCAATTTGGTGATTTGGCAGGATATGTTGAGATTAAAATAGTGACTTAATTGCAGATTTGAGAATGACAAGATTCATGCTAACCTACTACAAGGTATTCTAAACTGAAGTGTGTATATATGTATAAACACAAAGCATACACAGGCAGTGTGGTTGGGATATCCAGTGAAGCATTTAGACACGCGCACTCGTGAAGACAAACGTGCATGTTCAAACACATAGACAGGGAGAGAGGGGGATGGAAGAGGATAGTCTCTAGGGCTAGTGGAAGGTGTCCCTGCCCATGGCAGGGGGGTGGAACTGGATGGTCTTTAAGGTCCCTTCCAACCCAAACCATTCCATGATTCTTCATGCATTTTAACACCACCACCAACACATTTTAACATTTTAACACCACCACCAACAAAATGTTTTTACAAGCAATACCAGAGTTAATAGTTAAGCTTCCTAAGCAATGAGAGCTGTTTATAACAAACTTTAAGGTTTAGTTCAGAGATTTCTAAAACATTAGATACACTCTCAAAGGTGCTCTCAGCAGTAGCCACAGCTACAGCTCTCAGTGACACAGCTTTCAACTGTGTCATTCCCTCTAGCCTAACAAGAATTCTTGCCATGACAGCAGATGCAATGCAGGTTTAGTTGTCTGTGTCCCAAATAACCACTCGTATTATCTCCATAATAATTTTAGCAGATTCTTTGCAGCATGACATGCAGTTAAAACAATCTGGATATTTCCTTGTTTTGAACTAAAATACTCAAAACAGAATTTATAATTGATTTCTTAACACAGTAGCCTAATGCTCCATTACTCAGACAGAATAATCAAGGCTATTGTCATTCAACTAGACTGCAGAGTTCAGAAGCATGATAAGCTTTTGTAATAAAATCAGAGTGGTCTGCCTTCTTGAGCAGCAGGGAAGATGAGGTTTCCAACTGCTTCTACAAGGGAATATAAAAGATGATGTTAATCTCTGGCTTTGGCATTTCATACATTAGAAATAAGGCTTGAAATGAAATTTTCTGGGCTCCTTTGATGAAGTTTGGTTTGGTTTTGTTTTGGTTTTTTTACATCAGATACATTGGTTTACCTGTAAGCAAGTAAGCTATCCCATAGAATGACGATGGGTATAAATTAAGCACTTTTATTGTGTTAAACCCAAAGCATCCTTGGTATCTTGATGTTTCTCAGTAAAAAGGACAAATTGTTGCATTTTTTTCCAAATAAATTTTGTCAAAGTAAGGAAAGCAGGAAGGAAAAAAAAGCTGGTCATGAGAGAAAAAGTGCAGAAACTCCTTTAATATGAAACATGAATTTATCAAACAGATTTTTTTTTTATGGGATGCACAGCTGAGGTATGTAAATCTACAAATGAGAAAGATTTCCACTCGTGTTTTGGAATAACCTTGTGCTAGGTTAGAGATTTGGGTGCTTTTTAGTCCATGACTTTTAAGTGTATGGCTGTCTGTCAACAGTCTCTTCCTTCTGGTAGGATTGTTAATGATCATACGTGAATATCTGCAGTATGCAGGGGTGGAATATGCGTCTTCATGTGCACAAATAATGTGTATGTGAAAGCCTAGATAATGTGGAGGCCAGTACATGCACATCTCAAACCCGAGTTTGGCAGCATCTTGCACAGAGAGAGCGTTCAAACAGCGTTGCAGGGGATGGTGCTGATGAACACCATCCAACTGCGACAGATGTCAAGGAGCGCTGTCAAGCCATTGGCAAAATTCTGCTGGAATCCCAGGGCTTATCCCTGCTGGGTCTGCCATAACATGTGCTCATTGCACGCATCAGCAATGAAAAACCATCTCGGAGAGCAGCGCTGCTGTGCTGGTAAGGTCACCATCCGGCTGTGTCTGCTGAGGGACAAAAAGCCCTTGCTGGTGTTTTTTGTTAGTACGTTATAATGCACTGAAATTACAATTGCTAAATGAGCTTTCTTTGGGAAATGGATAAATATGTGGATTTTTGCTTGTCTGTTTATATGGTCAGCGGCCAAAGACTGGGGGACTTCATGGAAGAAAAGCATAAAGGGGGGAATATGTTTCTAAGTTGATTTTACAGTGAGGAAAAATCCAGTAGGTTAAAAAGCGCAGGGGGATGGGGAGGAAAGCTCCGTTACTGTGCTAGGAATAACCAGTCTGATATTCAAGGAGGGTAAAAATTGCTGTGAGACTAGAAGTGTAGCACTAGCTACTGTGAATGGACAGAGCTTCCCTCTGTGTTCAGGGTGTCAGAAGCCGTTTCTGAAAGGTGTGCGGGGCGGTCAGTGCTCAGCAAGAGCCACCTAAGTCGAGCAGATCAGGGTTATGGTGAGCAAGAACGGGAAGCAGCCTGCTTCAGGCAGGAAAAACTGGAGATGCTTCTACACCGCAGCTAAATGGTGATTACAGAAACAACAGCTCGTGGGCTGCATTGGCAGAACGTGGTTTCTGCTCTTAACTGAGGAAGAAGAGAGGTTCACGTGTGGTGCTCTAGAGAAACCAAATACACGTGGGAAACCCAGAAAGGAGAGTGAGCAAGCATTTAATAATGTCAATCCTGCAGTACCTGGTAGAAACTACGGTGCTTTAATCAGGCCCTACCAGGCAAAAGTTCCATGCCATGTTCATTAATTTTTGTGTTCAGTTTTTAACTTTCTACTTCACTACTAAGTACTACTAAAATGTTTTGCTGTTCACTACTAAAGTGAGCTTTAAAATATACTACTAAAATAAGTTTTGCTGTTGCCTGACACAAAATTTCTACCAAAGTTCCAGATAATGTTTTGTAAAAGAGAAGTTCTTCCTACTTTGCAATAAGTTCTGTTATTACTAGTTAAAACATACACAAGTTACACAGAAACAGTCAAGCATTAAGTTATTTTCTGGTAGTTTATTGAAACCAGACAGAAGTAACTGTTCTCTTTTGTTCTTTTTAATTAGGTTACAGCCATCCTTCTCTGATAAAGCTTCTACAGCAGCCACAAAACTTGGTAAGTGAATTAAAACATTAAGTACTTGAAGTCCTCCCCCTCCTTGTGGCAGTCTGTCTTATTTTTTCTCGAACTGATAATGGATGCTTA
Source organism: Athene noctua (assembly GCF_965140245.1). Lineage (NCBI taxonomy): Eukaryota > Metazoa > Chordata > Aves > Strigiformes > Strigidae > Athene > Athene noctua. The sequence continues at coordinate 16,390,594 of NC_134051.1, read as the reverse complement.
ATGACTCAATTTAAAGTATGATAAGATCTGCTTTCTTTATTTCTCACTAGATGAAAAGAGCTTGGTAGTATTTAAAACAACACCAAAACCTCTGTGAAGCTTTACAAGAAGTAAACATTCAGGTGATGCAAACACTTGGTATGTTTGCATCCTGTTTTAAATCATAGTTCAAGCACAGTGTTTCCAATTAACCATTGTAGCAGTGTTCTTGAGTGAAGATTTTTTAGCCTGAAAGCAAGCACAGTCCTTGAGAGAGAATATAATCTTTTGAATATGAAAATGGTGCTCTAAATCTGGAATGCTGTGGGTGCGTTTGTTTGGGATTTTTGGCAGGGGGTAGGTAGTGGCTGGTTCCCATCTCTTAAGTTTGAAGTTGACTAAACCGCTGACAATGTCCTTGAAAAATTAAAATCATTAGACTAGAGCAACAGGATTATTTCAAAACAGAGTAAATTAAGTATCTTCCTCTTTTCCCCAGCAGTATACTGATAGTGACTGGAAATAAACTGGACCAAATGATGGAAATTGTTGAAATGAAGTTGCATTCTATTTCAAAGCTTCATTTTTTTCACTGCTTGGGCAGTTGGTTTGGATTCCGTAATGATTTTGTGCAATTTCTAAAACTGTTACCTTTTCTTTTGGCACAATAGTTTATGCGTATAGTACATGAATAAACTGTGCTCGCTGGCTTTTGACTGCACCTCAGTAGATCCCCTGTTGGTTGTACTGTCTTCAGTGACTTGAGCCACTGCTTCTGCAAACTAGTAATGGGTGTCCATGCTGCCTGTAAGGGCATCGCTCAGGTGTGGGCCAGTTCCCTCTCACACCTGCGTTTCCCTTCCAAACGAGCCTGCTGGCTCGTTCCAGCAGTGTAAATCCTGAGCCAGCATGTCAAAGAAGTTTTGCGTTCCATGAGCTGATTTGCGTTATGGAGTCTTCATTTCTTCAGGATGAGAAATTCTGCCTTCCCCAGGGCTAAAATACTTAAAGTTTTTTAAAAAAAAAACCCACCAGGGCTAGAAATGCTGGAGTTATCCAAGGCAGATCCAGATATTACAGAAGCACTGATATTTCTAAATACTTACATGAACTCATAAAAATTATTTCTGAGGAGGTAACAATACCTTCATTATAATGCAGCAGTAGGCAAAGTCAGATTTAAAAAACAAACACTCCCCCCAAACCAACAAAAAAAACCAAAACAAAAAAACTTTTTTTTTTTTTTTTGGTGGCAGTTGCTAATTTGTCTACTGGAAAAGGGAAGTTAACAGGCTGGCAGCTAGAAGCCTGCAGTAAAAGGACCTGCCTCCAGAGTCCAAAATGAATGGTGCAACCAGGCCCCATCTGTCCCAGATAGGAGCATCGCAGATGTTTCTGGTACCCTGTTCTGATTTCTGAAACCTGCCCTCATTCTGTGGAGAGGGTGGCACTAACCCTTAGTCTGCACCTGACCGTGCACTTGGGATTTCTGTCAGGCTTTGGCCTGGGCACGGTGTAGGTACGATGTCAGCTTTGCTGTGCAAAGGGCAGAGAGCTGTGAAGAGCCAGAACTTGTGCAAACCTCGCAGCAGGCAGGAGTGTGTGCTGGGGTATGACTGCAGATAAAGTGCCAGCTTTATTGTGAAAGTACTTTTTTTGAGTAATACACACTGAAGTAAGGCCCTTGTTTAATGTTAACGATGAGATCAGTGTTTTCTTGTAGGGATTCTTTTGTTTGGTTTGTTTGTAATGCTCCATGTACCCTCTTTATAGCCAGCTATAAAGAACAGAATATGCATCTGTTCATTTGAGACCATAGCAGCTTGATGTCAATGTTCTGTTTTTCTCAGTACTGAGTATCTCATTAACAACAAAAGTAAAATACACTTCTCTGCTTAATGGCAAATGTCAATTGACTGTGACAGTGCATAATCAAATTCACAACAAATTTATGGTCTTGTATCTTTAACTTCATCTGAAAATTTACTTCTAAACTGATATAAGTAAGATTTCTCATATATACTAAACAAAAACTGTGTTAATCTGTCAGTAGCATCCTTACTTAGTGGGTTTTTTTAAGCTTGTTTCTGTTGAAGCAAACATTGTTTTGGAAATAACACACTTGTACAAGTTACAACATCTTACACTCTGTTATATCCTGTGTGATATTTGGTTTTCCCTAAGAATTCTGATCAAGTCTTTTTACAGGTACAGTGTGACCACTCACACCTCTTGCTGTGGTGCGCACATCTGAATCGATGAGTACTTGTATTGAGGAAAAAGATGGGAGGATGCTGATAAACGCGAAAGCTTGAGTTGCACTGAAAATACGAATGTTTTGGGGGAGGCAGTCTGTCCCCTCTGGAAACCCATAAAGACTTAAGTCATCAAAGCTCAGCCTTTGATTTCAGTGATGTTTTGTTACAACAACAATAAAAACAACAAACAAACAAACAAAGGCAAATAATGCTGCCTCGCAGTTGTTAAATTTATTGAGCTTGTCATTTTCTGAGCAAATTTAATTTAAGATTAGAAGTAGCACACTGTGAATCCAATAAGATTACCTACAAAGACTAAGAGCAATGATGAATCAATTTTAATCCAACGCTTAATTTAAATTAATTGCATAAACATGACAAATTCATGTCCATTAGTGGACTGGGGAGACTGAGGGGGTTTTTTTCCAGAGCTGCTCTTCAGAAACACCTGGGTGGGCAGCAGACTCAACTTTCCCACCAGCTGCTGTTCACTGACACCAAAATCACCTTTCTTAAAGGTGGGAATCCTGGTGTGGCCAGTTCACAGGACCGATGGGACAGCTGAAGTTGGAAGGGAGCTCAGGAGGTCTCTTGCCCAAGCCTCCTGCTCGCAGAGGGTGGGCTGTGAGATCAGACCGGCTTGCTCAGGGCTTTCCCTGGGGTATTGAAAACCTCCAGGGAGGGAGGCTGCACAACCTCTTTGGGCAACCTGTTCCACTGCTTTGCTGTTCCCTTGGGGAAAAAGCTTTTCCTTATACCCCAATCAGTACCTCTTGCATTTTGCTTTATGCCCATTGCTTCTCATCTTCCCACTGAAGAGCCTGGGGCATGGCTCCATCTTCTCAGCAACCTCCGCACGGGTATGGGAAGGCTGCATTCCTGTTGTCCCTTCTGGGATTACCAAGGCTCTTGCAGTAGCACAGGCTCAGCTCTGCTGACAGCCAGGGAAGGGGAGTGGTTGGAGAAAGGAATCTGGAAAGAAGACATGATTCAGCCAGGTAGCTTCCCAGAAGGCTGTGGAATCCAAGTCAGGAGGTCGCATTGCATCCATGAAGACTGTTTCAGCATGAGTGGCTCCTGCTTCATGTCAGACCTCTGTCAGGAAATGGAAAGGAGAAAACTGGGAAGCTAGGAATCTGCTGTTGTAATGCACACTGAAGAATGTATAATTCAGGAGTCACTAGTAAGGGTGACAGCACAAACTGAGGGCCCTAAGGCAGGAAATAGTTACCTGCAAATCAGCAAGCTTCATGAAAACAGTTCGTGGTTGACAAGGAATTTCACCAGCATCTCTGGATATATCATAGTCAGTGTTCTTGAGCTCGATTAAATGCATGTTGCTGAGTAGGGAGGTAGTAACATGCAGGTTCTAGCTTCTCACCAATTTCCTTACTGCACTGCCCATTACTGTACGTGCCAGGGGAGTCTAGAAGGGAGTCAGCATGCCTGTGTGCACGAGGGTTTTGTCAGAAATCTATTTTATTGTAGCATTCTGTTGCCAATCCTTGCGTGTCTATTATCTTTCTCAGATGTAGCCCTTATCCTTTAAGTTTACTTTTGCCTTGTTCCCCCAAACCCCACTGTAATAGTATCTGGAGGATGTTTACAACCACAGCGTTCTGAAATAGTCTGTCTTGAAGCTCAGTAAGGAAGAAAGTGCTGCTATCTTAATTGAATTTAGATTTAGCTACTCAAACTGAAGGTAAGTAATTAAGATTTTAAAGTGTATTTCCTGTGTATAAGGAAAATTGAGACTGAGCAACTAAAATGGCAATATTGAAGTGTCAGTGCCAGCTAGCATGCACTTTTTCTAAGGTGTTCTGCAAGAATAAAGTATTAAGGATTAGACAGAAAAACATATTCTAAGACATGAATATTATTCCCTGGTTTTAAAGCACCTTGTGCCATGATTACAAATTTCTGGCTGGTATTTGTAATTAGAATAAAATGTAACTGCCTTGATATCAAAATGATATTTTTCATGTGATGGTAAAACCTAACAATTTTTTCTTCCTTTGTCTTTGTAGAGCACTTTTATCAACAGACCTGCCCTAGGGATTTTACCTCCAGAGAACTTTGCAGAAAGACTGAAGGAATCTCTGTTATCAGTAAGTTTGAGACAGGAGTGACAAGTTACCATGTTCTGTGTTCAGGGACATGGGGACATCAAAGGATGTTAGGGATTTTAATAGGGAACATTACAGATTAGGTGTTTGTCCTCCTGCTTCCCTGCTTCAAGTAATGAGATTGAACCTTTTTCCCCAACTTGACAGCTGAATGTGCGAGGGTGACATGCCTGCTCTGCACAGATACTGCCTCTTTCATTCTGGATTCAGGAACTGATGAGAAAACCCATTTTCACTGACTTCTGTTCACTGTGCTTTCATAAGAGATACTGGAATGAGTGGCTTCTGTTTGTTTTGATGTAAATTTGAAGATCCTTGGGCTGAAACTGAGTTGAGCCCTCTCATCTGCAATTGAAATTGGCTTTCTTCATCCTAGGCACGGCCAGTCTCCCTTATACTGAAGCTGATGATGTTGAGGACCGATCAGTATTATTATCACTTTGCATTATGCTTCTGCATAATATTTTGGAGTAATTTTCTGTCTTCATTGACAGGTGGCTCCAAAGGGCCTGTCACAAGTGATCACTATGTCTTGCGGATCCTGCTCTAATGAAAATGCCTTTAAAGCAATATTTATGTGGTACAGAGTGAGTAAAATACTAAAATTTTTTAAATGTAATTTTTTTTTTAAGGTTTAGATGTAGAAATGAGTATTTGTTCATCATCAGAAGTGTTACTGTAAAACAAAATAAGGATTGGAGGAAGTCTTGTATGATGTTATTTATATTCAACCTAGTATAAAATATTTATTAAAAAGTCTTCGTCTAAGCTTTCATTTTACATTGACACAACACTAGAAATTATAAAGAAAAGGAAGTAAATACAATTGAGATTGCAGTCAGCATGTAAGAGCCACGGTCAGGCTCTAATTTGGAATACCAGCATTACTAATTTGTGGTTCAGCCATAAATGCATTGGTTACAACTACAGGAAAATGATCTGTTGGGTTGTGTTTGTTTTGTTTTGGTTTTTTTTTCCCAGAACAAGGAGAGGGGCCATAATAATGTCACAAAAGAGGAACTGGAATCTTGCATGATTAACCAGGTAACATTTGTTCTTTACCACACCTACAGATGTACCATAGGCTTGGGTTTGTAGGGGAACATTGGGAGGAAAAATTGGCTTTACTGTCCTTGCAGTGGAATCTTGGTTTTGTAAATTTAGGAAACGGTGAAATACAAACTGCTCCCAGCATACATCAAGACCTGCTGCTTGTATTCTTTTGCATCCTTCCCAGATCGTGAATCTTGGGAAGATCTCCATTTTTTTCTTGACAAATCATTTGCTAGAGAGGGGTCCACATGATGGATGGGTCCATGGAGATCATTAATACATGGAAAAGTTTACAAATAACAACAGACCTTCTAAATTATTTTTTTTTTTAGAAGTTGTGATTTTATGGCTTAGAACTGATCAAGGGGTTGGGTAAAATTTGTCCAACTAAATGTTAACAACAGGCAGGATGAGGAAATTGAGATGCAGCTGATAAACCTCTGAAATCCTATTCACCTTCAATTGAGGTGGTTTTCCTCTTGCCAGACACAAATCTTAACATGCAACAATCGCAGAGAACAGAGTATTTTATCTCTTCTTTGAGATAAACATGTTAGAAATTAATAACCCGCTGGTCCCAGCCTGATCTTTAGTACTTCTGTAGTGATGAACATTCAATTCATTCACATGGGATTAGGGAACTCATTTGGCTTTAAAAATGAGGAGGGTTCTTACAGGGTTGTTTTGTTTTGTTTGTCTTCAAAATTATTTTTTAAGTTCTGTAGTGATGCTTACAGCACAGTCAGACAGATGGCTGTGACAGTACAAATAAGAGGATGGCACATCGTGAGCTGAAGGAGCAGGAAATTTATATGATGACCAAAGACTTGTAAAACTAATGATCATTTTTTTGTCCGAGTTCAGCAATTAACAGTAGGATTCCTCTTTGAGCTAATTGTCTGAGTTCTCTTTACAGTTGGGGGAGGGGACAGATTTGAGAGGGCAACTCCATCCACCTTTTTGGGGGCAATCCTCCAGAATTCAGTCACAAATATTGGAGCCTTGACCCTGTAGCTGAGTGTGGGGTACAAGACTAAAGGTGTAAATGGAGTAAGTGGTGACAGTCCTCTCTCACTTGCAGGATAAGAGAGAGACATAAAGAAAGATTATTTGTATTTTTAGACAGGGTGGGGTCTTACCCCAAGTATATCCTTTTATTAAATTCCAGATAGTTTACAGTTTGCATGACTTTTGTCATGGTTCCTGCTCATCCTTGGTACAGTGACCCATCAGAAACACACGGGGTGTCTGTCACGGGCAGCCCTGGCCTCTCCTCAGAGCCCCCAGTGCTGCACCTCACCCCCCCCAGCCCCTGGTGCCACACCTGGGCACGGCCACCCCCTACACACGTGCTCTGAATTTGTACAAAAAGGGACTGATCGTACTCGGCGATCAGCCTTTGTGCGAGCTCCTGTGTGAAGTGATATTATGATACAGTATAAATTGCCAAGTATTCGTTAGCATTAATGATGTATTTTAGGACGTCGGGCAGTTCTTAGGGGATGGCAAATGTCTTTGTTCAAACGGGTAAGTGTAACAACTTGTGGTGCCTGATGGTTGGGGAAGAAGGCGACCGGCATGCTGTGGGAGGCAGGAGCTTGGCCCAGCCCCCCCGCTGGTGGGCTGGTGGCGGGGTGGTGGCAGGGCCCTGGCACCCGCTGACCGCCCGCTCTCTGCTCTGCTTCCAGCCCCCCGGCTGCCCCGACTACGCCATGCTCTCCTTCATGGGCGGCTTCCACGGAAGGACCCTGGGTAAGAAAAGCACTGCCAGCAACACATCCCTTCCTCTCCCTCCTCTCGGCTGCAGCAGTAACTGTCTTCTCACTGGAATTTCTGAAAAGTGGGTTTTTTTCCTTAGACCAGTGGTACCAGTGGAGCGGCTGTAGGTTTATTGAAGGTTTGCCTTGGAAGCCCCACCAGTACTGAAACAGTATTTGAGTGACAGTGGGAATTAATTCTACATTTTAAAAAAATTTATTCTCAGAAGGTTTCTAACTTTCATTCTGAATCCAAGGTTTCCTGTTTACGCTAGTAAAAATCTAACTCCTGGGGTAAAATCACCACAATATACCAACAAGATGTAACTCATTTTTACCATTTCATGTCGGCTCAATCCTCTTCTAAACATGTTACCCAAGAGTGCTGAGCTTTGTGAGCAGCTGCCTTTGGAAAGGTGAAACCCATCTTTGTCTGAGCAACCTCTTTCAATAGACAAGAGGTTCCCCTGTTCTCTTGGAACAGTGCATGTGGAAACTGATGCTTAAAAGCTAGAGCAATCCACTTAAGCCTGATGAAATCCAATTACCCAGTATTTCAGAAAATAAAGTAAGAACACAGAGCAGTTAAGAGAATTCTACAGTCCTGGTGTCAGGCAATTTTTCACCACTTCATAGCTTTTTTCCTCTATTGTTACTAGACAAGTATTATTTCAATTTTTGCTTTTCTGGGTTTAGGTTGCTTAGCTACAACTCACTCTAAAGCAGTTCACAAATTGGACATTCCATCACTGGACTGGCCTATTGCTCCATTTCCAAGGCTAAAGTATCCTCTGGAAGACTTTGTGAAAGAGAATCAACAGGAAGAAGCCCGCTGTTTAGAGGAGGTAAAAAATTTGCTGGCAGCTTTCTGTTGGCTTTGGTTTGAAATAATGAATAGTGTTTGTAGGATTAGCTGCTTTTCACTAAAACAGTGTTTTCAGGGATTGGAATAGCATGTGATTAAAACAGCATTCACTGTTGTTTACAGTCAGAAGTTTGTCCCTGTTTTTCAGAATAGCCAGTTTACTGGGAATTACAGGTCTACGTGAATCGTACCAAAGTGAAATTTCACGTTCAAGAGAAGTTTGTTACATCACAGTGAACTTGTCTGCCAGATCTTGCAAAGGGACATGGACTAAGAGAGCACAGTGTGTATAATCCTCTGCAGAGAGAACCTGTAACTCTGTTTCAGGTTTTGCAGTTTTTCTGTGGTAGCCTTCTGCCATAAAGCTCTGATCCTGCCTCTGGCTGCGGGGAGTGGGTGGGCAGGGACTCTGTGCCTTCCCTGGCCCAGGAGAAAGGAAAGGGGCAGAACAGAGTTTAAGGGAGGAAAACTGTCTCCAGGTACCCAAACCATGAGACTCCAGGATCTGTCACTCGCAAGGGCTGACTCCTGAGGCGGTGCGGAGCAAGGCCTGGTGTGTGCTGTGACTGGAGCCAAAGCAGTGCGGGGTTCAGAGCATCATAACCAACTGCAGAGGAGGGGGCCGTGGTGTGCTGAGCAGAGCTGGACCCAGGAGACTTCCTACTCAAACCTGCCTCACCTCAGAGAAAACAAAAAGCATAGCAGATCGCTTCCCTGGGTTTGCTCCGCAATAGCCTGGGGTGAGGGAATTGTGATGCAGAAAAATCAATCCACAGACTTGAAGCTGTTATTTAAAAAAATCAAATAAAAAGCCGAAGGTTCTGTCAAAGTCTGTGGACTGACTTACTGACACCCTTTGGAAACCAGTGCTTTATACAGCCTGCACGGGTTGTGGGCCCTGAAAGCTCTCAGGGGTATTTCAGGTACAAACGACACTACTAACCACCGCAACTGGCACTACAAGGTTAGTTAAAACTTCTCTTGTGAGCCCCTTAGCAGCAACAGGATTTCTGCACTATTTCACATGATTAATTTTAAAGTATCTGAAGTGGGTGACTAGAAAAAGCAAATTTACGGCATTACCTTAATACATTAGCTGAGTTTTTTGTTTTCTGACACAAAATCTGTTTTCTTCTGTACTGCTTAGGTGGAATGACAGCAAAGGCGTAGCAAGCTACAGTGGTTTCCATTATACTTTCAGCTGAAATTTGCTAGAGCTTTCACACCGTTGTAGGTGAACGTGCAAGTAGTGATAATGTGTTTAGGGTATGACTTAAGCATTATTCAGGAACAAGAGGGCAGTGTTAAATGCTGGAGAAACTACTTCTTAATTCCTTGTGCTTCCTGACACCTTTGTAGCCAGGAATGTCTGTGAAAAGTTTAAGTTTTGTAGCTGAGATTTAATCTTTTGCAGAGGAAATGTGTGAATGTCCTGAAGGGAGAATGTACCTTAAATGTTTGATTTATAGGTGGAAGATCTGATTGTAAAGTACAGGAAAAAGAAGAAGATTGTGGCTGGAATCATTATAGAACCAATACAGTCAGAGGGTGGGGACAACCATGCTTCAGATGACTTCTTCAGAAAGCTACGGGACATTGCCAGAAAGGTAATAAAATATTTCACTGTTCGCTCAGTGGTAGCTAAACATGCAAATACTTCCTGGTGTCTCCAGAGATCTTCCTCCCTGCCCCAGGCACTTTGAGAGCTTCACAGTCCTCCTTAGTAGCAGCTGGGGTAGTCATGTACATGTATTCAGATACAAGCAACCCCTTGTCAGCACAGCACTTTCCATTCGATGCACACCTCATTGTCTCCTCAGTCCAATAAATCTTCTTCTGATGCCTGAGAGAGAAATTACTCTGATTCATTAACGATGGATTTTGCAGTAGTGTTCTTTAAATGATAATACCAATTTGTTGAGGCAGTTCAAACAATTTCAGAAGAGGCAGGTTTGGGAAAGGGTGATTTTTTTGCTGAAATACTTGTTTTTAATTGTAAAAAAAAAAGCTGAAACACAAATTGAGTCCAACTGTAGTGCTGATGTTCCAGTGAAACAATGAAAAGGACAGATATCTTGATACTTGGGATGTGAAGTTACCCATTTAGAAGTGATGACCCTCAATAAGACCTGCTCCATGCTTTTTTCACCCTCAAAACATTTGTGTGCTTGCAGAGAAGCACACAGGTGAGATTTGGAAAACTCTGTTCTGCCATGAGAAAAAGCAGCTTTTCCCGTTGTTAACAGCTGCTCGTGCAGGGGTGATACAGTAAAAGTGAAATGAAAAGGTTTGCCTTTTGCTGCCAAAAGTACTTACCAATTGTTTTTAATTACAGTATCATGGTATAGCTTGTTCTCCCTGTCCAAAAGTTTCAACAAAATAGTCCTTCACATTAAAAAAAAAAATGTTGCTAGCTAAAATGAGTAACTCTTTCAGCAGACTCATCTAAAAAGGTGGCTCTTCCAGGATCATTTTAGGCCCCTAGACTGAACAGATCATGCCACAAATGCCTGACTCGGATTGAAGACAGACACTGCTTATTTAAAACTAACAAAACTCCTACAAATGATGTTCTGCTTTCCTCAGGGGCTTTGAAAATGCCACCTAGACTCCTCCCAGATGTTTTTAGGTATCCTGTAAAAATGCTGAAGACTATATAAAAAACCACGTTTGTGAATTTAGGTAGAAAATACATTTCTGAAAAAATAGCTGATTTTTTCACTGTGAAGTCTAACATGCAGTCAGTGGCATTGGTACGGAGGTTGAGGAGGGGAGATTTGGAGCAGTGAAGGGAGAGGAAGGAGGGAAGGTGCATGTGATTGGCTTGTATTTATCTGTTCACTCGGGGAGGTGTGTTTGTGTTGGAAATGAGGGCTCACATTCCCCACTCTTTACGTCTGTCTCTGCAGCATGGCTGCGCGTTCTTGGTGGACGAGGTGCAGACAGGAGGTGGCTGCACAGGAAAATTCTGGGCACATGAACACTGGGGCCTGGATGACCCAGCTGATGTGGTAACATTCAGTAAGAAGATGATGACAGGAGGATTTTTCCACAAGGAGGAGTTCAGGCCAAATGCTGTAAGATTTTCAGTGAAACTTGAACTCTGTGTTAGACCCATGAGGAACTGTCATGCCCATGGAAGAGCTTTCCTTTGGTAATGCAGGTTCAGCCAGATGGAGCCGCTGGTTCATAGATACTCGATTCGAGCTTACACAAGAGTTGTCACTTCTTCACTGTTATCCCAGTTGCTGTCAGTCACAAAGGTCATAAAGCTGGTGGGAGAGAGTGGAGAACTGGGTTTCACCTAATGAACTAACCCTCGGTACAAAATCCTACCACTGACTGACACCTTTTTCTGTAGGACAGCTTGGTGTCTTCAGAGCTTGTATGTCAGAATTACGGATTCTGCCAGCAAGATTTCTTCTTCACATTAATGACATTTTAGATGTAATAAATGGAAAAAAAAAAAGGGGGGGGGGAGGAGAGAACATAAAGCTTGAATGTAAAACCTGCATAGATGATGCTGGTTTCCATGTCATCTGTTGCCGTGTTTCAATAACATGTCAGAGCAGCAAGACAGAAGCACTAAATTTGTAGCATAAAGTAGTTGCCCTTTGTTTCTGCTCAGCAGGGCAGCTCTATTTTGCTCTTACAACAAAAAAAAAGGGGGTTGGTGAGATCAGGGCACGCTTTTTCCTACGCCAGTTTGCATTACTGGTTTGATGGCTTGCTTTTCTTTATTATGGTGGTTTGTCTGCTAACATGTTCCACAACTCTCTTCCCATGCTTTCCCAAGCCCTATCGGATTTTTAATACCTGGCTTGGAGATCCATCCAAGAACCTTATGCTTGCTGAAGTCATTAAGGTTATTAAAAGAGAAGACCTTCTAAACAATGCAACCCACGCTGGGAAAGCACTACTGACTGGGCTGCTGGATTTACAGGTAAACATCTGGAAGGATTGCAGATAAGAAGGGGAAATTTGCTCTTCAGGTAGGGTCTGGCCTCATCCAGTTGAAATACGTGGACTGAGGAACTCCAGCTGGGGACTAGACCATAATCATAACTTGCTGGTTTAGGTACCTCTATTCAAGCCTGCATAACTTTGTCCCACTGGAACTGAAATACACTTTCTTTTACTGGCTTAAGAATGCTGGTTTAATATACTTTAATGCAGTGTAAAGGTGACCCCCAAAATATTTGAAGGTATGAACTGCAGCTAGTTAAATTTTGCTAGAAGTCTCTGTTATCACAAGTAGCTAGCATTTGCATTTCATTTGCCCAAAAGTTCTTTTTAAAGGAAAGTGCCTTCATATTTTGTTCCAGTTCCACTGGGCTGTTGAAACAAGAAAACTGTAGCTTTCCCTTGACTAAGGGAAATTCCTCACAGCTTCAACTATGGAGCTGCACATGAGAAGGAAAATCAGACAGGCGGTTAAGGGTAGGCTTGCAGATGCTCACCTCCCAAAAGGCATTTTGTGCGGGATAAACCCACACACCATCTCTGCTCTCTCCACAATTTCAAGGCATAGCAGGCAGGAGAACACAAAAAAATTGTATTATTCATACTTTGTGGAGGGCCAGAATACAACTAGTACCATCCAAAGGTTACTCTTACATACGATGAGGATTCTATTTGGTGGTAAGTGAAGCAGGTACTACTAGCAAGGGTCTCAGTACAGCATAAGAATGAGCTGGTATCTAGCTCTATTCCAGACTGTTTAGGCTCAGGTTTTCCTGGAGTGAATTGTAGATGTAAGGTCCTTACCGCTCGCTTCAGGAAGTGCCAGGACTCTGCCTGACCCAGCTCAGGGGTGCAAATCCATTCTCACTTCCTGCTCAGATGTTTATCTGCTTTGTGAGGGAGAGACCCAGCCTGCTGTTGGGCTCTGCAGTCCTTGGTCAGAAAGGGCTGAGCAGGACACCAGGTTATGTGGGAAATCCAGGGGCCCTGTGGTGCAGCAGCCCCCCTGCACACTTCCTCCTCTCTTTGCAGGCTCGTTACCCCCATCTTATCAGCAGAGTGAGAGGAAGAGGAACATTCTGTTCATTTGACACTCCAAATGATGCCACTAGAAACAAGTTAATTACAATAGCCAGAAACAAAGGTAAGAAAGTCTGCGTGTGTGGATTAGCTTCAAATGACAAACAGTAGCACATGGGATGCTTTAACTTTTCATTTTTCGCATGGTGTATGTGTACTACGGTACCAGAGGACAGAAACAAAATTATGAAAGCTGGATTTAGACTTCTCTGGAAATACTTGTGTTTTCAGGGACAGCAGGCCATTCTGTTGTGTTCATCGACCTTTCTCAGTGGGTGTAACATTACTGGGAGAGATTTACGTAGGGCATGAGTTTTTGTGACATCACTTTCATGCTGCCCTGCGCTGACCTTCAGGAGCACCTAGGGATGGTTTACTTTGGGAACAGATCAGGAAAATTTGAGGAAAGTTAATGTAACTGTCAGTCAGGAAAACACAGGGAGAAAAACTATGAGTTTTATGGAATAACTAATAGTGAACTATAATGAGTTGCCTAAAATTGGCACAGATCTACATCATCCCTCTTGTACTGCAGAACTCTTGCTGTGACAAGTTCAGGTATCGGGAGGGGAATTTAACAGTGTGGGCCCTGGGTTTGCTGCTGTCAGTTTTTGCTGTTACTCGTATCTCTTGAAAGAAGCAGGCATGATGCATCTAAACCATAGTGAAACCAAAATTTTTGAGTGTAAAAGACATTGATATTTTTTGTTCTTGGAAACTAAGCCAGCAGGGAGAGAAGGCAAGCTGTTTCATGGCCAACTGAGGCTATGCTTAGTGGCAAAGTAAGCTCAGCTTAATAGTACAGATCTTTGTTGCCCACAGACATTTCAAAGAAATAATTGATTAGGGCATTAAAAAAATACCACTCATTTAAAGTACTGCAGGAAGAAGTCCGCCAGCACCGAGATATTTTTTGTAATTCAAACCGAAGTGGTTTACAAACAAAATTGCAAAGAAACGACTGTGTCTTGTTCTGGCCCTGAGGTACTTAACCAGTAGAGTGCTGCAGCTTTGAAGCCTCGGATGCTGTTGGAGCTCTGGGTGGAGTCTTTGCACCGCTGGGGGTTAGTGCCAGCGTTCCCCGGGTGTCAGAGGACAGCTGCAGGCACCGGCAGTTCCTCTGAGCTGCTGTGAAGCTCGAGGCCCCTTGGCACCGCTGTGGATGGCACTGCTTTGGGGAGCTTCTGCTGCCCCTCCGCAGTGAGGTCACCCTCCGGTGGAGACCCGCCTTACTGGGTGTTTGTCAGAGATGGCAGTGACTGGAGCACGAATTCTGTTCTGGTTTTAGGTGTTGTGCTGGGAGGCTGCGGCGACAGATCGATTCGTTTTCGTCCAACGCTGATCTTCAAGGATCATCACGCACACCTCTTTCTGAACATTTTCAGTGACATCTTAGCAAACTTCAAGTAAAAAGCAGTTCCCTCGCACTGTGAACAGCTGATTATGAAATTAGTTTGCATTAATTCATGTCTTCTCTACTTAAAAGATAACTGTAAAAGTCATAGACTAAGGTTTGTGTTCTGTCTGTAATCCTGCCCAAGGCAAGCTGCTCCATGCAAACTCGGCCCAGGCAGAGCGGTGGTACTGGTCACCACCAGGCACCCACAGCTGTCCCACACTCTGCATTGCTAGGACCTCTGGCCCTCCAGCTTCTGCCTTGGGCCATGTTAATTGCAGAGTCCTCTCTACATTCATGGCCCTGACTATCTGATTGTCTAAATATGAGCTGGTACAGTCTGTTTTCACAGGTAATCCCAGCGGATTTACTCTGGTGTCCAGAAGCAGCAAGTACAGCCTAACACTTAAAGCCACACCCCTGCCATACAGAACGTGCCAATCTCTAATGGTAGCTGGAATAAAACTGGTGTTTCCAGGAAAGCTCTGCTTTCCACCACTGCCACGTGTGGTATTTTACCGGATAACTTCCAGCTGTATTCCCTTGAATACAGACCCACCAACTGGATCAGGATGCCATCAGCTCTCTGTGCCCAGCCTCCCACCCTGCTTCAGAGGCACCAGTGCACCCAGCCACAGGTGCAGCGCTCTAAGTGGAACTGAAGTACTTTTTTCCTCATCCTGGATTTTAAAACTTTTGACTTCTCTTACAATCAGACTTGTACAGAGAAAACTATGCCCTGAAGTATGTAACTTGACAGAGCTTAGAGAATCACGTGAAGCACGTTATTTCCACCTGTCAGCCATCCAGGATGAGTTGATGTTTTCCCATCTGCCCATAACACACAATAGCCATGACTTTATCTGCTACGAGTTCTACATGGATACTGAGGTATTTTGTAAAACTACAGCAGAACTGCTTGGCCTTAGCCATTACCTGACATCAGAGCCACTACAGGGAAGGCCTAGTTCAAATGGCACATTTATAATGCAGAGGCATTCTATTTTTGTTCTAATAGTTTATTCTAAATCACAGATATTTCAGAGATCTTCTAGAAAGCCACAGGATCAAAAAGTGTCAACAGTTCATTAATTTGTTTCTCTTCCGAGATTTGTTTGGGACATCTCTTTACGATGTGCTCTTTGCTGTTTGCTCAAGGCTGACTTGAACTAGGTCTGGTGCCTTTTTCTGTTTTTTGTTTTTTTTTTTTTCCTTGGCTAGCAAGCATCTGAATTTTGCTTACTAAGTTTAACTTTATGTCGTGCACCAAAAACTGGGGACCACAGTGGACTTTACAGTCACCCTGTTAGGATCTGGCCACAATTTTTAAGTACATAGTAAGAGACAGAGCACAGCTACCAAAATGTGAAAGGTTTCTTTACCTGCTTTGAGAAGTGTTAATCATGTTTTTTTCCCAACTTGAGTGCTGGTATTGGGAAACTCAAGTACCCTCACTTCTGCTAGCTTAAAAATACCTCTGTAAACCTCTCTACAGAAACCAGAATTCTGGTGCCAGCTGGTCAGAACCTGAGCAGGTTTTTGAACAGAGGTGGTAGAAATTGGGGGGAAGGACTAGTAAACTGGTGTTCAACAAAACCTCACTGTCATCACTGTCCTCGTAAGCGTATTATCAGCAAGAGGAGAGTCAAACCAAGAACTGTATCCGACAGCATTTTGAGAATTACTCTGTTCAACATATCAGTGCAGTAGTTTTAGTAAATGTCTCTAGCAAGTCTTGTACTTTTACAGAAGCAAAGGTCCAGTAAGTTGAAGTCTTACCACATCTTCACTTTTATTATGAATACTCTAGGTGTTTTTATAATTTTTACTGACACTCAGTAACTGTATAATTGTGTACATGTTGATGAAATCATGTTAGAGAATACATAGAAAGCACTGCAGCTGAAGCATATAAAGTTAATGTTGTTTACAGCATACTGTGGACAGTGCCAAATAAATGTTTAAACAAATACTTAACTACACGTCATGGTGTAACTAGTAACTGTACACAGATTCATAACGAATGACATCTCATGTGTAATCAATATTATTAAATAAAATATTTATAATTGAACTTCTCCAGGGCTTTTTACTTTACACTTGGTACATGACTAAACTGAATCATTAGCGCATATTAAATACATTCTTATGAAAATAAGCCTCAAAAACCACAGTGTTTCATACGGTCCACTGTATTTTGCTGCCACAGGGTTTAAGCCATGGACCATTTCTCTCTTCCTTTAGATATTACTCTACCATACACTACTGGCCAAAATTTAAAATAATGGAGCCCCCATTAGGAGAAGTTCAAAACAAATAAATAGTAAATCAGGGTTAGCCTGTGCACTTAAACAGTGACTTTACTTACCTGCATCTGCTGCTCTGCAAACTTCTCTATTGGTGTTAAGAGTTAACTTGCTTCTGACAATTCAAAAAAAGTTTCACATGTTACAAGTGATCAGGTTTCTTTCCTGGGTTTAAATCCTGCTCTTCCTTTCTACTGAAGTTTTGGTTTTAGAAAAGAATGAGTCATGCTAACGCCACAGAGTGAGACCACTGGCCTTCACAGACATGGATGCTGAGGCGGCCAACCCTGCCAAGTTCAACAGAATACAAAGTACACGTATTCTGAGCCTTTATTCAACACAGCTTTCAGATGTCTTACCTTTTTTCATTTTAGGTAAACCCAGATTGGAGGAGTAGGGATGGAAAGTGTATTTGACAACAGAGCTTTTGAGGTTAAAATATGCCCAAATCAGTAAACGCATCACGGGACTTGATGACTTGTTTCCCAGGCTGTATGGTAATCTTCACAGAAGATGGTTTAATTCACATAGTCTGAGGTAATTTTGGTAACATTTACTGAAGCTTTTGCAACTCAAGTGTTACAGCATTGATTAAACATCATTTGCACATACAAAACAAACATGAATATATGCCCAGAAGGACAAGTAGTTCCAAATTTTCAGATGGTCATTAGGATCCAAACTGACCAAGGATGACAGACTGTCCCTGTAACTCACATCACCATAGTTTAAGTGTGGTTTTCCTTGATTCCAATGGGAAAGCAATTTCTATGAGAGGCTCCTGAAATGCTGTCCCAGTCTCTAACTTACCCTTACAGCTGAACTGTCAACATGTACCCTTGCTTTTCTCACTTATGTTCACATCCTGGAAGACCTTGCCAAGAGACCCCACGCACCTTACACCTCTTCTACCTTCTTGCCAATTATCCTGATTTCATCAATGCATGTCTCGCACATCCAGCATTATTTATCATATGTAGGTATAAGACAAGTTGTAATTTCAGAAGGCTTCCCAGTCAACCTAAAATTCACTAAAGGAAACAATTAATTTAAAGTGAGCATGCTCTGGTAGAGTTACTGCATTTCACTCCAAGAGTTTTTCTTGTTTCAAAACAATCTCAGAGGCCAGCTGAAACAGTCGGGGTCAGCATTGGTAACTCTGCCTCCTGCTGCACCTTCCCAGTGGGACAGTTCAGACTCAGAGCTGCTGGTGACTCTGCACCATGCACATCACTCTACACACCACAGAACAGCCACTGCTCACACCTTGAACAAGATACAGAGACATTTAGCCTGGTGAATTGTTCTTTACACTAAATGCACTTACCAGCAGGCTTTGCATAGAAAAACGACAGAAGCATGTCAGTTTGGTAGATTAATTAAACATCACAAAGTAAGCACAATGAACATGCAACATGGGAAATCACTTGAAATTGGCTGTTGTATCACTCAAGTTCTCCAAATATTTGACTAAACTTCTGTTTGTCTACAATCTGGCCAAACTTAATCGTAAAATACAAAATATCTGTACTATCATGGCGTTTGAACTGAAGAAGTATCTCCCTCTTGCTATCTCCAACTTCATCCAAAGTCATCACTGACTCAGTGGGGCAGTAAATGTCATTCCGTCTTCCCCAAAATGTCAAGTGGGCCACTTTGACAGTACGGCCAGTTTTATTTAAGTAGATTAATCCAATAATTCGTCTGAAAAAGTAGCTCATACCATACAGCATTGCACCAGCAAAGACAGCAATGCCAGTTGTGTATAAGAAGATACTCAGAGAAACCTGTTGTTGCAGATAGAGGTAGGAGATGGGCGGCAGGATGGCCATGGTGGTGGCAGTCTGTAACAGCTTCAGCCTGGACAGGACCCGGCAGTACCTAATCCCCGGAAACCTGTAGACCAGCTTGAACTCTTCTGTTTTCTCATCCGCGGCCTTCTGTGGGAGCACAGCAGCAGGGGCTGGATGGCACAGACGCACAGGTGGCTCTCGCTGTCTCCCAAGGTGATGATGAACACCATTAACTCGCTGGGTTTGCGACTGCAGACCCTCCCGTGTACCAAAAGAACAGGGTGGGCGAGCGTCTTCCTTTATCCATGGCCTTGTCCAGAGCTCCTTTTGCAGACCTCTCCCAAAAGGTGGTGCCAAGCAGACTTTAGTGCTGATCCTGCAGAGCCAAGCCTATAAGGAAATATTCCCACAGGTCATCACTTGAGTGTTCTTTGTAACCGAATCACATTAAACTCGGTCTGTTCCTTTGGCACCTAAAGACTGGAAGCGTTAGGCCCCAGCTCACTGTAACCTTACACTTAAAACTAGTGTTACGTTAGGAAAGTGTTATCTGTGCTCGCGTCCCTCCCTGCAGAGGAAGAGGGAAAACACAACCGGTAACACCGCCGGTGACAGCACCGCCGGGCTCTGAGCGCGGCCCTACGGCATCCCCCGCCCCGCCCGGGGCAACAGCGAGGCGAAAGCACCAGCGCTACGGGTTGGGGGGGGGAACCCGGGGCTGCCAGGCAGTGAAGCGTTAAATAACCACTGCGATAACGATTTCAGAGAAACAAAGAAAGGGGCTAAGCCCGATGAAGGGGAGGAGGGGGAGGGCCTGGGCGCTCGGAACGCGCAGGAGGCCGCGGAGCCGCGCGCTGCCGCCGCACAGCACACGCCGGGCGCTGCGAGGCCGAGTCCTGCCGCGGGCGGCGGCGCTGGCGGCCCCGCACCCGGGACGGCCCCGCACCCGGCAGCCCGCCAGCGCCCGGCGCGGCGGCAGCAGCTCCCGGCCCCGCCGCCCGCCCTCCCCGGGGCCTCCTCTCGGCCGTTAGGCGCGGGGCCCGCCGCTCCACACCGAGGCGGCCGCAGCCGCTCGCGGCCCAGACGTGCCCGAAGGGGAAGGGAAGGGGAAGGGAGGGAAGGAGGGGCAGACCCCCGAGGCAGGGCCCCCCCGCGCCGCTCACCGCCGCCATCGCCGCCGCCACGGCCCCGCCGCCTCCCGCGAGCGCCCCCGCGCGGCCCGGCGGGGGGGGGGGCGGCACCTCCCGCTTCCCGGCGTCCCCCGCGGCGGGAGCGCGCGGCCCCGGTTCCGCTGCCCCGGGCGGGCGCCATGGCGCCGCCGCCGCGCCCCGCGCTCTGCCTCTTCGACGTGGACGGGACCGTCACCGCGCCGCGACAGGCCGGTCCGGGGGCGCGGCCGGGGTCGGGGCCGGTTTCGCCCGCCGTGGGCGCCGTGCCCCGTGGCGGGGCCGTGGGGTGCTGAGGGGCGGCTCTCGGCGGGCGCCCGCCCAGCCCTGGGGATGCCGGTGCGGGCGGCCCGGGCCTCGGCACGGACCGGCCCCGGCCCGCGGTTAAGGGCTGTCAGCCCGCAGGGAGCGTAACGCGGATTCCGCTGCCGTTTCCGCGATGCTTGATGTGCAAACTCGGCCCCAAAAATCCCCCCTGTCTCCTGAAGAGCTGCACAGTACCGCTGGTCATTAATAGCGGCTGCGAAATAGGGCGGCTGGTCTCCTGGTTAGAATGTTGGCAAGGCTAATTCTTTTATTTTGGAATCCAGAAAATCACGGCAGAGATGGCCGCGTTTCTGCAGATGTTGCGTCAGAAGGTGAAAGTTGGAGTCGTGGGTGGTTCAGATTTCGAGAAGATTAAGGAGCAGCTTGGCGATGACGGTAAGGACAGCAGCTGATGCAATCCCTTGCGCTGAATTGCTTACCAGGAAGTTGTGACGGTTAAACCCAGGTTAAGCCCTGTTTGTTCTCCTCCTTCCTTGCTTTTAACTTTTTCCTTGGTTTTGTCGTTGCGCTCAATCTATGCAAAGCTTTTTACAAGCGTTTAGAAACGGCAACCTGTGTCTGCGTTTTGCAGATATCTCAGTGTCTTATTAACGTTATTAAAGTGAAATCCTGGCTTTGTTTTAACATAGTTTTTTTAAAATGGAATTCTGTATGTACCACAGGTGTGCAGGTTGCTCAGCTGTCTCAAGCGCATCCCTGAAGGATCTGATTTTATTAACTGGGGTTACAATGCGGAGAGATGGACTCTTGCTTTAGTCCTTTGAGAGGCATTTCCTTTTCTGCATAAAAAACTGTCTTTAATGGTCTTTATTTAATTGGTGCCATTGATAGCCTTCTGTTATGCCCAAACAACTCACAATTTGCTTGGCTTACAGGTGGTCTCCAGTAAGCCATATCGTCTTGCATTGTACTAAGATTCTCACAACTCTCGTACATCTGCTGTAGATTAGGAACATCGAGAAAACCAACCTACAGCGGTGGTATTTGATTTGCTCTCTAACCAGGCTCCGTGCCAGGTTTTTGTCTGTTTGAGGTGTCCAGTCACTTCCTTACATTTAATGTAGAGACGTACTTGCAGGAGAGGAGGAGCCTTTGAGCAAAAAGACAGATAACTTAATGGAAAGACTTCATGTGGTTTGAGGTGTGTGTTAATCTTGGAGAGAAAGGAGAGTGGCTTTGATCTTGTGCTCAGTGTTATGCTGCTGAATCTTTGATGCTTTATGATGTAATGTTTGTTGTCTCTTAACCTCATTCTGCATTAAACATACAGAAGAAGTACAAGTTACTGTCTTTTTGTTTGGTTGCAGTGGTTGAAAAATTTGACTACGTTTTTGCAGAAAACGGTCTTGTAGCTTACAAAGATGGGAAATTCTTGAGCAAGCAGGTAAGTGTGAAAATTCCAGTACTGTGAAAGAGAAGTTTTCTAAACAAGATTTTGCTTTGTCACTACGCTGCAGTCCTCTGTGATCACCCTTCAAACTAAGGGCAAAACTGCTCCTGTTTTCATGGGTTACTTCTGTAGCAGATCATTCATTAGGGGATGATTCATGTAATGACAACCTGCACCTTGGCCTTTATTCTTCGGGGTATTCTCCAAACCAAAAGCTATTGGAGTGTCTGACCAAAAAAGAACAGTGAAAATCCTGGAACGGCCTTTCCCTCAGCTTAGCCCTAGGAAATGTGGCCAAGCCCTCTGCTCCTGGAGGCCCTGTGGAATAAGGCATTTCATAGCTGCTGTCTCTTGGGCCTTAGCGTTCAGAAGTTTCTTGTAGATCTCTTGCAGCTGCTTTTTAGTATTAATTCAGAGTGCACACTGTGATGTGTTGTATAAGCTAGAAGGTAAATACTCTAAATTAATATACTTCTGATTCTGGATACTCTAATCATCTTCATTGGTTCAACATAAGTAATGGGGATGATTAAAAATATAAGAGAACCTGGCTGGAATTGCTGACTTGAGCAGTGGTTTCCAGCTTACTGCAGTAATGGTCTCCATTTCTTCACACTTGGCTACAGTAGACATTAACTGCAATTTTTTGTCTAGGTCTGCTGTCTTTGGGCCATGCTGTTTTCTTCTAAAGCGAGTACTAGTAGGGAGCTTACTAAATGAGAGTTTGGAGTTACGGTTTAAAAAACACAAAGTAAACAAAATGAAGAATGAGAACCTTTAGTTAGTACTGTGTGTGCATCAGCTGCGATTTCCTTCCTGAAGGCACGTTCCTTTGCGG
Organism: Athene noctua; assembly: GCF_965140245.1. Lineage (NCBI taxonomy): Eukaryota > Metazoa > Chordata > Aves > Strigiformes > Strigidae > Athene > Athene noctua. Next base: position 16,368,297 of record NC_134051.1, on the reverse strand, counting down.
TCCTAACCATGCCTGATCATCCACTGTCGGTGTTTTCCATGTGACTTGTTTTTAGAATCTCAAATTCTGGACCTTTGGTTAAATGCTGTTTGTTTTGTTAGAACATTCAGGGTTACCTGGGCGAGGACATACTTCAAGATGTAATCAACTACTGCCTGAGTTACATTGCGAAGATTAAACTGCCCAAGAAAAGGTCTGTGCATACACACATCTCGGTGTCACCATATCCTCCGTGTTGTAGTGTTGAGCGTCGGCTCAGCAGAAACCCAGTAATTTGTGGTTTAGGAACACTGTATATGTGGAACAGCTCGGTCCAGGCACACAAAGACAAGCTCCCAGCTGAAGCACAGGATTTGAAATACTGATTCAGCATTTTTACTTAAGAGGGAAGGAAGTTCAGTTTTGAAGTGGGAGTATTTCCTTGGCGTGTTTGGAATTCAGCAGCATAACGTTTCCAGAGACGAGGAGCGTGCAGTCAGGTCAGCCCTGTGAGACACGAGAGGGTGCAGCTGCTCAAAGCATTAGTGCAGTTAACGGGGAGGCTCTGCCAGCCCGCCCAGAAACACCCCCAGGGACGCTCTCCATTTCGCTGCTTCACCCCAAAGCTGACAGCCTGGCTTCTCAGGGCCTGAGAATCGGGTTGACAGGGTGCGCCAGTCGCACTTTTAAAACCAAATCATACTTTTAAAAGGCAGTAAGGATGACGCTGAGGTTGCCAGATTCAAATAAAAGTCCAAAAGACTCCTTGATGCCAGAGGTCCCTACCGCTGTTTGGGGTTTTTTGCATACAGTGAGAGGCTGAAGGAGACAGCTGATGCCCATTGTCCTCAGAATTAAATGAAAGTTCATTGTGATAGTCAGTATTTTGAGCAGTTTTTCATTGTTTTCTGTTTCATTAATCGATTCTTTTTTCAGGGGCACTTTTATTGAGTTCCGAAACGGGATGTTAAATGTGTCTCCCATTGGAAGAAGCTGCAGCCAGGAAGAACGAGTTGAGTTCTATGAACTTGATAAAGTGAGTTACAACTCTTGAAAACTATCCAACTCTTCTGGAAGAGGCAGTTATGGCCAGGTTATGGATTTTAAAAAGCTTCTATACATTATGCAGTTTTTTTCATTTTAATCATTTCCATGTGGTTTAACTAACTTCTTCCTTCAGACTTCAGGAAATATATAATAGGGTTTTTTTTTGTTGCAGCAGTTAATGATGATTACTTGCAGAAGGGGTGGGGTTGGCTCAGGTTTCTTTTAACCCTGTATCCAGAGTACTGACCACCCTACCCTCTATACACGGGGTTCCTGAAAAACCCTGTCGTAGATAAAACTGTACTCGGGTGCCTTTCAGTATACCAGCCTCTATCCGTTCAAATCAACAAAAAAATATTCTTGTCAGCTCTTTTAAAGCCGAATTTTAAAACTGAGGTCAAACTATTCACCATTTATTTTAATTTGTACACAGCTAAATGTGCAAGACTGTCAGAATCTGAGCCATGGTATCAGAGTTCTGTTCCCTGCTCCACCATAACAAGTGTTTCTGACCTCATACAAAAACTGAAATCTCAATTCCTCAAAAGCAGCCTTTTTCTGTGACTTGGTTAATGGATGCTGAAAGATATCTAGGTCCAAGGTATTCTGAAAATACCCTTTCTGGAGTATATGGCATCAGAAGATGAGTATCAGTTTTGAGATTCTTCTGTGCCTCAGTCTCCCAATTTGTCAAACTGAATTTTACCAGGAGGTGAAACATACTTCCTTAGTATTCTAAGATTTTCAGGTAGAAAAGCAGATATCACAGCATGTATGTGAAGTCATGCTTTCATTTTTACAAGTTGGTAACACATTAAAGTGGAAATATTTTCAGCATGCTTTCAGTAATAATAAAATATATCTGTGTCACCCTAGTCCTGGTACTTAGATATTTTTTTTAGGTTATCTTTTTATTGATGAATTAACACAGCATGTAACTGGTGTTTTCTTTTGTTGTTGGGGTTTTTTTTAACAGAAGGAACATATAAGAGAGAAATTTGTAGCTGATTTACGAAGAGAATTTGCAGGAAAAGGACTCACATTTTCTATAGGTATCACGTTAAAAGAATTTAATTTTAAACATCATTTAATGTAAATTTTACTTAAGTCATATCCTCTTATGGCTGTGACATGTCCTATCTCATTTGTGTGACAGTTATCTCTGGGGGTGGTTGCAGACATTGCATGTAGGACTAAGCCTCTTCTTCCCTCTTAGGCTTTCATTTGGTACATTTTAATTGAAATCCATCAACAAAGAGAACTTCATTGCTTGTCATCAGTTCAATTGTCCTTTAATGTCAGTTGTGTGACTGATTCTGCTCATTTTGAAACATATTACGTGCTTCTGATTAGTCAAGAGTTGTTCCTGCGAATCAATTTTGATCAGGAATACTACATCAGTTCTGTTCCCTTGGTTCTTCAGCTCTCTAGCTGCATTGTGTGGGAGGAAGGAAAGAAAATCCAAAAGCAAGTGCAAGCTTAAAGAGAAAAGGGATAATAAGGGCGAATTAATTTTCCATGCATTTTTTTTTTCCCCTCTCAATATATTACCACATTCTTGCCTTTTATTATTTTTCAGAATTATAAACAAGTGTGGTTGCCATTAGTGCTGTGGTATTGAGGCACAAAGCAGGAATGAACTGCACTATTGCTCTCCTAAAGCTTCTTGTAAATACCTTTTTGACACCCGCTTCAACTGGGAATCACGCTTTCATGTGTCAGTGAAGCCCAAGGATCAGAACTGGAACAGGACAACTGCTGTTAGGCTGTGTTAAAAAGGCTGGTTTCCGCCTTTTTCTGTCCTGAAAACTTTAGAAAGCCTTTGCATAAGACTTTGTGGCTGTACATACACCGATGCCTGTATTCATTCATGTAGTTTCTTTCTAGAAGTAAAAAGATTAAGTGTAATTTTTAAAAATAGGTTCTGTTTGAGAGCAGTGAGTGTTTGGGAGCATGCTAAGACCTTCACATTTCTTTAATAGGTAAATAATAATCTGTAAATCACAACTGTAATAACTGATACCCCATAAAACATTTTCTGTACTTGCAAGGCTTAACTCCAGGGTCTCGTAACATTTGTTACTCCTGCAAAGCTCCCTCTACCAAAAAATCTTACCCAGTTTAGGTTTTCTCACTTATTCTCCCCTCAGAAATGTGTTCTTGTACTAAAACAAAGTTTGCTTGGCTCATGTCTGTCCTAGGAGGCCAGATAAGCTTCGATGTGTTCCCAGATGGCTGGGATAAGAGGTACTGCTTAGGAGTCATTGCCAACGATGGATACAAGACTATTTATTTCTTTGGAGATAAGACTATGCCAGTGAGTACATTGTTTTGTATATGCATTTCAGAGTGTTTTAAACCACAAGCACTCTAGGTTCTAACCAGTCACCTTCTGCCTGATGAGAATTGAAGCCAGGCTATAGCTGCGTGTCTGTGTGTTACTGGTCAGCTGGGACATACCTGTGAGCACAGATTTTTATTCTGCTGCCTGAAGTGAACACAGCGTTCCTGACAGACTTGATAGAGTATGTTTTTAACCTGAACTTCTGTAATTACATTAAAAACCTAGGTGACATGACTACGTAAAACTGATTATCCTGTTTGGTTACTGTAGATTGATGCTTCTCGGTGGCTGGTGTTTATTAAACGTATTTGTTTTCCATTAGATTTAATACTGTTCCTTCGCTAACCACTCTGTCTCCACGTGGAGGAGCTGGAATTATACATAATCCCCGTCCCTTGTCACAGCTAAACAGCTCTGCAGGGTGGGTGATTCAGAGGCTTTTGAACACACTGAGCAGAGACCTGACCAGAGCTAGTGAGGGCAACAGCAAGCACACGGACATGAGGGAAATCAAAGCTGTCTGAACATGGCCAAGGGATGGTATCAGGCTAAGTTTTACATGAATAGGCTTAGTTTTATAAGAACTTATAGTTTTATAACTGTAAGTTACAAGAAACTACAGCTTAGTAAATTTTAAAAGGCCAAGTTTTATAAGAAAAAGACAGGCTTTAAATTAAAGTTTTTTTCCCCCTTGACAACAGCTGCAGAAATAATCACCTGTTGTAATCACCAGTCCCTCTGGCATAGAGTTTATGGACAGTTAATTTTAAACCCTGTAATTAGCAGTGTGGCATTCTCAGGGTTTTGAAGTAGCAGGAGTTGCTGCTGACTCACTGGAAGGCAGCGTGGCAAGCAGCCTACAAAAAGTAGGTAACTGCTTCCTGTATGCACAAAGCTTTTGGGGATCTCTGCTCACGTGCCTTTGTTCCCTGAGCCAGCTGTGAAGGGATCTTTCATTGCCCTCCTGTGATCAGAAACCAGTTACAATTGTCACACCAGACCAGTAGCTAGCAAGGCCAAAACACTACTGCAGTAGTGAAGGAGCAACAGTCTTAATGATTTAACTAAAAGGAAAGAAAACCAAGTTGGAAGGAAGAGGATGATGCAAGTGAGTTACACATACCGCGTGCTGGTGTAGTGTTCTGTGACAAGCTTTACTCCCTAATATTAACAAGTAAACAATTTTTAAAAGTCAGTACTGGGTTGCTATACAAAACTAGGAATGTGGCTAAACTTACACTGAGAGCTCTGCTCCTTCCGTACCACTGCTAACGTGGGGGTCAGGGAGGTCTCATGCACACGGTTGTGGTGTTGAGCAGAAGTTTCAGCACAGGTGTGCTAGAATATAAACAAAACATTACGCAAAATCTCAAAACGGCGGTTCCTGGGTTTTTTTAGCTTTTTGGAAGACATCTGAGACATGACTGTGTTACCACAGACTGGTTTGGGTTGGAAGGACCTTAGAGATGATGCAGTTCCACCCCCCTGCCACGGGCAGGGCCACCTTCCACTAGCCCAGGTTGCCCAAAGCCCCGTCCAACCTGGCCTGGAACCCTTCCAGGGAGGGGGCAGCCACAGCTGCTCTGGGCAACCTGTGCCAGGGCCTCACCCCCCTCACAGGGGAGAATTTCTGCCTTCTATCTAATCTAAATCTCCCTTCTTTCAGTTTAAATCCATTACCCCTCATCCTACCACTACATGCCCTTGTGAAAAAATCCCTTCTTTCTGTAATTTCCTTTGTGTGTCCCTCTCCAAGACTGTGACTATACATTAAGTTAAAATAAAATTCTCTTCTGTTTTTTTCCTTTTCTGTTTCCAGGGAGGGAACGACTATGAAATTTTCACAGACTCCAGAACAGAAGGCCACAGCGTCACATCCCCACAGGATACAAGAAGAATCTGTGAAGAGCTATTTTTTAAATAAAAGACTTTTAGAATTCACACTTACAAACGGTTAAGACAGCTTTATAACTCAAAACATCTTCGTTCTGTATCGGTTTTTGTAATTGCTCATGAATAGCAAGTGCTTTGCAGGTCAGTCTTCACTGAAGGGAAATGTTTTAATTGAAGAGAACCTTGCTGACCATGGAATACAGCAGAACTCACTGAGCACTGTCCTTCACTGTTTCCATTCACACAAGTACTTTTGTTTTCTTTTTGGTTGTGTTTTTTGGATTAGTTTTTAAGTCATCAGTAACATTCTTTAGCTAATTAATTACATGACTTACGGTCTCAAAATTAGCCTGCAAGGCTCTATCCCTAGTTTTTTATTTTGAAGCTGCTATTCAAAAGATGAATGTTTTAAGAGCTGTTTTCAAAATAGTACCTTGTGCTATGAAGACATCAGTTAATTATAAGACAGTTGGGATTTACTTGTTTAAAACTGGAAGATGAGTAAAAGAGGCAGGTTTTATTTCCTTCTGGGGGTGGGAAGATGGATCTGAGCCACAAGTCCCTGACCTCACCCCTATTGCAGTGCATGCTCAGAGTCTCCCACCACGGGCGAGGCTGGAGCAGCTGGTGCCAAAGTTACCTCCTCGGTAGAGATGAGGTGCCAGTACACAGTACAGTTCATAGTGCCTGCACTTTTTGCAGACTTTTTAATTCTAAAAAATAAATTTATAAAAATTAAAACAACTTGAGCACAGTAGCAAAATGTATTTGTCACTAATTACATTTCTGATTTTCCTGGTAAGACATGAAGGGTAGATGAGATTCGAAGTACTAAGAAGAATGACCTAAACTATGTTTCTATTAAAATTCAAGTTGAAGCATGACAATCAGTGTAACTTGATATTACTTTTTTCATCTGGCATTAGGAAAGTAATCTTGTGTATGAACAGTTTAATACAGTAAAGGAAACAAATCTCGTCATGGAAAAATTACTTCAATTTGTCATTTTGGCAAATAAAAATACGTGAAGCAGAGCTGTTTGTGCTGCCTGTCTGTACAAGGAAGTGACTGACTCGAATCTTTCCAAGTTTATGTGGAACTTAGACGGTAAAAAGGGGAGAATCCCTTTTTGTGTACAAACGGAAATCCCCAGAAGGGCTGCTGAAGGAGGGGGAGCTGTGATGCATCAGAACTCTGGTTTTCCAGCAGTCCTGCCGTGCCTGCCTCCACAGGGGAAGGGGGCCGGCGGTGCCAGGCTGTCAGAGCTGGGGCTCTGGCTGCTGGCCCCGGAGGTACCCAGCGGTTGGTTCCTGTCCTGCGTGGCTGTTGCCTGTTATCAGCAGAAAGCTCCCTGTGCAGAACATGCTGTGCCAGACCCAACCCAGGTTGTTTTCAGCCTCAAACACAATCCCCTGCGTGCGCATACCTGCAGCCACTGCTGGTCAGCCCTGCGCAGCCGCTGCCAAGAGCTAAGGGTTATCTCCTGCATCTCATGCCAGCAGAGGAGAAACAAACTTTGAGTCTCTGAGGTGAGAAAAAAAGAGACAACAAAACAAAGCAACCCACCGTGCCTAGTCCCTGGCTCCCCTCTTACCATCTCTAGCAGAGTTTAAACCAGGGGCAGGCACAGCCCTTCCTGCCTGGGGCAGCCCCTCCCCTGAGGCCCAGCTAAAGCTCTGCTGCAGGTTTTGACCAGGCTGATCTCTCCGGGGAGCCCTTTCTGAAACTCCCCAGAGTTTCAGCTGAAATGACCAAGCTGTGCTACACCTCTCTGTCCCCCCCTGCTACATGCTAATACAAATAATAGCCAATATTAAATACTATATATAAAATATATAGAAATATTATATAATGAAAGTAAATGTACAGAAGTAGTAGTATATATTACACACTAACCTATTAAGCAGCTAGAAAACTTGCTGAATTACTCCATAATAGTTGTGGAAATACCAGTCAGTTGATACTACAATGCTTTTTAAAACACTCAGTATCATCATACACATGTGCATATGCAGGAACCTGCATTCTCCCGTCTTCAGTGCTAACCATCTTCAGTGCCAACCGTGCAGAGAGCAGACTGAAGACGTGTGTTAAAGCATTATAACGGTCGCATTTATTTTAAAGGAAGCGGTGTGTGATATTTCAACAAGCTGGATAGTGTTAAATCCACCACTACTAAGTCTTACGGTTAATAAAAAACAAACAAAACCCCACGACAGGCTGGTCGTTATAGTACACTAGGGTGTAACACAGGTACAGCTAAGGTAAAACAAGCCATCGCAGCAGTTACCAGCCTCCTTACAACAGGTTAGAGCCTGGAACAGATCATCTGCCATGAAAGAAGAGCATTAAGCACATTTCGTGGCAGGGACCTCTGCAAACAGGCAACTGAAGTTACACCGTTTCACACAACTAACAGAAAAGTATCATGCCATCTTTTTTTATTGGGTTTTTTTTTTTTTTTTATTTGCAAAGTCAATAAAAATCCAGTTAGGAACATAGAGAAAAATGCTTCATTTGAAAAAAAAAAAAAAAAAAAAAAAGATGTGGAAGGCAAATAGGAACAGAACTAAGTTAGTTGCACTACAACTACACGAAATCTTGCAGGCAGAGAAGAGTCAGAGCAAGGGTGACCATATCACATCCTACCAAGCAAGTTTTCCAGGGAAACAGCTGGAGAAGCTACTTCACCAAGACAGCTGAGCCTACTAAGTAACACACGGTATTTTATACAGTCATCAGAACAGCATACAACTTGCTTTTTCAGCAGCACAGTTACTCTGCCTGCCCAGCGGAATACCATGGCAGACATTCAGCTATATGCAGTCAAGAAGATCATCTTCAGCTTTGTCTAAATTCAGACACAGTCAGAGACTATGAAGTATCCACTACTCTACAGCTTTCTACCACTTACCTTGAAGCACATTTTTTAAATTTTGGTTTGCTTTTTGCCTTTTTTTTTTTTTTTAATTTTAATACTGGCCTATAAAATCTGTTGCTAATCAACCCTCAAGGCACCTAAGTAAATTCACAAACAATCCAGGCTTTAAAACCACAATATCCCACACCTAGGCAGACATGCTGTTTGCAAAGGGTCTACCTGAAGGGCACCCAGCTGTGGCCATCAGAGCGTAACCACCAGATGGAGATTTTACACCCTGCTCTGTTTTTGAGCTTCCTTCTGCGAGGAAAACCAACGGCAGCAACGAACATTCTTTCTCTCTCTCAAGCCAAGGCATTCAGGCACTGTTATCGGCAGAAAGTGTACTCCAACCCCTCCAGAAGAGCAGCTCAAGTGTTCACACACCGCCAGGGCCTTGGAGTTGTGCCTCTGCCATGGCCACCTGTGCTAGAAGCGCTCTCCTGCACACCTTTCCCCAATTCCCCTGGAATCAGTTCACAAGATAAAAGAAAAACCAAACCTCCCCTCCTCCACCAAGCACACAAACTAGGTCTCTTTAAAATACATTTTTTGTAAACACATTACGCTAGGTTTTTTTTTTCATTAGCATTTGAATTGCCTTTTTTTTTTTTTTCCCCAGGCCAGCTGTAAAAACGGTAATTTTGGCCTGCTTCTGCTTTATTGACAATGCAGTATTTCCTCCTGCACAATACGTAGAATATTCTTAGGACAGGTCCCCCGCAGCCAGGTGTTAAGCAGCGACCAGCCGGCAGCAGCCGCGCTCCCTCCGCGAGGCCTCAGGAGCTGACGACGTGCCCGGACCAGGTCTCGTGCTTGGTTCCAGGAGCCAGATGGGTGATCACCACCTCCACCGCCTGCAGCTTCTCGTTCTTCGGAGGGATGGTGCACATCTTGTAGGTGACCTCGTCGCCTGCCACAGGAACGTATTCGCCTTCGATACTGTGGATGGGAAGCTTCAGTTACTCCTAAGTCACGTAAACACTCTTACACTTTTGCAGCTTTTAAAAATTCTTATTGTAATGATTATCTTAGGTGCTTAAGATACTCCCAGTTTGTTTATGGAGCCCACCAAAGCACGAGGCTGATTTTGGTTGTCTTGCAGAAAAATCTTATGAAAACACTATAAACACCACCACCACGCTAAAATACCAACCAACAAAAAAAAAAAAAAAACAAAACACCCAAAGCCCCAAACCAAATACAGAAAACTCACTCTAACATGCCTTAAAAAATAATCAGGTGAGCCCAGCCTTGGACATTTCTGTGAACCGTGCCACAGCCTCTTCCTCACTGGCAGCACTAGAGGGCAGGGCTGACACTGTTCAGCACTTCGTTTGGGGATCTGGGTTTTTAAACTATAGGAAGTTTGCGGGGTTTTTAAATCTCCTCTCACTTAAGCTTTTGAAATCTGAGTGGGGTTTTTTTCTTGTTTTTTTTTAAAGAAAGGTTATATCATGCCAGTCATTGATTTTACCTTTGTGTTACTCCACCATAACACAGTTTGTCTGTGGCATGAAAAAAAAAAGAGCCCCAGTAAGACAGTGTCAAGTATTTCAAAATGACTTGCTGTGAAAAAAAACCCCACGGAGTTCTGTGACCCTGATGCGTTACACTGCAGAAACTCATCCTGCAGTCAGGAATATTTCCAAGAGACACTCACTCCTGCCTAGCCTCTATCAGCGTGATGACGTGGGATGCGAGTCCTTCTCTGGAAACCCTGGGAAACGGCAAAAGGGCTGTCACCTTCTGTGCAGAATGATGTACTGATGAAACAGAACTGCAAAGGGTAACAGCCTTCCTCACCTCTACCACTCTGTTCGAGATCAAAGCTTTTTAATAAAAATCCCAGCAGGCAGCAATGAAGACAGGCGGAGATGCCTTCCAACCTGCATTACCAAGATTCTCTGGCAGTTCAAAGGATGCTACTGCACCTTTCTTTAAATATACCTACAAAATCCCACGCTCAGGGTCCCCTGCTCTGACAACCTAGGCTCTATCTAGATTTCTTGTTGTTTGAGGAGGGCTTTTTTTCAGTGTTTTTCATCAGCCTTTGTATTTGTGAACTGATAAATGCTAATTATAAATTCTACCGGATGCCTAATTGGCATGACTTGTGTACTCAGGCTACACCGGGCGTTAAGACTTGGGTTCAGGTGGCAGGGGGAGAAGCTTTCTAGGTCAGAAATCTGGCTCACACTGTTGGGTTTGTTATTTGCCTTTGTTCAGAGCGTACTGGGAACATACACGACCCAGGAATTTTACCATACACATGTTCCTGTTGATTGCAAGATCTTAGCAGTGCCCTTCATATCCACTCTTATGTTTTGATCTGTTATTGCTACAGCTTCTCTACTGCAGGACAGACTGGTAGGACTGACAGCAGGTAAATATACTGGCCCTTACTGCCAGCTGTAACTTCACACCATGTTTTGCTTTTCTCCCACAGTTATGCAGAACTTCTTCAGGTTCATCTCCTGCACTGCCTCTCCCCCAGCTGGGCTGCCCCAGCTTCTGCTCCCCTCGGACTTGTGCATGGAGACTGCTGCTCAGGGAGCTGCTGCCCCGGGCTGTGGCTGAGCAGAAGCAGCCTGTGCTCAGGGGTGAGACAGGGTAAGCACACAAGGGAAGCTAAAACTGACCCATAAATTATAACTTCTCCCATGGGAAATTCAGAAGAAAAGTCATTGTTTGCTAACTGATTGTATCAACATGATATTGAAAATGCTCCTGTATCTAAATATGGATCTAGAACCTGCTAAGCAGAGTTAAAGGCATTCCCAAGGCCTGGGGCTTGAAACATGTCCTTCAGGCTTTATTTCCCTGGGCTAAACCCCTACTGCAGAGCTGCCTGTGACTGCAGGAATCAGACCCAAGAGGGCATGTCCCAAGCTGAACTCTTCAGAGCAGTGCCTGGGAAAACAGCAGTAAGTAGAAGGCAGAAAAAATATTTACAGAGAAGTCAAGGTAAAGCCTCCTTTATCAGATCTGACAGCCCTTTCCTCCCCACACAGGCTGATCCCACTGACCCTTATTTACTTTCAACGTCTCCAGGCCAACCTGTCAGCCCAGCCCTGCATCACACTGGACAGACTATGTTCGAGCGCCCACATCTGTACTCTTGCTGTGGCTGTCCCTCTTCAGTCATTGCCTTCATTTATATTCCGCTTCCCCCATTTTTAACAAATTTAATACTTACAGTATTGCCACCAAATTCTCTGCAGTTTATCTTAACTTTGAAGCAGAAGATTTCAAGCAAGGATGAGAAGATGCTACTTGTACTGTCACAGAGCCTGACAAGTGAACATGAAGGCCCAAGAAGGGACACAGGAAAGGGTCAAACCACGAGTGAAAATAGGAATGCCATGAACATAAAAAAAGACATTTTTCCAACTTGAATGATCCCTTGTTGCCAAAAAAAATGTTGCTATTGAGCTAAAACCACATTGCCGTGGGCACTAACTCACAAGCCCCGCAGGATGTCAGGCCACCTGAGCAAGACAGCCTCTTTCAGTGGAAGGCAATACAGCACAGGCATTTTATCCTGTGGAAGGAACACAGGACTAGCAAAACACAGCGAGCAGAAACATTTCCCAGCTCAGATGTAATGAAGGCAGACAATACGAGCTGAAGCGGAAAGTCTACACTGACTCAAGTACAGCTGAGCCACCGAAACAAGCCGTAATGAAACATGTTTCTTCGTGTGGCCTCAAGCACTGGGACCAGCTGCAGACAGTGTTTCAGGGAGCAGAGCAGTTACGTGGGGCTGGAACTGAGGCAGCAGCTCCTCTTGACATTACAGCCGCCCACTTCACAGCCCCGGGTATTGCCTTTGATCCCTGCACGGAGGATGAACACGCACAGCGAGGGGTAAGCTCAGAGTCACCACTTCGCCGGCATCAAATGAAACGGATGCCCTGCCCAGGAAGGGATCTCGTGTTTGGCTGAGAGGTTTTTTTCTAACAAACAGGAACCTTACATGTTCTTTAAACTCTCTTGTAGAGCAGGATGAGATGCAGTTAGCGAAATAAACATTTGAAATCTGCAAAAGGTATCAGTGGGTATGGTCAGTGTAGAAGGAAAGTGGATTCACACTGACTCCTGAAGCACCAAAGACGTGCCAATACACAAAGGCAGGGTTTTAATGCCCTGAAAAACAGAGATAAATTAGATATCACTTGAACCTTCACATTCAAGTGAGAAGTACACCTTAAGTGCTAAAAAAAAAAAAAAAAAAAAGATGAGTGTTTTGTTGGGGTGAGTTTGATTTAAAATTGAAATATGAATATATACCAGGATGGGTTCTGGTAAGGAAGGGGTTGTAGATGTACTGATAACCAAAGTGGTCCTGTTTTTTTCCAAGAAATGAAGAACAACTGCATCAATACACACAGAGAAATGGAGTGCCTAACGTATGACGGGCTGCAGTCAGAGAGAGGAGAAGCCAAGGGACTAGCTCACGCTGGAGGAGTCTCAGCTACCACTGAAAGGCACTGCATCCCTCAGCACTTGTTAGAGGACTCTTCAGGGTACTCTCTAGGGTCTGCACGGAGGGGGGAAAAAAACAAACCCAAAACATTTGCTGACCCAAATTTCTTACACTTGAATCATGAGGTTAATTACTCCTGTCCTTTCTACTAACCAGATGACATTAGCCCTAAAAATCTGCTAGGCCCTAAACATTACCCATAAAATTACACTTTTCTCCACCAGAAAGCACTTCTTACAGGGCTGAGCATTACACTGACAGCATCAGATCCTTTCTTGGTTTCTTTCCTTAACCAATCTAACTACGAGAGACTGAAGCTTGTGATAAAACCTCATTCAACCCCAATAATGGCTTCTTCTCATCCCCTAGTACGTCCTACTTCTTTCCCTGCTTGTTGAGGTGACCTTACCCATCAAGACCAGGCCTGTCCTTTGCATTGCTGTGTAAAAAAGGTTGTGGCCACAAACAGCTTGAATTTCATTTTCTGCTTTTGTCCTTCAAACTTTTCTCCCACAGATCAGATATTCTTTTCTTCCCTGCAGCTTTCTGATGACCAGTTATTCTCGGTGCTTACTGGATAGGAGACTATTAACTCATTGCCCCCAGCACACATGAAAAGCAAGGGGACAAAGGTCTTAGTTTGCAGCCTGAGCAAAACCTGTTTGCCAACAGTGTTCCCAGCACAGTGTTTGCCCACCAAATGCTACTTCTGGCATAGACGCAGCCTTCCTCCTGCCCTGTTATCACTACACGATGCTTGGAAGCAGGAACAAACAACATCCAGACCGTGCAGTACTTCTGGTGGTGTCAAGAAAGCACAATATAATGGTACTTGAAAGATGATGAGATGGTGTGGCACTGGAGGCAGAGCCCTGTACAAAGCTGTGGGAAGATCCTCCATCAGGAAGCAATTGCCTTAAGCGCTGGGAGGGAAATGAACTGGAAAAGATCTGAGACAGTAAACAGAGATCTTGGAACAGATTCAGCCTACAACAGCCACTCCATATACAAAACAATACAAATTACCTTGATAATTTGGTAGAGGAAGTTAAATAAGGATTTATTTATTTATTTATAATGTTATACATTGATTAAATATTTTTAGATCTGTAATTTTTTTACTTTTACCCTAACTATATATTAAACGTTGATCTGGAGAAAAGCAAAGATTTTCACTGCTATTTAAGAGACTTGTATGCACATTCTATTCAAAATAACGGGTATCTATGTATCCAGGAACTTTAAGACACTTCAACAAATTCAGCTAAAAATAAATGCTTTCCTGATGTTAGTGTTGGGAGCGAGACACAACAGAGTGAGTTTTAGATTATCCAGCAACTCCCATTTCCCAGCTCAGCGCCAGTTGGGTACAGTGGAGCATTTATCCTGCACTATTTTTAGGGCACTGGGAGGTTATTAGGAAATTACCTAAATAAGGAATGTTCTAGTTCTTCCTTCTCACAGCTGCTATTCATATTCTAGGGCTCTAGTTAAATCTCTTGAGACAAAAACTAAGTCACATGGAAACATTTCTGAACAAGAGTTTTCAGAGAATTCACAGCCTTGCTGGTCAACAAGCCTGCCACGATCACACCACGTAGCTGCTTCCCACGGATCAACGGGCCGTATTATCTTGTGGGCTGCTTAAAGCTCATTTAACACCTCAACACACCTCCCAGGAAACCTGTATTTTTATTAAACGGCAGGACAGGACAGAATGAACTATTGCGAGTTATTAATCCTGAATGCCCTCCCATGCAATCCCAAGGTAATCTGACAGCTCCAGCGTTCATCAGCAAAGCCAGCAATGACCTTACCAAGCCAGCTGGTAAGGGAAAGCAGAAGCAGGGCTGCCTTTCACCCACTAGTCACACTCATAACTGGGACAGAAAAGTGTGAAAGAGGTCTGAACATGGAAGAATGCCAGCTGTTAATATCCAGGCTCTCTGCTACGGGACTGCCCCAGTCTCTGTGCCACTGCAGAGAGATCTTCCCAGAAGCTGCCTTGTCTAGGGCAGACGCTCCGCTTCCCTCCCAGTACAGGGGATGCATCATCCTCTTGCCCAGTTCTCTACTGAGATCTCTAGTCTTGGGTCTTTAGTCCACGTCCAGGGATAGTTATGGCTCTATATCCACTTTCAACAGCTAGTTCAACACCAGGCAGCACACCACACACACCATGAGGAAGAAACTGGCCATCACAAGAGGCAGAACTTGCCAACGATGCCTGTGTGGACTCAGTCAGAGGTACAGAAAATGCTTGTTCCTGCAAGCATCTAACTTGAATCCTGTCATGATAATACCTACTGTTTGCATCTGGAAACCAAAGCCCAGGCCAGTTATGTTCTGTGTTCACTAACCACAAAGAACATCCATCCTCAGGTGGCCACAGTCTTCTCCAATGCCCACTGTCTGGCTTGCAGGTAGAGTGTAGGTCTTGGTTTTGATCTGTTTATATCATTTAGGTGGAGATTCTGGGAAGGTTTTGCTACAGTCACAACCACAGCAAGCGGGGTCTCCCACATGCACCAGTGCAACGTGAGTTTTCTGAGCCAACTTGGGGGGTTGAGGAACCCTTAGGAAAGGCTATCCATGTCCTATTCATTTCCAAACCCCTCTCAAGTAAGATCTGTTATTCTGCTGCCTCTCCTCCCCCTCACCCCAGATAATCTACTTATTTCAGACGCTTCAACAGATGCGGAAAGGCATCAGAAAGAGCACGTCAGGAAGGAAGTGTGCAGCCCAAAGCAGGTATGTCATCAAGAGATTTAAGCATTTTGAAGGAAATCAGAAAGCTCAGATTTGGCTCCCAGCAGCAGTCAGTTGCAGCCTCTGTTTTGCTGCTAGTTCACAGAAAAGGCTGAAAGGCCACAAGGTTCATTCTCTCACCTCAGATTCAGCTCTCTGTTTATAATTAACAGTTCATTTCCAACCCATATTTTTACAGTCCACCAGAAGAACAGCATCACATAAGAACCAGAAGAAGAGATGTGGCATTAATGCTTTGCATTAAACATAGTAACGTGGCAGAAAAATCAGAGGAAAGAAAGAAGTGTGACAAGATGATCTCTCAACAGACACGAAAAGCTCAAAGCCAGCTCCTCAGTGCAGCAGGACAGCAGCAGGGGCACAGCTGGGTTCCTCCCTGCAGGGGGATGCAGCTGATGGTGCACCTCCAGCATAGCCAGAAACTGAGATGCAACAGCAGAATGGGACCATATCCCCCCCCGGGAGCCCACTTCTGTTCAGTACTCCCGAGTTACAGGCACTATAACCTCCCGAGATCACAACACAACGCACGAGCAAAGCAAAGCAAACTCCAGGGACCCAAGGGTGCTGTGTGCCAACCTCCCGCAGGCAGTATAGCAGCAATTCTCCAAAGCCATCTTTAAGCACGGGGTCAGGAATCCAGCCTGAACAACAGCCTCAAGGCCTCTGCAATGCAGCGTTTTCCCCTTCAGAGCAGAGTACTACCAAACTGCAGAAAACCCACAAGCACTGCACATGTTTTTTCTGTTCCATTAAATCAGCTGCTTTTGCAAAGTAAAATCTTTTTAAAGAGAAAAAAAAAAAAAAGTGCGGTCAGTCATTCGTCACTGCTCTCTGGTGAACTGCCTCCTTGCCTTGCCCTTGCAGCTACACAGGCTTCAGGCCAAATCCCAACCAGATGCAAAAATCCCAGTTTCCTAGTCCCAGACACACTGGGGAAAGCAGAAGAGTGGGATTCTTAGGCAGGGCTCTAAAGCACATCATTAATCTGCTGCTACAGGCACACCCCCCCTCCTTGGTCCGTGGCCTCAGGACCCCCCTGGAAGGCTGATATGAACGTGGCTGTACAGACAGCAGCACAAGGCAGGGGGCTCAGCACCCAGAAGGGCAGGGATTCCCCATCCACTCTCTGGGAACGTGTCACGTCTACAGGAAGTGTGGCAAGAGCAAAACTGAAGCCACCAGAGCTGTTCATTTCAGTAACAACCAAACCAGCTCGTATTTGTGAGGGTTGACTTACTCCCGCTGTGAAACACCGGAGGAGGTAAGATAACGACAAGGACACAGTCCTCAGAACTGATGCTACACTAACACCATCAATTTGGTGACAGTGGATCACGATACAGGCTGGTGGAAATGAAAGCATTAACAGTACACATCACTATTAAAAAGGTAATCAAGGGCTTTTAAAAAAAAAAAAAAAAATCACTCCAGGCAAATAAATTTGCATTTGCTTCCAGCTTTCCATAGACATTATGTGGAATTACCATCTCAGCAACTCCCCCATCCCCATGCTTGCCAACTAGGGTTTTACACTCGCTACTAGCAAGCACATTTTGTTTTCTGTTCTGGAGAAGGGCGAAGTATTAAACTGAGAAAAACAAAATCACACCACATTCAACGAGCCATAACGTTTTCCTAGTACTATTGTTTATACCAACTTGAGAAGTGTTTCCAGTCCACACAAGGAAGCAGGACTCGCTGTGCACCCAACGCGGAGAGCAGCGGTGAGCCTGTGGCGGGTGCCTCCGCGGGGTGGCCGGGGTGTGAGAGCCCCCGGGCTGCCCCAGGCCCCGTCTTGGCAGGCAGGATCGGCAGCTCAGGCCCGTGAGCTGCCTCTAACTCACCCACCTTGAGCACTGGTGGCATTGCAGATGTGGTACGGGGTTTCAGCTGCAGATGCGTTTGTGCTGTGGGGGTTTTGGGTAGCAGGGGAGGGAGTTAGAGTGGTGGCCTCTTGTGAGAAGCTTCTTGAAGCTTCTCTGGCTCCAAGTTCATTTACCTGCTGCAGAGATGGAAGAAGGAGCAAAGGGCCATGCTAAAAGTAAGGGAGATGTCAGTTAAGTATCAGAAAAAGCCAGGTGTGTTAATGACAGGAAGAGATTGCCTCTGGCACCACAGCCAAAATCACAGCAGACAAAAAAAGTGTTCTTCATACTGTGATAAAGGATTTCAGTATAGGAGACAAGTGGGAGTCTTAAACAGCCAAACATAAAACCACCACTGGAGTTTCTAAGAATTCTAGCTGATTGGAGGGGGTTGGAGAAGTTAGTTCATCCAGTATTGAGTACTGTGGTTTGGGCCCAGAAAGATGCGTTGGGCCACAGGAGTTGGGGAACACCTGAAAGATTAGTTCACTTTTTGTACAGACAAACAAAGGGCAGCCCCAATCAAAAAGTTATCTCTAGGGTTTTAAAAGGGTTAATTTCACATAACTGAAGAAAATTTTACCAAACTAATTGGAAGAGAAAATGTAGAGGAAAAAAACAAGACAGAAAATAGACAGTTCTTTAAAAAGAATTCATTAGAGAATTCATGTTTCTGTGAGAGGGCTGTTTTAACTAAACCCTTGCTAATCAGTAACCGTACAGGTCAGGTCAGACTAGATGTTCACAGTAGAATTTTTAAATTGTGATATAAGAAACATTATTTTTAATTTATGCAGGAGTTAAGAAGAAATTGTGCATTTGTATTAGATGAAGAAAAAAGAAGATATTAAATAACATTCCCTCGGGTTGAACACATAAGTCAGAGCTCTCAGCCCATTTGCACCCATGAGACCTAAAAAGCTTTGGCTTGCCAATGTCCATCACACAGTAACATTTCATAAAACTGGACAGAAAGCCAAGGTACTCCTCCAAGGACACATGCTACACACACAACTGGGGCAATGTGAGTAACTTGGGTAAGACTTTTGTTGACTTATCACTGGATAACCACTCCAAACAACAAATAAGGATTATACAGCTTCAACACTATAGACTAAAATCTGGTGACAGATCTAAAAGAGGTTATTGGAGAATAAACATCGAGCAATCTTAATACATGCCCTCAGAGACCAGTTTCAGCCTCAATGCTGGTCGACATCTCAATCTAGAAAAAAGCACAAAATTGTCGCTTAAACCTTGCAGATTAGCCAAGCAATAAATGACAAAGACAGTGCAGTCACGGAGCGTGATCTGGCTCCCCTGGCAGGCAGGGCCTATCCAGGGAAGACGTGCTGCAGCGCATCCAAATATGAAGTCATACATGTAGGAATGCAAGCGCTGCTGTCGGGGATGCCAGACTGCATCTGGGACTGCACTGCATCTCTGACCCTGCAAAGGGTGCCGAGGTCAGAGCAGATAAACAACTCAAAGGACTAGGGACGAGAGGGCTAATGCAATTATGGGATGTACAGAAAGATAAATAGAGTGGGAATCCAGAGGAGATTTTATCTCTATATACTGAAAGTATATGTGCGGTTTATTGTTTTAAAATTATATTTAAGTTCTACAGCACACTTAGAAAAGAGATGAGAAAGACTCTTTTAGACTAGAGAAAAAATTCTCAGTGAGGGACCTGAAGAGGTCAATCTGTTTAGTTTATCAAAGGGTAGATTCAGAGGCGATGCTTCTCAGTGTGTTCAAGGCAAAAAAGTGGAGGTACTAATGAACCCTGTAACAGAGAAAGCTTTAGCTATAAATTGCTCAAAACTGAAGCTAGAGGAATTCAAGGAAGTAACAAAGTACAAGTTTTCCTAACAGTAAAAGTAATTAACCTTTGATACAAGCAATGCAAAGTAAAAGTAGCAAATTTTCAGTGTTACAAATCTTTAAATTAAAACTAGATACTGCATAGATGATTTGTTTCAGGTAAATGCAAGTTTCTGGATGTGGGTGAAACTGCACAGTTTATACTCAGATTTGACAGGACTGTCTAGTTTTTAACTCAACAGATTTATAGTATTACAGGAAAAGAACAGCATCTATCGCTGCCAGTAACATCTGCATAACTCTCTGCTGAGATAAGGGTGACAGATTATAAATCATTCTTGCATCTGAAATGTCAGAAGCATTCAGGAATTAAGGCAAACCAAACCTCCAGCCTTCCTTGGCCACCCAGACAACTTACTCAGAGATGTGTACGAAGATGTCAGGCCCTCCGTCCGCAGGGGTAATGAAGCCATGGCCTTTGGAGCGACAGAAGCATTTACAGACACCTTTGTAGATGGGACCCTCCGATGCTCTCACGGTTCTGCAAAAGAAAGCACAAGACGAGGGGTTCATTGCTGAGCACAGATGCGACTGCTTCCAGTTGTGTCAGCCAGAGCACACCCAGCAAATGGGCACAACCGTCCAAATACTCACTCCTAGTGACTATACTCCTCTGTAGTAACTGCTTAATACCCAGTTTCATTTGCACATGTTTTGCCTGTAGGCTTTTTAAGGGAGATAGAGATGATGAAGATGTTTGCTGGCATTATAAACCATCAGTTGCCATCTTTAATCCAAATGCTGTATCACCCTGCCAAATTTTCTTTTAGACACTATATTAAATGTAAGCATCTTACACTTTTCATGAGTTCAGGAGTAGCAGCGTACAGCTAGGTGGTGTACGTGCTTGCACAAATTTAACAGTGTGTGCATGAGGTATCGAGAGAATGCAGTGCATGAACAGATGAATAAATGCATACACATGCAGGTTCATACATATACACACACCTCTTCTGCATGCATGTCTAGCATTAGCCTGCCAGACTAGGATCCATGAAGTCAGTATTTCACCTCCAAATGACTGCAGCTGGGTATGAAGCCTAACTGGTATGCACAACACCAACCCTCAACATCAGTCTCCTCCTCTGCTGTGTTTTAAAATGAGACGGATGTGAAGACAAACATTTGGGATGACTTACTTACTGCCATCAAGAAAAACAACCTGCATGAACTATGACCCTCCCTGAAAACTGTGTGATTAAATTATTCTCCCCATCAAATATGCTGAGTTGAATCTCCAGGGATCCAAACTCACTCAAATACTTTCATTAATGAAGCCAACTGCTTTAGACACCTTATGGGGTTTACGCAGAGGAGTTCCTAGATCAGGACCTTCTCATGCTGATGACTACCCAGTAGGTTGCTTCCACGTTAGAAGAGGATTTTTGGTGCAATTCTTCAAACTCAGTGATTGTGTTGCCATTTGGTTACATGCATCATGGCAACTTGGACACTGCTTTCCCAAATGTTTAAAAGTTTACTGAAGTCTAAATAAAAATAATTAAAATATGTGGTAATAGCTCTGATCCTTAGCTCTGTTCCTTCAGTCAAACTAACACTAAAAGAAGTACAGTTGAAAGTGCTAAAGAAGGAAGAAATCTCCATTAAATAATTTCATTTCCAGCTCTGAAAAGCTGTTGACACACCTGACCCCACAAGTGCTTGTTACACAGAAAAGCTCTCACTGCCCTAAATAAACCATTAAAGTTCAATTGTGTCTTTCAAAGAGATAAAGCACTGTAGGGGATAAGGCCCCATACTTGCAACAAATTAAAGTTAAATAATCCCACTGAACAAGCCCCTGCCTGTCACATCCATCTTTTGTACACAACTGAGGGGCCAGAGCTCACCTAGAGCTCCTCGTGATTAAAGAGGACACAGGAGGAAAAAAAAAAAAAAAAAAGAGCAATTTTGATTTTCAGGGCAAACAAATACAGCAAATACAGCAAGATCCCTACACTAATTAACAATTAAAGACCTCTGGAAGACAAATAATAAATCCTTTGGTTTTGTAAGACCCAGTCTAGGATTAACAGTTGAGAAGAATTACAAAGAGTTTGTTATTAGCACAGCACTGAGGCAAGCTATCTTGGAATAGCTTTTCAAGGGCAATCCCAATTATCAAGTCAATTATGATCCTTTTAGCAATCTACTTCCATTACAAACTTTAGGGCATTTGAAGGCTTTTGGAACTGACAACGTATAAATTTTTCTTCTGCTGCTGTTCTTTTTTGCCTCGTTTCGAATACAGAAGTAATAATATGAAGCATCACTGAGATTGATGCTATTTAAATCTGCATGGGTAACTCTTGAAGAAAAGAGCTCTGGGTAACACTGTAAGAAGCAAAAAGGAAAAAGCATGCCAACTAGATTAAGTGGCACAAAATAGGCTAGCTGCAGGCTTGAGATTTTATTTCCACAATGTTTCACTCAGCACTGCCAGACCTCAATTACACAGAAATAATTGCAAGATTGTGGCAGAAATGCAATGGATTGACCACAGTAACAAGTTACACGTCAGACCCTTATTCAAAGGCCACTGAGATTAACAAAGAAGCCTGCATTGCCTTCTGCAGGTCAGCACCTCACTGGGAGGCCCATCGCAGGCACTGGGAATTTCTTGCAATGGCCAAACCTTGCAACACCATCCTTGGCTGCGGAGGAGTCCCCTTTGGGGAGTGGGGGGCTTCCAGGAGCCTGCACAGCACCACAGCAAAGCTCAGGGAAAGACAGCTCTGCTGTAGGATCACTACCTCAAATACAAACAGCAGTTTTATGGAAAAACTCATACAACCTTGGAGAATCATAGATTAGGGTTTGTACCTTGAAAATCAACATACTCTTTTACAGGTATATTTGAGCAATCTTAAGATGGAGATAAGAAAGCTTGAATAGGAAAAGGAAACAAGTCCTCTGAGAAGTGACAGGGTCATGGACCATCCCTAAACTGTAACCTAGCTGATGGTAGCATAGGTGTCAGGACTGAAAGAACTAAAAACTCCAGTGAGGTCTGGTCCAGTGCTTCAGGGGCAGTGAGAAGTCATGCCAAAAGAGGAGGTGGAGCTGATGAAGAAACACCAACAGGAACCGGTCCTGAAAGCCACAACCCAGCGTCTGAAGTGAAGCAAAGCTTCAGACAAGAAACTCCGTTTTGAAAAACCTCAGTGTGTTTTCCCTTCCGTGTAAAACTCTGGACTTAAAGAATGGAAAGGACTTTGAACAGCCTTTATGCAAACAGAGCATTGAAAACCTACAGGCAATCTGGACTAAAAGTCTAGTGTCATCAGAATTTATTGGAGAAGAGATAACAGTAAAATACCAAAGCAACTTTCAGATACAACCACCTCCCTGCCCCAACTCCCTTCACCTCAGCAGGGGCTGATCATTCTGCCCAAAGGCAAACATTTGGTTGTGACTATGAAATGGAGGTTTCCTAGTACTCACGCGGAGAATGTCCTGGTCCGTCGGGTGGGCAGCGGGCTGGGGATGAGGTACCCTCTCATGGGCGAGGGGGAGCGATCCCTCGCCCTGCGGTTTTCAGGCAAATGGAGAGAACTGGGTGAGGATGGAGAGGTGGGGGTCTGCTGCGAGGCGGATGAAGTGGGCTCAGAAGACATTCCTGATGCCTAAGAAAAGCCTAGAGAGAGGAAGACATCTGATTTAGCCCAAAATGGGAACTGTCGTAGAAGGCACAAATTCTTCAGCTGATGATTTTGTAAGAATACAACTCACTTCCTGCAGACGTACACGCGGACACAGTTGCACCAAAATTTCTGTGTCACCGAGTTAATTTTTAAGTTTATTTTTAAATCTCACAGATTTTGTAAACTGTTCTAGAAGCTCCACTGAAAACAGATTACCCCACAACTAACACTTACTTGCTTACTCCTGCCTCACTCACAGGCAATGGCTCCTGAAGCAGAGCTCAGCCCCAATACCAGCTGCCCCATGCAGCTCCCAGGCAGATGGGGTTTGACCACTGACAGCACAGAGGAGCCTCCTGCATCTGCACACAAACACACGTTACAGGAAAGAAACACTAAAAGAAGAAATGCTGAAATAAAGGCTGCACCTCCACTGCTGGAGGTTAGTTTCGTGGCGCAGTCACCAATGCTAACTTCGTTGCTGCTGCTCAGCTACTAGCACAGCTCTGTCAGTGTTTGTAGCACCTTCTGCTTGACTGCAAGAAGAAAACCATATAAGTCCTCCTTAACTCACTTCAGAGTCAGACAGTTAATTTACTCTGCCACGTACAGAAACACGGACAAAGCTGGGAGGCCGTGGCTGACTGCAAGGAGGTGACCCCTCCAGCCTGTAGACATCTGGCAGACCCAGCAGTCCCCTTTGGTAGATCTGAGTCTGCTACAATCTTCCAGCAACTGGGAAGCAAAATAGTCCACATTTGTGTTCAGACCCCTTGCAGCCCAAGTCAGATTTGCTGTTATTCACCCCCTACGGCAGAGGAAACAGAAGGTCCCTTTCTCAGCACACAACAAGCAAAACTCACAGAATCCACAGATAGAGAAGGACTGATTAAAACCAGCAGCACTTCTACACACACGGATGCATGGCCTACAGGTGCAACAGTGACAAAAAGAAGATAAATCAATCAGCACTGCTGTGGTACTACTGTGAAAGTCCCCATCCACATCGGAAAGGGAACAAGCTGTACAAAAATCAACCAATAACCCACCACACTCTTACCTCATACAAATACCCAGTTATCTGGGTATCTGGAGTTAGCAAAAAGTGAGGTGATCTGGGTCAAGAAAATAGCAAGAAGGCAAGAAAAGCTGCCTTTAAGATCAATAGTTTAATTGAACTGAAATCTCTCATATCCATTATGCACCCTCCTTTTGACACCCACACTCCCCAGCCCATGAATTATGGAGTGGATCCTTCACATGACATTTGAGAGATGCAGCCTTCTTGTCAATGACAAATTCCCATTATTTCTTCCCGAAACTAAGGACTAAAATTAAAAAAGGCCTCTTAAGAATGAAGTCACCAGGGAACAAAAGCTTTTGTGTTTAATTGCTCAGGGTGCTGAGAAGGTAGAAGTGGATAGTTATGTTCCCTCACGTACCAGCTTGAGCTTTCCACAGTGTTCTGAAGAGCAACAACTCCACTGAAAACAAAACCACAGCTTTACGGCTGGTGTTTCAAACACGGGTGGTGTTTGCCATGCATGAGCTAATGCCCAGATCAGCACCATGGCACAGCTCAGCTGAGACTGAGATGGTTACACCAAAGGGACAGGATTTTCCAAACTTCCTCCAAAGAGACTCAGCTGGTACTGAGGAAGTCTCCTCGGATTTTGAAAGACCTCTCCTTTGGGTGCCTCGCTTTCAAGGGACGCATGTTTGACATAGCAGGACTCTAATACAGGAAAAATAAGAGCGAACAAAATCTTTTCCCAGTAACTCAGCACACATGGTCTGGCCTTTGCACAAGTGAAAATGCAGCTTTCAGAATCACACGCTTTCTCGTGTAATCTAAACACAAACCAGCTTGTCAGGTGACAAGCAAAACGCAGAGCTATTCACCCATCCACAGCAATGCAGTGGAGCCAACCACAGAGTACTGCCCATCCCCTTCCTCGAACAAGGGTGGAGAGGCAGGAGAATTTTCTCTCCTTTCTTTAAACCACAGATGAACCACAAAAATAGCTACAAATAAGGAAGGCTAAATGGAGCTAGAAGTGTGCTAACGTACGTTATTGTTCCCATTTATGCTATTTTTGTGCCCTCTGCTCCGTAAACATAAAATAAAACAGTGATGTAGAACATTCAGTGCCATTTCACTGTACAAATACCCTTTTTGTTCTCTGCCCACGGGCAAAGTGGATGAATGGCCTTGACTCTCATAATTTCTATTACACAAGTCCTAAATCGTGATCAGAGCTCGGCGAGAGCTCACACACGAACGCACACAGCTGGAGGCAGCCAGGAGCAGCTACGCTCGACTTCACACCCGCCGCAGCAAAGGAGCACAGCTCAGGAGAGAAGGGGATGTAAAGGAGCAGTGAGAGGCTACGCTCCAGCTCAGCAACAGCCCATATGGGCATGGATGTTGTACCACGGCATGGGCAAGTGCACCGGCACATCCGTTTGCCTCTTGGGCTTCTCCAACAATCATAAAAATCAGAGGCAATGAAAAGGATTGGCCACTGAATTACCAAGTTTTACCGTGGGCACTGCACACAGCGGGATGAGAGCAGCTCCTGCCTAACCTCCGCTCAGCTTTCTCAGCGCAGATCCCTTCATCTGAACCTTTCTGAAGGCAAAGGCGGAGTTGCGCAATTTCAGTTTGTTCTGGTGTGGTCACTGTCTTGACGTTGTTCGTACAGGGATTAACTCATTTCCACTGGCAGCGCGCCTGCAGGAGCAGAACCGCTGTCCCCGCCTGTACGCACAGCCGGAGCCTGGGCAGTGCTTCTGCAGGCAGCCTACAGCAAACACTCAGACCGAAACCCCACACCCCCAGCCCTCCCAGCCTTCCCCTTCACACTGGTTTTGCTTTCCAAACGCAGTTACCAGCAGTCTCCAAAGATGCTTTTCAGACGTTATCCTGCGTTCTGAACTGACCTTCTGCAAATCAAAAATCACCCTTGGGACTCAGACAGCTGCCTACCAGCCCTTCCTCAGCAGCCACAAATACTCTTCGTGATTAGCTGGACAAACCTACTTTCTTACACGAGCCCACTACCTCCCAGCCTGTTTCCATTAGTTTTCCCGTGTCTCCAGTCCAGCCACCACTCTCCACCTCCCCACAGCAAGGAAGGCATCACACGAACCCCAGACAGCACGAACAGAGCATCCCACCCCGAGCTCCCCACCAGCATTCCTCTTGCTGTGCCTCGTGTGAAGGCAGCCAGGACTTCACAGCAGCAAATCAGAGCTACAAAACCCCAGCAGCATGAGATACCAGCTACAACAGAGATGAGGGACAAAACAGTCCCTCTTCTGCTTGAGCCAGCAAAATATTTGATGTCTGGTATTTACAGACTGAATGTAACAAGATGCAAGGTGGTGATATTTTCAGGTTTTTTAGGAAACTCCAACCACATACTATTACATTACCCTTAAATCTGCCCATATTTTAACATGCATCATCTATCTTTAACCAACTTGATTTTTTTTGTTGTTGTTTTTCAACTGTAGGTATGCACCAAACTGAAATATAAATAAAATAATCACAGAAGCATCGTGGAAACAACAGACTAATTCAACATTTCAAATCAAAAAAAACCCCAAACCTTCTTTTACCATACTTTTTTCAGAACAATTGGCTAATGTGTACACAAAGAGATCCCAAAATGTCATCTGTAACAGGTGACCTACAAAGCACAGAGTGCGATATATGCAGAAGAAATTTCTGAAATTCTCCATAAAATACTATGCAAAAAAAAAAAATCTACTGAAGTAATTAAGGTTGGGGTTATGTAAGTGGTACCATCATTTCTCTATACATCTATACACTCTTTTTCTGTTCTTCTTTAAGTCTACCCCATACCTCTAAAAGTACCCTAAAAAATAGCAGTTTTGTGGAAGTTATCCATTCTGACCAGCACAACACTACCACAAAAATCTAGCCTCACTTTTAAATAAAGAAAATGCCTGGAAAAAAAGTCCAAATGGACAGGGCAGGGTGACAGATTCCACGAAATCTCTCCGTCTATGAACAGTTTCTTTTTCACACAACAGACAGTGCAACATCTCCAGCAGGCACAGAGCTCATTCCCAGGAAATGCTCTGCATGCTCCAGTGCTCCAGCACAGAGAAAAAGCTTTCTAGCCTCCTTAGCCTGGAAATGACGCTGTCTGGAGGAGCTGCTTTCAGAAGGTACCACGATGGTCTGTGAACAGGACAGCACTGGCCACACATGCCTGGAAATCCAGACCTTTCCTCAAAGGGAGAGAGAGGTTTCTGTACTCCGAGAGCAGCTGCTTTCAGCTGGGTTTTTCTGGAAGTTAGCTCTTCCAATTCAACCTCTAAGAGGAATGTGGACATCTGAAAAATGTTTATTTTCTGGGCTTCCCTTGAATTTAGAAACAACATCAAAAACTCTTTTTAAGTGATGCACTTTTAAATCTCCTGGTTTCCAAATTTATTCTACACAGCAGCATTTCTTTCCTTCCCTAAGGAAGCCATGCAGATAAACCCCTGAGCTTTGCCTGCTCTTCTGCTGACAGCTACAAGCTCTTCTCAGCGAGAGAAAAACCACAGCTCAATGGCACACGCTGAGCACTAGACACTGATACTGCTCCGAAGTGCCCTCTCCCAACAGTATGTCCTCTTCTCTCATCTACTGAGAAAGCAAAGACAGGACCCTCTGCTCCACACTTACTTTGCCCTGAAGGAGAGGAACTGGGGTGCCTGGCGCCCCAGGGTGCCCCCCAGTTCTTCTAGAGCAGCTCCCTGGCAGCTCTCTGAAACACCTGAGCACCAGGCCACAGCACTGCCGCACCTGCAGTTTCTTTCCAAAGCACTTTTTGGCACTCAGACCCCTGTGTACACAAAGATCTCAGTGCCAGAGAGCATCCCAGCACTCCTCCTGCGTCAAACACTTGCAAAACGCACACAACCACCACACAGCTGATTCAAAAAGCTTCCCCTTCCAGCTTAGTTTGCATGACTAACTTTCCACAATTAATACTGGTATTTCAATTAACACTGAAACTCAGAGGAGTTGCAACATGCATGTGACGTGTCAAAACAAGGATTACGGTATAAACATTATGCTCCTGGAGGCTGCAGAGGAGTGCCCACACACTGTAGCCATTTGGCATCTAATGGAGACCGGGACATTGCCCAACCATTCCCATGCCCACTAAAAGCCTAATTATAAGGGAAGGAAAATACACCAAGGAAAATTCCTATTGCTTGTCTGTGCATACAAATTAATTTGGATTAAAATAGGCTTGAGTTTAAACAGCAACAGCTCTTTCCACACAGTCTGAGCAGTGAAGACGTTTTCCCCAAACGCTGTGGCTGCTCCTCTGCTCCTCCAGTGAGCAGCCTGCTGTGTCTGAAAGCAAAGCTGCTCGAGCAGCACAAACAGCCCTGCACAGCAGAGACCACAGAGAGGGGTGGGAACTCGGTCATCAGCAGCCTATACAGTATATTGATAAAGGTGAGGATTTCTTACAGTCCTGTATTTTCCACTGTTCATGTAAGCTGCCAGATGCACTAAAAAAAATGCATTTAGGTTAAGGAAGAACAGAGTGGACAGTCAGATTAGGTACATTTCAACTGGTTTATGGTTATACTTAAGGTGATTCCTTTGTATTTTCAATGAACCACAGGATATCAAGATCCTGTCTCATTAGATTCAGTATTTGCCGTGATTGATGCTGCATAAACTTCTAGCTCCCAATTGCCCAGGACAGTTAACCAGGGTCCTTCGCTTGTACGCACCCACAGGTGGCTGTAACCAGCTGTAGTGTGTTGGCTGCACAAGTGATAGCACTCACTAGGATTTGCCTGAAGAAAGAGTGAGCACAATAATATGAGGACAACTGTATTTCATCCTCCATCTCGTCAAAAAGTATTTCAGTGGGAGCAGAACCCAAGAGCAGCCAGAGGTAAGGTAAATTCCTTGGGATGCTGGTGGGCAGCAGCTGCTGAGCTGGGAACAGCACAGAGCTATCCCGAGACCAGCACACCTCCCCTCACACCCTCTCGCAGCAAAAGTCCAAGACTTCCACCTGCTTACAGTATCTCGCTTATCTAACTCTTTTTGTTTAAAGAACAGAATAAAAGAGATGGAAAACTCTCCCCAGCTCACAGTGAGCCTGGACAAGCAATGACAGGTCCCAGGCAAGTATCCTCTGGGAGCTCTTCCCAAGCAAAGATGAAGATGATGGTTGAAGATGATGGTGATAATTAGCACATCTAATCAGGTCCAACTGTTACCCAGTGACTTAAGTGCAGATGTATTATTGGCTAATGACATCAATTATTTAAATGACCATCACCCACAGTGCTGTTCACTCTGCTTTGGTTCTCCCTGGTACAACCCAAAACATCCACATGACAGGGGCAGCAGGACGAGGGGGGATTCTCACGAGCACCCACCATGCCCACACTATCACGGCTGCAGGCACAGGGCCCTGAGAACAGCATGAGAAGGGCATGGAAACAGTGAGGGCGAAGTGCTGTTGCAGTGGCCCTGGGAAACCCTGCCTTAGCAGTGGGGGAAAGGTCCGTGGTGCTGTGAGGAGCGGGCCCACAGCACTGCCAAGGCTAAAGGCTGGAAGGGATGGAGCTGTGCTCTGCAGCGTTGGCCTGGCCTGTGCCCCACTCCCCGGGGGCAACCACGGCCCCTCCAACACCAAGACACACTCTATAATAGAGATGTAACCTTACCTGAAATGTAAGCCCACACTAAGTCTAAAGATTGTCCATGCAGCTTCAATTCCTTGCGCGTGCAAATCCACAGGTTACAGAGCACCGTGCCTGATGTAAGTCTGGGGGACAGAGCTCACACCAGCCCCTGCACTGCCTGTACCCGGGCAGGACACGGCAGCCTCTCACCAACCAGACACGGTGGGGACGGGCTGTTACAGCCATCCCCGGGCCGCTGGGCAGCAATGGCCCAGAGCTGAGCCAGCCCCAGGCACGGCTCCAGGCAGATCATGAATCATCACTCCAGGACCAGCAAGGTCACTGCGCTGAGCCAGCACAGGCCTGGGGTGTGACGCCCAGCATCTTGCCTTGCTTTCAGTCTCCAAACTGCTTTCTGCACGAGCTACCAGCCCACAAACCCTGTTGTTTCTGATCACTCCCTGTTCCTTCATCACGCCTCCATTAGCCAAGGCTGGGAACTCTCTTCTTGGATAGCAGA
The DNA here is from genome assembly GCF_965140245.1 of Athene noctua. NCBI lineage: Eukaryota > Metazoa > Chordata > Aves > Strigiformes > Strigidae > Athene > Athene noctua. The sequence continues at coordinate 16,338,253 of NC_134051.1, read as the reverse complement.
GGCAACATTTAATACATCACATCCTATTCTTGCTAAACACACTCAATCACAGTAAACTTACGTATTTCCCAGATCAAGTACTGAACAGGGAACAAACTGTCCCTTCCAGCACTTGCTCTCAAGCTCTGCAACTCAGCTCTTCCTTCAGTGCTTTTGCAAGCCTGAAGCTCTCCCTCTGCCATTATTTCCATGCTGGCACATCCCATGTGAATTTATTCCAGGATTTATTTCATTTTGGCAGAAAATATTTATACCAAAACATGAGAAATATTTCATGTGTCTTGTGTCTAAGCATCTTAGGGCTCATCTACAAGGCAAATGGGCTTATACAGGGTCATACTATTATAAAGAGCAGTTATACATATGTAAATCCCTAGGCACTTTTAAGAAGTTCTCCCTTTTTCAGTCTCCTCTCACATCACAAAACTTCAGCCACAATTATGGGTAAGTTTGTTCATGTGCAACTTTGAGCCTTTTAAGGCTACTGAAATCCCCTGAAATATTTATGTGGCTCAAGTGTTACTCAGAACAATTAGTTCCCTGTGTTTTCTCCCTAATCAACATTTTCAATAAAGAAAAACAGTTCACATTACAGAGATCTATAACCATGGAAATTTATGAGGCATACAAGTATTGGCAAAGAAAAAAATAATCCTCTGAGGATGTTTCATCTGCCAGCATTACAGAAACCACTCACAAATAACTTAATCCTTATGCCAGCATCATGAGGCACCCACAGACCCCAGACTCCTTTTCGCCAGGCTCAGCTCTATTTTCTGGCTATCCCAAAGCACAGGCCATCTCCCAGTCTTGCTCTCTGACACCTATGCATATTTTTAAGCATCCTAGTCTGATAACCCAAGTATATTTCAATTAGATCTCTCAGAAATCAATTAAACAAAAGGTTTGTGATTGCGATGTCATTAGGAACCTGCATCAATATCAACGACCGACAGATATACAATTTACTGAAATACTTTAGTCAACAGAAAATCCTCTGTATCTGACACAAGAGTGAAGAAAATGCTCACTTTCTGTTGAGGAACAAAGAAATGCTTTTGATTTCTATTAAAGCCTCCTCCTGTTCTATCCTGTCCCACAGACTTCTCAGGCTTCAGCGGCACAACTTCTTCCCTACACAAGGAGCTGCACCCACAAATAGGTTTTTCTACCACAGCAAAGTTTTAAAACTACATTCCACCTGCATGAAAAGGTTAACAACGGGCTTCATCACTCCAAAGGCAGCTTGATGAAACATATTCAGCCTGTGCTGACAGGGCACTCAAGAGGTACAGAAATGCACATTCCATTAAAATCAAACAAAAGAGAATAGTTTTACACACACACACACACTCTTAAAGACAGGAGATGGGTTGACAGGCCTAAATTTTAATGGAGAAGGTTCATATATATATATATATATATATGTGCTTATAGATCACTGGCCCATTTAACAGCTGCATTTCTAGTTTCCTTCTCTCCACCATATTTCTCAACCCAATTCACAGTACATCTCACCATGCTGTACACAGGCTTGTGCTTGTGACCCTGAGACCTTCCCTTCAGTGTCCTCATTTCCTCAGCTCTAAAGCAAAGATAACAACCTCCTTTGTAGCAGCACAGTGAGGACCAGCTGTGTCTGTACTTTGTATACAAAACCCTGACTGAGCCGCAGAGGTTCATCAGGCTGACGATAGCCAGCCTTGGTTCTCTGCTCAAAGCCAGGGTCAGCCTCACTCCAGTCTGGATCACACCACTGGAGAGGAACCAGACCTGAAAAGACTTCTTGCAAACCAGCTTAAGAGAGGGAGGTAATGCTGCCTCACCTTCCTCTGCCAGTGGGAAGCGTGCTGTGCCTCCTCAGCCTGCGTCTGGATTGTTACTGCTGAGCCCGTCCCAGCACCTGCCCTTCCCCGGGCTGATGTCTCAGCGAGCAGAGTGCAGCACACCCCCTGCCAGGGTGCCTGTCCTGAGACCAAAAAAACCTCTCGGCAAGAAATCCCATTCTGGTTTTGGTGAAAAGGAGATTGAGGCAAAGGTTCTTCACGCTCAGCATCTGTGAATGCTGCTCACAAGCAAAAGTCATACTCACGCTCCACTGGGAGGCAAGTGCTTCATCAACACTATAAAATTAATGGTTAGTCCTTGACTCTTAAACTGAAATCCTCTTAATCTGTTTAACTAAAGTCTATAGGACAAGCACCACATAAATACACATATTGCACAAATCGATTTTTCCTTGCACAACCGAACTACTTGCAAAACAGAGAATACATAAGCAAGCACACACAACCAAACTACTTGCAAAACAGAAAATGCTGCCATTTTACCTTACGTCTGGTTAGAGCTCTCCTCAGCGCAGTCCTGGCAGCACAACTATCCCCACTGCGAGCTGCAGCTTTAGATGGATCTGTGTGGTCTACTGCACTGACAAACAGGTCGTCCCTATATGGTGTAATCAAATTCGTGACTGCGTGAATAGTAGTAACAGAGCCAAAGCACACTCCCACGGCTCACAGCCTCCAGAACTGCTCCAGGGACAGCAGCCACTCCAGTGAACACTCTGAGCCCTTTGGAAACTACACATTATACAAATCCTCCATCACGTCCTCTTGTGTGACAGTCTGGAAAACATCACTGATAATAAGCTTTAGACTTTTAGGAAAAAAGTTCTTTTTAGTCTCCAAAAATGGCTTACAGCACAATAGTCCAGCAAGTCTACTGTGGGCAATGCATTGTTCTTAGCCGACTAATGAGAAAATGGACCTACAGGGAGTTTAATTGCTTTTCCCCGATTACCATGTGTGCACAAACTAGTCTTTCTTGCTCAGCACATCCACTCTCTGCGTTCAGAGCCAGTTAAATGGCAAAAGGAGTCATATTGTGTTTTACTGCCTGCAAAACTGCAGTGCCAGCACGGGCACATGTGCGAGCCTGGATTTCGTGCCCACTTACACATCAACAAAACTATTTACCACGCTGTGATTTCGAGAGCCATGGCTCCAGTGATGTGCTGGAAGTGTACAGAACAGGACAGAGCTGTCCAGAATCCCAGATGCTGTTGCTGTTATTTATGTCTATGTGTTAATGTTCAAAAGCAAACACGGGCCAAAGCAAAGGAAGAGGCAACGCAAGCTTTTCAGGGAAAGTAAAAATCAACACAGTTGAAAAACAGCAGATGAATCTTGAGGCATGTATGTTCTTCAGGTATAAACTAAAAATCAATATAGAAGCACTTGTTTAATAGAAACTTGTACTAAGAACTTTATTACAGCAGTCGCTACCCCAAAGAGCTGTATCTACTTCAATTGCAAGCCCAGAGGGAATGGGACACACAAGCAGAGCAAACACCGCACACAGCAATGGTGGCGAGTACCTGATGAAAGACTATTTTGATTCAATTTACCTGTTAGGTCACGTCCTAACGGCTACATGACCTTAAGGAGTTAACATTTTCCAGATTTGCTCATGGGGAGCTGAGAGCAGCCTCCCACTGCAAGTAGCCACACACCAGCAGCACAATGGGGTAACCAGACCTCCCTGCTAGTGCCAGGGCTCCTGTACCAAGCCTGGTGGAAGGAGCTAAGAAAACAGCCAAACCTAGAAAACCATATGTACTGAGGGCTGGGAGCTGGCAAGCAGGGAGGGGGAGTGGGGGGCACCAACAGCCAGCTGGCAGTCTTGGCAGGGATGGATGAAACCCAAAAGCAAGCTGGGCTTCTGCCTGCCACACACACCCAGAGCGCAGGGCAAGGAGCCCAGCTGGGAACAAGCCCTGCACACACACCATGGGACACTCCAAGGATGGACATACATCAGGGTTCTCCAGGGAAGCGTTTTCATATGCAAGATTCGCAGCCCAACACCCTGCCCTGCGAGCTGGGACCCAGAGCTTCTCCTGCCAAAAGCAGGCAGGAGTCACACTTGCAGCCAGGAGGAAAGGGCTACTGGGGTCCTCTTTCCTACAGCAGCCCCAAGCACTGGGGTGCAGTCCTTCCCAAGAGGATTTAACACAATACACAAAGGGCCTGTGCAGGAGTGACACAAAGCTGGGACTGACCCACATCCAAGAGAGATTCGAGATCAGCAAGAAAAAGACAGGGAAATGTGTAACAGTGCCTTTGTTACTTTTATCTAGACCAAAGTTTTGTATGAAACCTGGTGTCACACGCCTAAGAAGCCTCAGGTAAGCTTGCACGTCTCCCTGCCTCAGGAGCAAGCCATAAGTCTGGAACAAGTCATGTCATGGCACTGGGAAGCCAGGTACGTGCACGTCTGGTGGGTTCACCCTGGTGTTGGTGGCCAGGAGATCCCAGGCTGCATGGCTCCACATCCGCGGGGCTCCAGAGAGAGCGAGCGAGCCATCCTCAGGATCTGTGCCACACAAGAGGCAGCACTGCAACCCAGCCACACTAAAATGTTTAAAACCAAATTCAGTTAGGATCCCAGGCCCCAATTATAGCCGCCTAGCAAAAACACATTCCTCCCCATGGGGCTGTGATAAACACCAAGACAGCTCCACACTACCTTTGTTTCTTATTTTATCATTCTGGGAGGATTTTCAGGAGAGGTTTGTCTACATGAAAAGCCTGAGGGATGGAAGGGTGGGAAAGGTCAGCGTGTGAAAAACTGACAGTGCAGGCAGCAGTATGTTGACATCGTGACCCTGGGATGCTGCCGGCAGTGCCTGAGCAGCAGCTCTGCCAGATTCAGCCTGGCCCAGTTCCAGCAGTGAATTTCCTTCCTGAAGTCGCTGCTACTGTGGGTAAAAGACACTGCAGTACCTCTCAGGGAGAGAGACCTTTCTTGCCTAAACCTGGTACTAAGGAAAAGTAAAAATAAAATTTTAAAAAGTAATGCATCAGAAGGCAGTGGAGTTGCACAGATATATATACATATAAAAATACATTTTCTCCTCTGGAACCTGTGTTCTAAACATCAGTGAGAATAGTTTTTAAGACTCTGACAGAGTTCCTGGGAAAGGGAAAAGCAGCCTCCCTGCATGGAAACAAAGCACATGTTTATTCAGAAACTGAGACTTGTGTAAGATCACTTTTCAGACGCACTTTCCATACCACCATAAAGCAGAAAGTGAGCACAAACACTCACTCTGTTTACTCTCTCCCCTACCTGCAAAATGAAAAACACACTACATGAACTCCTTCCACCAGTCTCCGACACAGAGGCACTATGAAAAGGCCATCATCACATTTCATAATCCCCCATTGCTAGATTTTCTCTAAATATCGGAGGAAATAAGAGTCACAATCTACACAGCCAAGTAAATTCTGCCTTTCTGGCTGCTGTCAGGAGAGCTCCTGGTCTGGACATGCCACCGCACAGACAGGCACTGCCTTGCTGAGCTGGGTGAAAAGATCTGAATCATTTGTTTACAATGCAGTAAAAGGTTTAAGTTTTGTAAACAGTAAATTCTTTTAGGTTGGCAGTTTCATTTACGCTTTTAAGTAATTGTCAAGAAGTTGCAATAGTGCCCATGATTTAATCAAGTAACTGACATAACTGAAAACAAGCAAATGCCTTTGACCAGCCTTCTTGAAACCATATCATGGAGAGAAAGCCACCAAACAATAATCACTGAGAAGGAAGGAGCTCATAAAACAGTATAGTTCAAATCACTAGAGTGCCTTGGCCAACCTGACTGGCTGCACAGTGCAAACAAACCAAGCATTAAATGAGTACTAATATAAAAAGAAAATTCCTCCCCAACTGGACAGGCAAGATCAAATGTTTATTTCCTGGACAGAGACAACTCTTTGTCTGGACAGTCTCTTAAACAGCAAACGGCAAAGAATGGGAAAGCTGGAGAAAAGCATTGCTCCTGGAAAAGTTTTAAGATGCAGAGTTGTGCCTGAAGGAAAGCAGTGTGACTCCTCGTGTCTATCTCTCGAGCTGCCACCACAGAATACACCACAGAATACACCGTCCTTCCCACCCTGCCCAGAACCAGCCCTGGGAAGGCAAGGGGAACATCAGATGATGGGTTGACTACAAACCTCCTTACACCTTATCCCAACAGTCAACTGCATAAACAGCCTTTTGGAAGCAGAGGCTCACACTCTGATTCTCAGAATTTTATTTTTTTTCTTACAGTTAGTCATCAAAACACTGCAATTGCAGCAGGCAGCTGTGTCTCCACGCCAACTGGCAGCCTGTCCTCCACCACGGGACAAATACACCACTGCTGATGTGACACGCAGCACGTTACACACAGCTGAGCAAGACAGAGACCCACTGCTACAGGCTCCTGCAGCTCAGCGGTGTCTCACGGCTGCAGCACCATCAACACTCAATGCAGCTTGGCTGCCCACCCTGCCTTCACAGCAGGCCCCAGCGCATTAGCTCACAAGCTCCCACTCAAAGTAGCACCAACACGTACTTTGCTTTCCTTCTTGGGATCAGCCTTAGCTCTTAATGCTCTGCCACTTCCAAAGTCATATGCTGCTCATGAGGCATGGCAAAGGACCAGCGTGGTTTAATATTCAAGAGAAACTACCAGGTCAAGGTTCTCTGTTTTCCTTCGTTCCGCACAAAGCGGTCTGTGATCAGATCAGGCACGGAGCCATCAGGGTAAGGAACACGGTCGTGCAACATGGTGCACACAGGCTTACTTGCTTTTTCCAGAAAACTGTAACAGAGCCTTTCCCAGCAGTGCTGTTCGCAGTGGAAAACCACCCAGGGATTTAACTGCAGGTTAGTTTGTTTTCTCTGTGCCTTTATCCCCCCACTATCTGATCACCTTTCAAAGGGAAGCTGCAGCTCAACCCCAACTTTAACTTCCCAGACCCTGTTGCTAGGTGAAATGTGTGGTCACAAGGCACTAAACAGAATTACTGCCCAACCAGCTCAGCAAAAACCCAAAGGCTAAATTCACATTTGCTGTCCTTGAAACACCCTGGTATTTAAACATCTGTGGAGACCTTCACCCTATCTCCAGCTCCTCCCTGGAAAAACGCAGAATTCAAGGCAAGTGCTAGATTAACCTGCAGAGCCTAACACACACCACAGATAACAGGTCAAAAATTTAATGTTCATTTCCTTTAGATTTCTATTCAGTTTCCAAATTACATTAATAATGCAGCAACCTCTTAATGTGAGTGTCATTACCCCCAAGATAATCGTTATCTAAAAAGGATTTCTTAGGTTACTTCATTTATCTATATTTTAAATCGACCCAATGAAAAAACCAGCTGTGCAACAGCCTCAAACCAATGGCAAACAAAGAACCGGTAAACCTCTGAAATCAGTAAGACTGTAGCATCAGAGGAACCACACAAATGAAACCTGACTTAAGGGAAGTGGGAGGGGGGTTTGCAGGCAGCTGAAGCCCTGTCCATTAGCACGAGGTCAGGCTCCGAGGGCAGAACCCACACCCCATTTACCCGTAAGCCCTACAGCCAAGCCTGAGAAGATAGGACCCGCATGGTACTTTACAGCTTCCCTGGGGGAGAGCAAACAACAGAAGCACCACTTTAGTGTACTCCACGTGCCCCCAAAATGACAGAAATGAAAGCTAAGTCAGTGTCTTTTCTGCACCACGCAGAGACAAAGAAAGTGTTGGTTTGGTTCCTCTCCCAGACGTGCCTCACAGCTGCCACCGAGGCGGGGATGGTGCTCTGAGGTGCCACCTCATGACAGAGTGCTTCCCATCTCTGCATCTTCTGTTGCTTAATGGTTTGGGTTTTTTTCTTAGTAACCAAGCTGAGGGGAAAAAAAAAAAAGCAAAGCCTTCCTCCACAGTGATCTCCGCCGTGCCTGTTTACAAAAACCAAGAGGCAGCTGTTTATTTGCAGAAAGGGGAGACTGTGCAAGAAGCAATGCAGCAGCAGGGAGAGTTCCACGCCCTGCGTGCAGCACTGTGTGCGGGAGCTGCACAGACACCACTCCCTGCCCCTTCCCGTGCTCTTCCCGAGAGCATCAGCTGTACCACACAAAGCTACATCCACACCCATGTCACGAAAAAGAACAGGCACAAAGAAAAAAACCTGAAACTGCTACCTAGCTAACAGAGGTTGGCTCAGAGGAACAAAATTACGGAACTGAAAGGGCAGAGAGCAGTGGCTGCCTCACCCGGGCGCTGAGCGAGCAGCCCCCCCAGCCCCCTGAGACCGTGGGACGGGCACGGTGGGAGATGGGTGCGGGAGGCAGAGGAGATGAAGATTAGTGATGTGTCCAGGGGCTGCCTCAGACGTGAGGAAAAGGCAGTATCAGACTGAGACAGAAGGAATCAAAACAACCGTCTTTACCCTGCCCTGAGAGAAAAGAGAAAGCAGTCAGTCAGATGAAAGCTTTCTCCTTCTCATTTTATCTGAACTACATCACGCAAACCCAGATCACCGCTCTGCATCACTCATTTCTCTATACAACATTGCAGCTGTTTCTTTTTATTTGGTTCTCCACATCAACCTGTTGCAAAAAGCAGGATTTGAGGTTTGTTTTTTTAAAAACTGTTGTGCAGAAAAAAACCCAAATATGCCATTTCACTCCTTTTCCTCCTCAAGGATTGCTGTGCAAGTGCTGTTCCCAGCCCCACTGCCTGCCAGCCCCCAGGAGAAGGCAGCTCCCCACCTCAGGGAAGGGATGTCATCCCCACTGCCAGGGACACGCTCCCCTCCCCTGCTCCAAGGTGGAAGTTGATGGGTTTTGCACTTTTCAAACTCAATTTCTCTCCTTAGTCTCTGTTAGAAACCTTTCAGATGAGGGGCAGATTAGCCATCAGCTCTCGCCACCAACATCTAGAATATTTATCAGCATAGACTTGAACAGTTACAATCTCATTACATATTGTTAAGGATGATCCTACACAGCCTTCTTCCAAGTTTCAAGCAGTTCCCATCCATGCCAACTCTACCCCATGGGCAGTGATCCAAAACCAGTTCTTGATAGAAACAGGAGTCAAAAATAGATAAAAAGGTGAAGTCAGCAACAGCTTTCAACCTGAAGCCACCCTAGATACTGCTTCTGCACCCCACAAAATGGAAGCAGGGGAAGGATTTCTGTACTTCTGCCACTGCCAGGCTTAGCACCAAGAACAACCCTGGCCATTGCCTGTTGGTCCCATCACCCAGAAATAACCCCCCAGACCATATTTCATCCAAAGAACCACATTTCACATAGTGTAATACCAGCACGGTCTGGCAGTTTGCTGTAAGGGGGCTGTACTAGCAGTAGATACTCATACTCATGGTGTGTTTAGCTCTTCAAGTGTATATAAAGACTGAATTCACCAAAAATACACCATTCTACCCAAAAAATAACAATCATAAGAGAAGACAGAAGTCAGCACTACCTGGCCTTATCTGGCTACTTTCAAATCACTTGTATGCAAATATTTCTGTGCTTACATGCATGCGTGTAAAGGAGGGGATGATGCTGGTGACAGAAGCTCAGGGCAGCGGAGAGGGTGGCTGCAGCCAGACACAGGTGTGCAGGACATGGGGGACAGCGAGGCAGCACAACCACGAGGTTGGTCACGTCACATGTGGGTGTCACAACACACACAGGCCTGTGGGATGAGCTCCAGCCTCAGCTCTGCCCCTGCAAAGGGCCACTCACAAGAAATGTGTTTTCTCTTCTTTTACACCCCCACATAGCATGTGAAAATACACCCATTGCCAGAGAACAGTCACATCTTCCCTGCATTTCCTCTGGCGCACACAATTTTCTTCTGTAAACACACAAAGTCTTCATATATGCATACTTCAAAAAAATCCTTACTACATGTTAGTTAAGGCTCTTCAGATTTAACAAGATTCTAAGCTGCATTTGTGAAAGTGCAAGCCCTCTCAGCTACATTCACGGCACTTACTACGTTTTATTATTAATGATCAACAGAAGGAAACAAAATGTTTCCCAAACATATTATGCATCTGCAAAACAATAATCAGAAGGTAAAGGTTAAGAACAGCAGTTCAAAAAAACCCCTTCTCAACCTCACAAAAAGTAATGATCTGGAGGGTGATGTCAGAGCAGTCTTAAAATTTCCTCAGACTCTCCAAGAAATCAAATCTGGCACCACAAAAGGTTTTGTGAACATTTCTCAGAAGTAGCTCTCAGTTCTAGCCAAAACAGTCAGAAAAGAACTTCAAATCTCCCCCCCCCCCCAAAAAAAAAAAAAAGAGCCAAATTCAGAGGCACACAGCCAAAAATTTAGCTCAGAGGCTTCTCTACAAAAGCAAGAAGTGACATGCACACACATCCAACAGGCAGAAAGAACACAAAATAAGTTATTTTCCCCAGTTTTAATGATTAGAGGTGCCAGCTATAAAAGCAAGCTGTGCACGCCACAACAGACTCTCTAGCAAGACTCTCTACGAAGTTTTGAAGGATCCCTCTAAGCAACCAGTGCTGTTAGACCTTTTTATTCCTAGTGGGAGAAAGCTCTTGTTTAACATGTTTTGTCTTTCTCGTGATTTATAAAAGAAGCAATTCTGAGCTTAGCAAACGGCCCATACCCACTTCCTAAGTAAAAAAAAAAAACAAAACAAAAAAACCCAAAAAAACCCCAAAACAACTAACCAGCCAACCAACCAACAACAACAACAAAAAACAACAAAACAAAGCCCAAAGCACAGGTAAGTGTTAAAAAAAAAGCAACCAAACTAGCCCTGGTATCCGAGATAAACCCAGCGAGAGGGAGGAGGCGAGAGCGGGCGCCCCCGGCTCGGTGCCCGGCTCTCAGCCCGAGCCGCGCTGCCCCACCGCCCCGCCCGACCGCCGCCCCCCCGGGAAGAGCCGCAACCAGGGACCGCAGGGCCCGGTCCCGCTCACCTCGGGCGGGCAGGGCCGGGCAGGGCCGGGCAGAGCGGGCAGGGCCGGGCAGGACAGCGCGGCGGCCGCGGCGGGCCGGGCTGGCGGGCGGCGCTGGCGCTGCCGCGGCGCGCCCAGCGATATAAGGCGGGTGGGCCGGGCCGGCAGCCCCGGCAGCCCCGCTCCGCCCCGGCAGCCCCGGTAGCCCCGCTCCGCCCCGGCAGCCCCGCTCCGCCCCAGCCGCCGCCTCCCCGGGCGGCCCCGGTCCGGGAGCGGTGCCCGGCGGCGGGCAGCGCGGGGCTGGGGGCGCGGAGCCGCGGGAGGGATTAGTGGCGACTAACTGCAAAGCTTGGCTTTTGTGTGTTGAATTTTATTGCAGTTCCCCCGGCGGAGGGCACGGGCGCGGCGCACAGGCGGGCTCGTCTCCTAGTAACGGCGGCAGAGACCACCAGGGTCGGCCCAGAGCCCCTCTGTCAAAAACCCAAACCACCCGGCCAAGTGACAACGGTGTTGAAGAAGGGGTGGTGTGGCCAGAATGTTCGGTAAAACCAGTTGAAGTTCCAGAAGAAAGCTCCTGGTAAATTTTCCCGAATTTTGCAATGAGGAAGGACGAGGAACTGAGCTGCAGTGCGAGGTGATGAGAAAGCCCAGGCATGTGCTCCACAGTAGCATCACCGGCATGTGTTTGGCATCTCCTGGGTGAGCCAGAGCTGCCACAACAGGGCCTGAAGTGGAAGCTGCAGCAGGACAAGTGATGAGACAGTCCAGGACAGTGATGAGGACAAACTCCCAGTGAATTGGTACGGACCTTACCGGGAACGTGCGAATCACCGAGAGATGTTAGGGCAGAGAGAGCTGTCTCCATCCAGTATCCAGTCAGAGGAGTTTTAGCAATGCTTTCATCTGGGCGCAATTTTCCTATCTGGTAATAAACCACAGTATTTTAGATCATAGTTTTGAAAACAGCTTAGGCACTGAACTCTTTCCGGTTCTTTTCCAGCCACAGGTACCAGACAAGCATGTCCTCACACCATTACAAAGGCAAATATACATGTATTCAATATAAATGTAAAATATATAATATAAATATAAATCCATACAAAGAGTGTATACTTCTGTATACACTCTTCTAGCCAACCATAATCATGTAAGAAACAGCATTGCGCAACTTCTGGTAAAACTGCCAGAGACAGATTTCAGCAGGGCTTTTTTTCATGAGGAAAAAGAAACAGAAGCCCTACAACAGAGTGTTTGATCTGAGACAGAGGGGATCTAGAAGAGGTCACACAATTTGAAGTAAGCAGTTTTCTACGTCAACTCCATGGTCATTCTGTTCCACACAAGATCCTACCACTTTGTAAGGTACATAGCAATAGGATTGATGATTTCTGCTTCAAACATCAATTTTATTCCTGGAAATCTTTTCTCTTTCACTTTGTGTGGCCAAACTGACTGATTTTTTCGAGGTGGAGGAGGATGAAGGGAAAGCACTACACAAGTAATCAGTGTTCAGAGCAATCTCCCTGTTCACATGGTCTGGGATTACAGCTGTGCTTTCCTCAAAACTTCAGCACTCATGAGTCATCATCCCTCTTCCCTTCCCCTCTCTCTCTCTTCCCAAACAGAAATGCACAGCCTATGGGAGATACGTGACAAGGCATGTCCACAGTCATGAGGCTGGTTTTCAACACTAGACCATGGGCTTGGGGAACTGTCCTTGGGAGTGGGCATGTGTGTCCCCTGGTATCACAGGTAGGAAATGTGATTTTGCCTGATGCTTTTTTCACCAGCTGCTGGAGACAAGAGAGGTTCCAGCCTCTGTCTAAATTCCAAGTTGCCTACCTCCCCTCCTTTCCCTCAGTACAATTACTCACGACCAGTTAATCATCTTCAGCACGGGTGCCTACCTTGCCCTCTCTGTCCCTGGTGCGGGGCGGCCGGCAGCAGGGTGGCATCGGCTCCTGCCCAGGATGCGGGCCAGCCTGGGAACCCTCCTCAAGGCCACTGCTGTTGGGTTGGGCCAGCAAGGGGCACCTCACAGGTGGGAGAAGGGCGGGCGGTGGTCCAGAGTGTGGGGCTGGCTAGTCCCCTGCTTACTCAGACACAGCTCTGGGCTGTTGCAGGGAGTAAGCACTCCCCTCAGCAGTCCTGGCAGGGAAAAAACAGAAGGATTTCTTGATAGCATAGCATCATCATACAACTTTTCATTCATTTAAAGTATTGAAAGTGCAATTACTTACACAATTTGAGTCAAGGAAATGAGCGTGTAGGGGGGAAATGTATCAGCTAATGTGATTCATTAGTAACGGTGGGTGATACACAATCCTGCGCAGCAGCAAGGATGAGGTGGCTTCAACACCACTTAAATAATTAGATGGGTGCTGGTACTCGACATAGGGCAAATACTGCCCATGTCTATTAGAAAGGCACGAATTAGTCTAGGACAGCTCCACACATCACAAAGGCAATACTGATTACCAATTTTGGCTTCTGGACTGGCTTTTGGAACTATTTAATCTAAAAGATATGGTTGGCACAAGCACAAAGAGCGTAGGCTGGACATGAATGAACTGTGCCTGGAAATTAGAAACAGGCACTTAGTGATTAGAGAAATCAGATTGTAGCAGAGAATAATAGGAGGAAAAATATCCTTAACTCCTGGAATATGTGGCATATTAAGTATGCTTCAGTCCAGAGTGCTCCACTGCACTTTATGTTCTCATATCCAGTTGCAATGCTGACTGGAGATCAAGCAATGCAACACCAATGTGCCAAACCAAAAGCCTGTGATCTGCCTTTCACTTAAAGCTGTTTACTATACAAGGTACAGTCATTCTATTTTATAAGATCAATTTTTTCACACCACGTATCTGACAAGTTATTGTGTGCCCTCGCTATCTTAATCATCTGTAATTTTGAATCATGCTTCAGATGAGTTCTGTTCAGTTTGCAAGGAGTAGGAATTGAGGACATCTTTGCCATTCTCAGATAAATCATAGCAGCAAGACCAGGGGAAAAACAAGTGGTCATAAATAAACAAATCTCCCTCTGTGGTTAGGGTTTAGAATTCAGTTAATGCTAATTACAGATACAAATAGCCTTGCAAATGCTTTACAGAGATTTGAAATAATAAAAACAAAGTCTCAAAACGCCATATAGTCATCAGTAACACAGTGTAATAAAAGTAGCACTAACACAACCTTCTCAACAACAACTTCATCAAATATCTTTCCATCTTCCCCTCAGGGGGAGGATTTAGCCCCCAGACTCAGTTATCAAACAGAGCATTCTTAACGGTAGGGTGAGAAATGAGTTCCAGAGCCTCACAGCCAAACTTGGGACACTATGTCGTGGACAAGGAGTAAGTCAGCTCCAGGTTGTAATCTCCTCCCATTTTGTACTCCTGGAAGGTGTACCAAACCCCTACCAAACAGGTATTGTTTAACTCTTAATTTGGCCAGCTGGCTATTTCACTTGGCTAGTGATATACTCAGAGCTGTCATGAGCTGGCCTTTAGCAGGCTTATCTTCTTATGTTCATTCTTCCTTCTACTAAAACAGTCCCAGGTTCCTCCTCCCATGATCTAGGTGACATTTAGTTGTCTTTATTAGGAAGCAAGGGACTTCGTACCAGTGCAGGAATCACCCGTGAACAGTTTGGCAGAAGGTATAATCCATCTAGTCACCGAAGATAATTTTTTCTCTTGACTATGATGTCTTCAGGTTCCACTCCTTCTAAAGGAAGATTATCCTTATCATGAGCAGAGGAATCTTTTAATGCATGAAATCAGCTACCAAATATTTTAGGGTCAGTCAGGTTGTCTGTCCATTGGTCCTGAGCCAGTCACCTAATCCTGAGCTCTCAAACCTGTTCTTTCAGATCACTTGTTTTCCCAGCCAAAAGCATAGTTTTTTACTTCAGGAAAAATAACGTGTATGGATTGTTCTGAAGTGGAAACACAGAAAAGCTGAGCTTTTCAGCAAGGTAAGCTCCACTGAAATTGTGGTGCTTTAAGACCAGCATGTCTTGTCTTCTGTGTGTTTCTACTTCACATGCAACAGGCATCCTTAAAATAACCCAAACCCCATTCTAGTAGGAAAATAAGGCCTTAAAGAAGAACTGTTTACTCTGCCATTTGCTTTTTATTTTGTAAATACTGACTACCTATGAGAAATAATATATTCTCTTCTGCTCCCTCTTCAGTTAGCAAATTCTATCACTTACTCCTATCATTTTATCACTTACTCCAAATTCTATTATGTACTCTCAATCATTATCACATGTTGCCTCACTGACCACTCTATTTGCCCAGCTGCTCCGTGAAGACTCACATCCTCAAGCTGCCTCAGCCTCTGTCCTCCCTGAAAGTTTCACCGATATTTTCAGTTGATGCCCTAGCAGACTCAGCGCTGCAGTCACCCTCAGGCCTGTTTGCCATAAGAAGTCAAGAAGCCAGCTTCATTTCTGTCCTTTACAGGGATCCACATGTGAGCTTGTGCCAAGTTCTGCATTATGCATGCTGGAGGGTCAGGCCAGGAACTGATATGCAAAGAGCATTAACATTTGAAGACAAGATGCAGCATCACAGCTGAAGTTTCCTTTCTAAGGTACGGTGTGTTACGGAGAAGTTAATCCACAAGAATGATGCAGGGCACAAAGCAATCGTTAAGCATTGAACAGTGGTTACCCTTGTGAGGATACAAACTCCAGCATGCCACCAGAGACACTAACACACTACACCTCACTAGCATATAGCGTTGAACTAGGAAACTACTTTTTGGAATACAAAATGTAAAAACAGCTGCTCAACAAACATATAACTATGGCATTTATACAGATTTCCAATTTTAAACGGGAACAGAGATCAAACTGACTCATATTTTACTATTTCTGACAAAAATATGATCAAAAGATGGCTGCTAGTTAACCAGTCAGACTACTAAGCCAGTCCTTGACAAATGTAGCATATATATCATGTTGTGTTATCTGCTGTTATTTAAATACATTTGTTTTACCACACACTGGATGATAATATTCATCATTCACAATGATGAATAATGATGATAATGATCACATAATTCATAATTATGACACGCTGATAAATAATTATAGAAAAAAAAACAAAAAACAAAACAACAAAATGGAAGCTATGCTCTGTCCAAATGAACACAGAGCAAAATATTTATTGTGAAAAAAAAGCCTACAAAACAATTCTACCACACAAGTTGTTTTCGTGACCTGCCTCAACTGATGGCAACTGCCTGGAAGAAAACCACAAACATCGAGTGTGTGGACAGCAGCAACCTGAACGCATGACAGCTGTAGCTGTTAGGAGCTGAAATACAAAGGCTGGTGATTTTTGTGGGCAGTTTATGGTAATGTGTTTCTTATTCCCTCACTACCTGGCCATCTTCAGAATACAGACCATTCTCCTCTTTTCCCAGTTCGTTTACTCTGTTTAGATCTCAAACTGCACACAGAGGTCATGTCTGCGTTTAAACTTTAAATCCTGCAAAGAGCTCTGTTCATGATCAGTTGATTCTCTGTGATAGCTGTGATTAAACCAGTATAAATATCTTTATACCAGTGTGATAGCTGTGATTAAACTGGTATAAATATCTTCACATCCCTAGGGCTGAGATTACTATCTCTTTTGGAAAAAGACTGGCTCTTACTAGCTGCATGAATTGTCTGGACATCTAGATTCTTCCAAAATGCTTGTAAATGCAACATCCTGCGCTACAAGAACAAACTGTCAACAACTGGATTTTTTTTTTTTTGGTGAAAAAATGTTTAGATAAAAATCCCCGTGGTGCTAGAACTATTAAGTGAAAGAAAACAGAGATGGAAAAGAATATGATGGAGAGAGATCAGTACAAGACTCCAAAGTTCTAGCATCTAGAGAATTCTCTGTACTTCTGTATACAGAAATCTGCAGTGGAAACTGCATTCACAGTCTGTGTAACGAGATACTATTTCCTGTGTTTGTGATCAGGGTGATATATGGGTTAGAATATTTGTGTTTGTTTCATTTTGGGCATTGATCCCATTAGCATTTTCACTCCCACACCAGGGAGAGAAAAATGCATTCTCCCAGCTACATTTCTTAATGTATGATTACTTGTTCCAATCTACAAGACACAACTAAAGGCACACTCCTTTGTCTGCATCTCTGTCCTCATTTTCTCTTAAAAAACAATGGATATAAAATCTCATGCATACATTATCTCAAGTTTTCTGAAAACTAACAATGGCAAGTTAGATCTGGTGAAACAAGGGTGTTTTTACAGGTTAGCAAGCCTGCCACTCTTGAAAGTCTGCCAGGTTTAAATATTTAATGATTAGACATGGCATTCATCCTCCTAATCAATACTTTTTTTAGATACAAGTCTGAAGAGTCTCAGAAAGTGCAATCAGGCAGTGCTGGAGACCTGCAGAGGCTTCTCACACCAAACACTAAATAGCTACACTTGGAAGGAAATGAATAGGAGAGGCAGAATTCTCTGCCCTGTTCCATCAGAGGCACAATGAAGCCATAAAAGGGGGTAGATTGCCTTGAAAGAAATTGGCTTTTATAAAGCCTTTTCTTTATATCTTTCATGTTGGTGGCATTTTTTACTTAGAATTAAATGAAATGGAAACTTTTACAAAGTTGAAATAGGCAAAATTTTTTTCTTGGAAGACAGTGAACAGGTCTAAGTTCCACACGTGCAGAAGAACATTACAGAGATGTCTGCTTACAGACCCGGCACATAGAAACCAGGCAGTGGATGCATGTAGAAGTATGCATGGGGTTTGGGGTTGGCCAGGCAGTAGGCTACACCATTTGTTTTAGAACCACATGGAGTATGTGTGGGCTGATGTACTATCAGTGACAGAAAGTCAGAAAAGTGTGTCTGAAGTCACCTGAAGAACTTGAGTATTCTCAGCCAAATGCTTCTCCTTCCCTGACTGGGGTTCCTAACCCTCCCTCCGTTCAGGAGCCCAATATTTATCCCATTCCTTTCTGCAAAACAACAGCCAAAGGAGGGTTGGTGCTTCTCCCTTATTTAGTAGCTGAAGGGACAGGACACTCAAGCTGAACGTGAGAACCTCCAAGGTGAATCCCAAGGGAGACAAGACCAGTCTCTCAACTTGTCTCTGTTGGCCCAAATAGACTGTACAAGTCATCTTGAGGACTGGACTCCCCTCATCCAGAAAATTCCCCTTATCATTGACCAATACTGTAATTCCTTCACAACTGGATTCATAAAAATTGTATTATTCTTAGCAAAAGGGATTGCATCGACAAAGAGCTCCAAGACTGAAGACCACATAGATCCATAAGTGATACACATGCCAGATGTAGGCTCAAATCAGCTCAGACAGAGGGAACGGACTAACCCCTACTTCTCCCATATCTTCGGTGGAGTGTTGACATCTTTTATTGCAGAGAATAGTTCCTAGGAAATTATTTTGCTCTGACTGAAGCCAATAATAAAATTTTTATTGTCTCTCAATGAGATTCAATCGAGGCTAATAATGCATTCAACAGCTAGAGAAAAAAATTGTGAGGATGGCAATGTTAAGAGATAATGCTGCTCTCTATCCTTGGATTTCTTTTCTGGGCCCCATGGATGTGAGTTTAACCATGATAGCTCATTAGCACAGCTTTCCTTTGGGCCCAGAGTTTTATATTCTGTATTTGACACTTAGATCATGATGCAAATATTCATGTCTAAACAAAAGAAGGGGTTTGTTCTGTGATGACTCAAAAGGCATCAAAAATTGGTTTGAAAGAATTCTGTTTTGCAGGAAGAGGGGAATGATGTATACAAGGATAAAAACCTCTCTTTACAGAGCAACAGGATTGATCTGGCTTATTATACCCACCCAATAAATAGTGGTGCTGTTGGTTTTTTTAACTGCACTTGTCCTTATGAAAGAAGCTTGTTTATGCTTTCCACAATGTTCACATGTTCTTTTTATGGCACTTCATATTTCTCTGCTGCACAACAGAATAAAGACTAGGAAAAAACGTAGCTGTGCTTTATTTCAGAGCGCTGTACAATAAAGACTATTATACAGTCCTTTGGGTTAAGTCCAGGACAGTGACAACTGATGTCCTCTTTTTGCAAGGAGATGAATAGGATGAGTTGATAAAGGTGAACGTGCTTAAATATGAATGTACAGTCCTCAGAGAGTGCTTTTAGAGATCAGATACCTGATAAGAAAGTAGGTATTAGTTTATTGGGATGGAAAGTGCATGGGGACATTAGCAGTCATGTTCCTGTATAACTGCATACTTCACCATTTAAAGTGCTGCTGCATCCCCCGTGGAGGAAATCTTTTCAATCACTGTATAAAGAGGGTCCCATTATAACAAACCATCTAAGCTTGTAAGTCAAGGTTAGTTGAATGCATGGGAGTACTGCACTGAGTACAGATGTGCTCACTTTTTGAATTTCATCTCAGCAGAAACATTCACATAAGGTACAGGAAAATGTAAGCAATCCCCAATGCAAAGAATTCAGTGAACTTTCTGCGAGTCTGGGTACTGGATAAGACCAAATGCTGACAGAGAACTTGACAATTAGAAAACTGAATAAAAAACTTCCATCTAAATTTGAATCTTCATCCTGAGATCAAATACTGGAAATACTGCTCAAAAATGTTGGGGTGGAGGGGCCAAGGACAAATCAACATCTCCTGTACAAATCTGAAGAATAAAGGGAGTAGCGACTGCCCCATAGTCATCACTGGGGGAAGGATCTAGAACAACTGTGAGGGTGCTGTGGCTTGTCCAGAAAACTAATCAGTTACTTGAACTGGTGCCTGCTAAGGTCAGTACTTACTAAGTTTCACTGTGTTAGTGTGACCTTGTTTATGCAGAAGCTATTACAGCACCAATGAGCTACTAGAGTATTTTTCAGAAGAGTGGACTGATTACAGTTATTCTCGGCTCTGATTAGCCAGATAGGCCCTTGTGATGATGTTAAACACACCACATTTCCCAACAATGACCATGATCTCATCATCAAGAGGAAATACTTTCCAACCCTTTTGTTTCGAACAGATACAGCAAACAAGAAGTACTCAGCTACCTTGCTCCAGTCTTTTGCCATCCACTTCGCTATTTCCTGCCTATGTCTATTTTGGGAGAGAACTGTTTTAAGAAAATTGCTTCTTCAAAAGTTCAGGTTTCGCTTACGCAGGCAGCTTGAGCCTTCTGTATCTCACTGGCTCCTCCCTCCTCCTACCCCCATGGTGGGGGAAAGGGCAGGAGCAAAAGGAGAATTCAAACAAGAGCGATCACATCTGCTTCTTTTAGTTACTGCCTTTCCTTCCTTTTAACTAAGGGCTATTTTTCATAGCACAGAGAAATAGTTCATGAGAATTCTCTCTGTAGTGACAGTCTGGGGTCCTTTGACAGCGGGAACTGGGCATGCAGGTGCTGGCATCACAGTAGTAGTTTTTTTGTTCTTTAAACTGACAATTCCAGGTGCCCGATTGCATTAGTTATTTGAGGAGAGTTAACCCCTGGCTCTGTATTTTTGAAAAAAAACCAAATAATTTCACGCAGGCCAAAAATTTCCTGTTGTTTTCAGAAAATTTGGAGGCATCAAGGCAACATTAAAAAAAAAAAAAAAAGATTAATTCCTGCTTGTATGATAAATATCAGGATAGGAGGATTTTGTGTTTGTATCACACTAGTGTATGAAATGGGAAAAAAAAAATAGGAACATAAGAAAGATCTTTGCACAAAGCTGGGAGCCTAAAAATGGTTGTGGTTTCTGCTTATGATGAGCTTCAAGTAGGTGGAAGCTGTGGTGCAGAAATGTCACATCTTTGTTCTTTTCTTAGGGATTTTTTTTTTTTTTTTTTTTATGCCAACATCATGGCAGCTGACAAGGAAAAGGCCTAGATAAGGGTACTCTGATCAGGGAATTTTCTATATTTACTCTCCTTCCACCACTCATATTTCCTCAGGGGGGGGAAAAAAAATCAGTGAGAAAGTATAAGAAATTCCCAGCTACGTTGTTTGAATTAAATTATATTTTTTTAAAGCAAATCAACTGAACACTTCCCACTAGTTCATCAGGTCAGTTTCCACCTCATCCATCTCATTTTACAGCCATATAGCTGTTTTCAGGTGTTTAATTCCGTTCTGTTAATCTCTAAATATCTTTTGACTCTGGAAAATATTTCAGAGTAAGTCTAGAGATAGCCACTCATGTACAAAACCGTTCAAGAACAATAACCCCATAGGCATACATACTCAGTTTTATATGCATTAATGATGAAGACAGCTTCAAGAGAGATGTTTTACAACCTTAAACCTCAAGAAAACAGACAAAATACACATGAAGCAGAAACACTTACCAGCTATGATTTTTTCAGAATGACACTGTATTCAGTTCAATTATGGATTAAGATGATCCCAGGTCTTACTTCAGTTTCAGCTGAAGTAAACAGGCGTGTTCTCACCAGAAGAACCAACGTCACACATAAAAAGCATCAAAGAACGAGCAGGGCTCCTGTTCTTCTCTAGTGTTCTGCTACGTATCAGAGGTGTATTCCAGGTGACAACAGTAATGCAGTACTCCTCTTTGCTTCTTTTTAAAATATTCTCCTGCTAAAGACAGTAGTTTTTCCATTAATCCTCCACCTGCAGCCCCAAATTCCAGACTGACAGACTAGAATTTGCTGTATGAAGGATGCTTTTATTAATCCTATAAATCTTTGTATGTGGTGCAATATTTAGCCCAGCCACATCAATGTTTCAGTGGGCATGACAGACAAACTCTTAAGGTTGACACAGAAGGAAGTGCTCACTGAAGTCATTACAGTGAGCAATGAGGTGATTTCCCACTCCGATGTTAAATCTGCTGCAATTGCACCGATGCTGTCATTCAACAGCCTCTGGCAATACCACAATACCACCTCAGTTATAGGTTTAGACAGCTTAGTTTAATTATTGTTAATAGCTTGAGAGTATCTTAAATTCTGCATCATGACAAAGATGCTTTGTGCCAAATAGAATGTTCCATTTGGTGCAATCTATATTTTTCAACTCAGTTCATGTTTTGTTTTGAGCTGATTCAAAGTAAAATTGTTTTCAATTTTTCACTTTGTCCATGCTATTGAAAAAACAGCCCTTCAGCCTTACTCTGTTGCCAGGTACCAAATTGTTCACTGATGACTTACAGACTCAGTTATTCTTTTGAAGAAATTGGCCAGTCTCAGATTTCGCTGTTGTTTGAGGTTATTCACAATCTATTCATGACAAAAAGAAAAAAATCCAACAACAACAGATATTAATTACATTTTCAAGTTCACAATTATTTACTCATGTGATCATAACAAAGCAAAATGTGCTGACAAAAAACTGACTTACAAATAAAGAAATTTAAACTTGACAGTGTTTAGATACCCTATCACTACCTGTTCTTTAAATCTAGGAATCGACAGAAACATTGGTCATGGGTTGCAGCATTCACTCTCCTAATTTTCCTTAATTTGGTAAAGATATTCAGTGTGTATTCCAGCTTTTCAGATCACCACGTGGGAGAACTCAGAAGGAAGATCTTTCAGCTTAACTAGCAGAAGGGTTTGCATCGGGCAGCTCATAGCTCATTATGTGAACAAGAGCCATGTGGAACATTCAAGACTCCTTCTCTTTGCATCCCAGGCCACAGACTGATGTGTTTTTTCCATCTTCTTAAACTACACACATTTCTCTGCTCTTTAAGTACTGTGCTCCTGCGGGAGCAGATCTGGGTGCAGCCAGTTGTTTGGCACAGAGAGTAAAAGAATCAGTGTGTTTTCTGTGGAGAAAAGGAGAGTGAGAGAGAGCACAGGGGTAATGTCCCTTTGACAAGGCAGCTTCACAGCTTTGATATTTCCTCTCTCTCCTTTTCTCTTTTTAATTAACTACGTGGCTACTATTTCCACAGAGCCTGAAAAACGCTCTTGCACTAGAGCAGCCTTAGTATTATTTTGGGGCTTCTCACGTTGCTGGGTAAGTCTAGACTATACCAGTGTTCTTCAGTCTGTGGCCTGCTGAGATACTGGACCATTTCTTCATTTGGGATATTGGAATATGGAATAATTGAGATACTATGGACTATTTCTTAAAGTAACAGAGAAAAGTAAGATATTGTCAGTTAGTGCAAATTCACTGTCCCATGGCCAAGAGCTCAGTGATCTCCAGTCACAAGAACTGGGAAGCCGCCAGGCCAGGACGTCTCCATTTCTGCTGATGCTCTGTACTACTGTCAGGCTTTTTGTAGTCAGCATCACCCGAACAGGTAAACATTTATTCTGCGACTATCACACCCCATGTTCCCACCTTCTAAAAGATTTAAAAGCTCACGAGCAGACGGTGACTTTTGTTTAAACAACATGCCTATCTTGTGGCTCCATTTTGGACTGAGAAACTGCTTCCGTTGTTGGTTTTCCCTTAGGGGCTCCACTTACAGTAAACACAATTAAGGCTAAACACATTATCTATTGTATATCATCATTAGAAACTGCCTTTTGCTTTTAGTGTTGTCTTTGTGTGTAGTCTGTTCTAGACACAAGCCATCCCTCAGTGATTAGAATGTTACAGCTCTACACTTAAAACCCTTTTTGAATTTAAGTGGTGGACAGGAGTAGATGCTGCAGTCTCTAAAACACAGTACAATGACATTACTCAAGGAATGGTCCAAAAGATTTTAAATCCTGTTCCAAAATTAAGCCGGAAAGGCTGCATTGCTACTAGCTGGCTCAGAAGGGAGACTAGATGGTGGTACAGGGTTCCCAGCAATGTAGAAACCCATCTTTGCATTTTCCTTCTGCATCAGCCTTGTTTTTACGGTCACAGTGAGTGACTTTGTTAGGAGTATGTGTTAAAAACCTAAGTCAGCACTTCCTGGCTTTATCTTAAAAGCGAGTTTTGCTCTCCAAGGATGCCAGCAGGACAGGGTACTGATGAACCATCCTTCCAGATTAACTGAGAAGGACGTAATTTTTCACACTTGTGTGTTTGAGTACATGCTGGTTTAGTTTCACTACTTCCCCTGCAAAAAGTGTGTTGCATAGACCGACATAAGCTACGAACACACCTCCTTCCATCAGATCTCATTACAGTCTTTCCTTATTAGACAATCAGAGGGAGGATCCAGCTCTGAACTCTCCAATTCTGGATCACTCCGGTGTCTCCTCCCTCACAGAACTATTGAAATATCCAGAAGTACTTTCTTAAACTCTAAACAGGAAGATCTGATGGTAGGTTCTCTGGATCTGTAAAGCTGTTCTTCATTTTCTCAGTCTCTCTTTCTCTCTTCCTGCCCTCCACACTCTGCTTCACCCTGGCAAAGCCCCGTGCCGTGGCCCAATGCAAGATCACTAAGAGCAGAGCAGCGAGCTGACGAGATCAGACTGAATGTGGCTGATCGGCCCATGCGAAAGCCCTGATGAGGTAACATCTGGGTCTTTCTCTGCTGTCAGTCATGTAATTTGGTTTTTGTCGATTCTGCTGATTAATGCTGTTACAACAAACCAGAGACAGGTTGCAAGGGCAGATGGGAAAGTGTCACAGCTGACAGATGGAGAAAAAAAAAAAGAAAAAAAGAAAAAAAAAAAGTAGTATTTCTGAGCTTCTCATTGCACTGGCCTGTCTGACTGCTACAGAATATTATTAGCCGTTTTACTATAAGCCACTGAGAGCGGCATAGCAAGAGAAATACTTTTATTTGCTCTGCAGAAAAAAACTGTATTTCACAACATTGACACTGGCTGATCTATTAATCACTCATTTGACCATTTCTTGAGAAATAAAATTAATTTGCAAGAGTTAATGAGAGACAGAACAATGCAATGTATTTCCACAGGTACATAATCTAACTTGCTTAATTATTATTCTTTTAAAAACACTCCCACTCCAACCAGGGCTGCTTGAGAGAAGCATGCTGTGTTCAAATTAACCTGCTCTCCGATCTGTCACTTGTATGAATTCCTTATGCTCCAGAAGTGAAACATTTGGTTAGGAGCACCAGTGTGTCTTTTGATCCTTCAGTACATAATCGCTGGGCATCTTGTCTGTCAGAAATATGAGAAGCAAATAGATCACCTCATGCACAGTGGTGAAATCCTCTCAAAGCCAATGCCTAGGAAAGATCTGGGAGTGGATGAGGCTGACTGCTCTGGTAATGAAGGTGTGCTGGGTGCCTCACTGTCACAGTAATAGCACTGTGACTGAGTGCTCATGATTTCAGCCCTTGAAGGAAGCACTGCTCGTGTCCATAGCATGTTGTCTTTGATGAAAGGCAAACAAATGATCAATCTCTTTTACCAGGGACAGATTTTGCCATTTCCCTCTGCTCACAATCCTTATTTGCCCACAGATGTAAGGCAGGCAGCAGAGACATTCTTGATTGATTTTCTGCATAGAAAATACTACTCTCTGGAATGATCATTAATTAGTGCCTACTTCCCAGTTAAAGTAGGAGGCAGGTGTGCGCATACCGGGACCATCACCTAAGCATTTCGTTTTTAGCTGAAGAGGGATCAGAAGAGGACTGAAGACAGGTGTTGGGAGTGGGACTGGGCTGCTTAGCTGTGACTCAAAGCCAGGGAGCTCTTCTCAGGATTCTGCTTCAACTCAAATCACTCCTGAACAACAGCTTCAAACTCCAGCATAGCACAACTTGCTGCAGCTGACTCATATCAGCATTTCATGCTGAAGCAGTTCCCTGTGTCTTCTTTTTTTTTTTCAGCCTAACAACTCAAAACCACTTACAAAATAAAAATGACATTACAGAGCTTCAGAGACTTCAAAACTAAGCTAAAGTGCATGACTGGAATACTCAGCTTGTGTTCAAGATACCCTACACTGGTAAAAAGACATCTTAATCTCTCTGATACTGCCTCCTAACAACACTCATGCTAAACAACTAGTTCCTGTTGTGCTGTGTTGGTGTTACCTCCATCTGATGAAACACCAGGAAAAAAACCCAAGGAGTTTAGAGCACCATGACATTTTCCTTGGCTTATTTTTCATCTTCTCTTTTTCTTTCTATGCAAATGCACACACAGAGACAACCAGGATGATTCCCAGTTCCTGCACTTACTGGACTAACTTCATTTCTGGTCGTTAGGTGGTAGTTTTCAATTCTTTTACTATCACCAAACAAAGGGATGTTTTAATGGTGCTCTCAATAAGCCAGATCAGTTTACTGTCCAAGTGAATGACATGGTAGCCCAGCCAGCTAGGTACCAAGGATGGTACACTCTGCACAGGCAGAATACTTGTCTTCACATGCCAAAAAAGAAAGTGTATCAGTATGGTTTTCACTTTACCATAGTGATCACAACTAGCAACCTCTCCAGGGTACATGACTTCTTTTTCATGTCACCTTGCCTGCAGAATAAGGACTGCATTAAAAAGAGTAGAATCTTAGCAGTTAAATAGGATTGAAACCCAAAATAGCAGAAAATTGCTTTAAATTACTCCACTGAGTACAAATGACTTGTAAATTCAGGAGGGACATACACCAAGGTAAGGATGTGTTTTCACAGCCTGACAGGAGAGCGTTAAGCAAGTTCTACAGTACAGTAAGTACCTTAACAACCATCCTACTTACAGCTGATTTCAGGATAATTCCCTCTCTGATCTCCTGTACTACTTTTGCACACCTTTAACTCTCTAAGTTCCTCCTGGCATAGTTCCAGATACAGATTGATAAACATTTGAACATTGCTGGACAACGGTTTCAGGAAATCATTTGAGGCAGAGGACTCTAACTTCCTCTACAGTGACCTTGCATGTCTTTTGTTTCCATCAAGAAAAGCACTGCATATAAAGTAGATGGGATCATTTTAATTAGTAAGGACTCGATACCTCAGCCACTGCTCAAGGCTCAAGGACAGGCTCATTGAGATGTGAGAGGGCTGTGGGAGCAAGTCCAAAAATAACTTTAAAGGTACCTAAATTATAAGGAACAGGATTATGGAGGACTGTAGGCCCTGGCCCCAATTTCAGCCAGAGGGAAAAAAACCCCCCCTTCATTCTGTCCCAGTACAGACATTTGAATGGCCTGTTTTGAACTCAGCAGTGGAAAGTCTTCATGTAACACATAGTGAAACAAGATACCGGATTAAAGAATATTTGTGAGTGACCATTAATAAGCAATACTCTTTCTTCTTATATTTTTAATGGAATGAGTGGTAAAAAGATCTAAGTAGATGGCTCTGGGGTTCTGTGGGCTTTTTGAAGTTTTGTTTGGTTTTGTAATTCTGTAACTTTGTTAATTATAGTGTAAAATCACTTAGAAGCAGATATTTCAGGATAGCAAATCCGAATACATTTAAACATGAGGCTTTTAGAAGTGAGAGAGAGACCTGACCGATTTGTATTTGTTTTGTCAGCGACAATCAGAGAGATCCGGACCAACGCAGACTGCAGGTGGCAGCATCCAGTAACCCAGCTGCAGGGTGAGCTGAGCCCAGATGAAAGCCAGTATGGGGTTTGTTGGTTTTGAATCCATGTCCTCTATTGCGAGTGATTTGGTATCTGTACAATTTCAGGCTGAATTTTCCATGTTAATACAGTATTGATTCTACTAATTAAGGTATCATTACTCTGTACTTTAGTTTTTGACCTTTATGACTTTGCTTTCTACATATTATTGTCACATTCCCGTACAACTGTAGTTGCATACTTCACAGGTAACTTGTATAAATTCCTCTTTGCCCAAGGCCATCTTTATCAACACACCAGCCACACAGAAAAGCTGTTTTATCCTTCCTGCCAAGCACAGAGGTACAGGGAATGCTGTTCTCCCTAAGTGGAACCTATTTTCCGGCAGATTTTTGTTAAGTGCTTTGGAAGTTCAATCATGGGAAAGGTGTAAAAGAGATGTGATCATCTACTGTAAAAAGGGAATATATGTTCTCCTATACAATGTCATTCGCTACTTACCAAGCAATCACAGTCATCTTCCAAGAAAATCTCAGCATAGGAATTGCAAGAATGCTTAGAATTTCCCCAAGTTAACTGATCAGCATTTGTATCTTTGATTATGTCAGTAGTTCAGCCATAAACCAACCACAACTAATAGCAGCTGTGCTGGGTTCTCTCCATGGTTTTTCTTCTAGATATGATGCTCTAACATACCATTTTTTTCAAGTGAAGAAATTGAAAGAAGATACAGGAATTAAATGTTTAAAGTTATATTCTTCTCTTGGGGAAGAAAAAAAAAAAATCAGATTCGGATCATTTTATTTGCTTCCAAGAAGCTGAAACTATAAGTATCACACAATCATAGAATATCTCAAGTTGGAAGAGACCCATAAGGATCTGATCCAATTCCCTGCTCCTCACAGGACTACCTAAAACTAAACACAGGTCTAAAACAACAAAAAAAAAATCTACAAGTGGTCCTAAATTATGCATGCTCAAAACTGACACCAGGGTAGTGCAGCGCCCTGCACTGGGACTAAGGCTAATTATTGTCCCAGTTCATTAGGAGACTCAAGAGCCTCCGGGAGCCTCCCCCAGGCAGAGACTGGACCCTGCAGCACCTCCCTTACCCTCAGACTCCTGGCTGCAGGGGCCTGAAGCCCCTCTTCATCAGAGAGCAGGCAGTGGGATGCTGTGGACTTGTGCCTTTCATCTCCTTTTCCCTTGTAGTACCAGATGGGTGCACATTGACCTTTTTGTGTCCCCCCCCTGAGGGGGGAGCAACCTCCAAAATATTTTGACTGCGCTCAGAACTACTGCTTGCAAAGCCTGTGCAAAGTCACACTCTCTGCAAGGGAACTGATATTTTTGGCCTATTTAAACTATGTTCAATCTCTTTTCCATGTTGCCCACTTTTATAACTAAACCAAAGTGGAGTTCTAGGGACAACTGGAATACTGAGATACTTATTCTTCTGACTGCACCAAAGTTTGTAATTAGACAATAATTCAGTCATCTGACCACATACTCTTTCTTACATCAGGAACAGCTCAGGCTTGCAAGCCAGCTCTAGCAATCAGCTCTTTCCAGCACCTCAGCCCTTACCACTGAAGTTAATTACTTGGTTGTGGATAACAACATTTTCAAAATGACCCTGAGGGCTAATGGTCCAGCCCTCTTCCTTCTGAGATCAGTATGATGATCTATAAGGTGGTTTTGTCATACACATCACGTAGATGGAAATCCTGTTGAATGCCATTGTCTAGAGAAGTCAGAAAGCCCATTAATTCAAGCAGAAAATTTTACAACTCTTGGACATGTCAAACACAGCCCAACTGTATAATCACCGGTGTCAGCACCGCATTCATGCCAGCAGAATGGGCTTTGTCCTCTCTGCACGAAATTTTTTAATTCTGTATTTTTTCCAGTCTGTGAGTCTACTCCTCCATGGTTCTGGCTCTAGTAGTTGTTAAGGTGTGATAACAACCAGTAGATGCAATTTCATTCTTATAGCAGAATTTCTCTGTTGTATTGTTTCATGCTGTGGTCCATTACTCCAAGGCACGAAGAGCCCAGCAGTAATCTCCCAGCTCCCAGCTGGCTTCCTGGAGCCTTGCCGGCCTTGTCCAAGCCAAACTGCATGGTGCCAGGTTGGAAGCACAAATATTACTGTTGGTAGTAAGGATGTATTAGCATGAAAGTAGAATATTCACATGTTGTGAATATGAGGACTTGACTTCTGAGCTAACAGGACAGAAAACCTTGAAAACCGTTAACAACCAAGCTGGTCAAAAAGAGCAAAAATTAACAACATACTTTATATAAATTCTCCATTAATTCTGATATGTTCTCACTGACTTTTTCCACGTACTGTTTCAAAAGTATGATTTTCAAATACCAAGTTAGGATTGTCGATATTTTTCAACATATAAAAAAGGAAAACATAAAGCATTTTTCATAAAGGTGTCCCTTGCAAACCAAAACAAATATTCACTAATTTTTCTTTGATTCAGTGATTAACTTTGAATTAAACTGTTAAGCTCTTTCTGCCTCACATCATCAATGAGTAAGAGTATGTGAATGCTACAGCCATCTTTCTGACACTGGGCTCAGAGTTTTTAGAACTGTTATATTAAAAGGACAAAAAATAAAATTAAAATAATTACTTTTGTGCTCCTAACAAAACTAAGTAATGTTCCCCGCTGTGGGTAGGCACAGAATCCAGCCATAGCAGGTTGGGGTTTCAGATTAGTTGCAGAGCATACAGTGATTTTTCAATTCCTGCATGGCATGTGCCTGGTTCTTTTTTCTACATCTTTTTTCAACAGGCAAATTACTAGAAAAAGCCTATGGAAAATTTTTCATGTTGGAGATCAGATTTCATTTGGAAACCACTGCAAATAAGTGGCTTCTGCTTTGGTTTGAGCTATGTGCCATGTGTCACTCAAATATTTACTTTGCATATTAAAACAACTCATCTTTCGATCTTATCTGAGAAGAATGATGTTTCATATTTGAGTCACTCTTATCCTTCTTGTGTAATTAGTGCTCTAAGAAATATGTTGCGTTCAGATACCAAACAGGACAGGCAAGTTCCCAGTCAGTGGGATGTACGCTCAGCTATTGTAAACTGGCGTTTTAACTGGGAGAGGAAGTTTTTCTGCCTGCACTATATTTATGGCAGACAATAGCGTATTCACAGACATTGAGGTTTCTTGAATTACAAAACAATTCCAGCTCCAGGTACCACTGACTGCAAATACCTGCTGGTGTAAACAGGAGTGGAATTGTATGCACAAGGTCTCTGCTTTTTATAACTGGAAGGATGGTTCAGATTTTCCTCCAAGGAAAGGACCTTTATTCATTGTTTGTTTTCCAGTAGCAGAGAAGCTATATCAAAATACAGGTTATATGTAATAAAATCTTCATTCAACTTTTTTTTTTTGTCATACTTTAACAAAAGTTTCAGTCAACTGGGCTAGACCTTGAACACGAAACAGCAAGAAAGAGACAAGCATGCTTCAAAGAACACAGGAGCTATTTAAAAGGCAGCAAAGGGAGGAACACATCTCACAGTTTCATCCACCTACAAGTTAGAAGCACAGCGTGAGCCAGCTGGCTGAGTCCCCCCTAAAGTCAATGGGGAGATACAGAAAACTCCACTGTCTTCCATTCCACCCTCATACATGGTGTGAACAAGGCCTGGACAGGGAGAAGAGCTGCCCTGTCATCTGCGCTGCCCTGCTGGTGCATCCTCAGGTCCTGGGCCAGGCTCCAAAGCTCCCAGAGCTTTCACTGGGACAGCTTCCCTGTGATACGGCCTTACCTACGGGCCTGTGTAGGGCTCAATATCCAGAAGTGCTTGGGCTCCACCAGCAGCTATGGAAGAATCCCCAGGTGAGGTTTTACAGCCTTCATCATCACAGTGATCCTTCTGATCTTAACACCATGGTTACAGCATCCACAATGGGAACTAGGGCTATCAATTATACACAGGAAAAAAAAAAAATCTTTAATCCAGTTGTTCCATGTATGAGAGATTGTAAGCAAAAATAGGAAAGAAGCCCCAAAATAATTGTCAGTGTAGCTCCTACACACAAGAGGCGGCTATCTTTTGTGATGATAGTAAAAGCAAGTAGGTCTTGATGGACTCATTTATGATTATTACACCTTGTTTTTCTTTGATAGCATATATGATATTCAGAGGGCTGATATAATGATTCAAGGGGATGGATATAATCTTTCTCTTAGCAAAGTATCACACTGTTCCTCTTAGAGCAAATAGTGTAATTAAGATTGCAAAAGAAAGCCAGTGATACACATGTAAGCACAAGTATAAAATCTCTCAGTTCCCCCGCAGGCTGAAGAATCACGGTGAGATTAGTGGGTGACCACAGGAGGGAGAAAAGCATGTATGGCAGGAGACAAGAAGATTTTTGCATCCTCTCATCTCACCTATAATAAAGGCTGAAGATGTGAGAACATGTGCATGCCCGGTGCCACTTGGAACAGGTGAAACAGAGCTGCCTCTCAAGTGAGTGCCCGCCTCCTGTACACCTGTAAACAGCCCTAGGAGCTTAAACAACTCCTGGTTCTTTTATGAGTGTCAACTTGGCTGTATGTTAAGCATATTAAAGCTGTTGTAAATATTTAAGCACTTAAGCCGCCCTACACCACAGTAAGAATTTCTTGTGCATGAACACTTTTGGATGCATTCATGGTTTCATCATTGGTTTTCCTCTACTCTTCAGGGGGAAAAAAGAAAAAAAAGACACCCCTCCCCAAAGAAATGGGCCCTTTCTTCCACGGATTTGTTTCCTGCTTAATGGCAGTGTCTCTGATTGCAATGTTACAGTCACTGAAAAGCAAGGAGTGAAAGATTTCAGGGCTAGTGATTATCATCTTCACAACATAAACAATATACATAATTACTTTTATATATCATCATGGAAGAGGGAAACTGTGGCTGAGTCTAAACTGTGCCCTCCAGAACACCCAGTATACCTTCAGAAAAAAAATACATCGTCTTACAATATCCTGCCACAAAGAAATATTAATCTGATAGGCAACCACAGCCATCCTAAAATCTATCTTTAACCTACCTTATCAAATGATTCCATGAAGACAAGAAAATCCAGTCTGTGCCAAGTATCCATGCAGTTCCCCACGCTGCCGGGCAGGAGCAGGAAGGGGAGGGAGGCAATCCTGCACAGACGGCCCCTGTGGCACACATCTTGGTAGCCATTCCTCTTCCCAGTCTCACATGCTATGGACACTTAACTTGAAAACAGAGAGAAATATATGAACTTTTTGGTATCCGTGGCTTTTTTTCCCAATAGGCACATACATGCTCACAAACTTATTGCTGAGGTGCAGGTCACAGGGGACTCTCACAAGCATCATTTAACAGATATTTAGCTACCATATATATAATAAATAATAATATAAAGGGACTATCCTTGACTCCATTTTATTCTACAGATGCTACCGTTTTGACACTTCTCTTTTCCTTCCTCAACACACAGTGTTTTCACCAGACCTTAAAACACCTCTTCAAGGAATGCTATGTTGCAGTATGATCATGCAGTGACTAAACTTGATCCAGCTTCTGTCTATACTGACAGGTAAGTTCTACTACCCTAAAAGGAGAGAAGAGAGGAGTAACAGGAATGAGAAAGATCATGGGTCAAGATAAAGACAGGAGGATCACTTACTGATTACCATCATTGGCAAAACAGACTCAACATGGGGAAAATTAATTTACTGCCAGTTAAAATAAATAATTTCAGATAGTGGGAAACAAAAAGGCAAACATTAACACAACACCTCCCCTCTCCCAGACTCTGCTTCACTCCTGACTCCTCTACCTATGCCGAGCGGTGCAGGGGGAATGGGGGCCTGTGGTCAGTCCATAGCAGCTCCTTCCTCCTCACACTCCCCAATATAGTCCCATTCCTCTGACTTATCCCATATTTCAGCCTCTTCAACACTCTCTTACTACCTGTTTTTAAACACTATAGCTATACCTCTTGACTTTTAACATCATCAAATATCCTCAGTGTCCTACCATATTTAGCCATGTACATGGGAGTGATCTTCTTTTCCCCTCATCAGAAATGACCAGTGAACCCTCAAAAATAAACCCTTTCCTGGGAAAACGTTGTCAAAATAATACATCTCCCCAAAGAATTTTGGTTTCAGCAAAGCAGCGTTTTAACATCTCTATTAAAATTAAGTTGTGTAATAATAATCCAATAAGTCTATTATCCTCTTTACACAGAGAGAACACAGAGGAGTGGAAAACTTGCCCAATAACAGAAAACCTGTGAAAGAGCATCGATTTGAAATGAAAAAATAGGATCAGCCACAGTTACTGTCAGCCATCTTTTCATATTTTTAGTTTAGCCTAGAGATGTATCTCTTGTCAGGGGAGTCCACAACTACTTTGATGATGGTCAAATGTAAGTCACAGCACACGTGCAGTGCACAAAGTGCTGAGTCTCCATTCTTGCCAGTGAGGTGAATCTGAGCAAGTGCTCTGTATCTGGTCCTCCAAGTCCAGATGATTCGATGTGCTTGCAGGTGATGTGCTCTCACCGTTAACATGAAACCATCCATTAACAACAAAAATCTCCGTTTCAAAGAGTTTTGCAAGTTATGGTGACAAAAGAAGCATAAAAACTTGGAGTGCTCAACTGTTCACATTCTTCTTCCTTTATCCACGGGCAGTTTCTCAGCTGTACCTTACTATTTTGCTAATTATTGTGCAATCCTGACCTCTCAAGGTCAGGGGCTTCCTGCACTGCTGCAGCCCTTTCTTGAGTAAGCCTTTGTTTGCCCAGGAGCTGAGTGACCAGGTTTTGGACTGGCGATGTGAGGCCCCCAGGCAAACCCGATGCATCACGCTCTCTCCTTGTCAGGAGCACTGCAGATGGGTTCCTGTTGTGGAGAACAGCCTGCACGGGACAGTTTCACAGTGGGTTTGGATGAAGAAAGAATGGTCCTTACTAAGAAGTTCATGTGGCCACTGTTACACTTGGAGATGCCAAATCTGTGCATCTGGGGAAGGTGTTTTAGTTTTTGCTTTTGTTTCTCACAATCCAAATATATTTTAATGGGCAATAAATTAAATTAATTTTCCCCAAGTCGAGTCTATTTTGCCCAGTATGGTAATTGGTAAGTGACTTCCTTGTCTTTATCTCAACTGAAGAACACTTCCATCTTATTTTCATCCCCTGTACTGTTGAGGAGGAGACTGACAGTGTTTGGGTGAGCATCCAGCAGCTGGCCAAGCTCAACCCACCACAGAGACAGAGCATCTATTTAACAAGAAGTCCAGTTTAGCTACAAACCTAGTTACCAAGAATATCCTAGCTATAACATCCATGGTTACCACCTTGCACAGATATATTTGTTAGTCTAAGCACAAAAGCTTAATTGGTCAGGAATCATTAACTTTGACTTTGATAACAAAATCAAAGAATCATCAGCTTTGATAACAAAATATCAGAACCCCATATACAACTGTACTTTTCATCATTCTCTGTGATGGTTTGTATAGAAGCACCATGGGTGAGGTTGTCCTCCCGCTGTTTCCGTGCTTCTTCTAATTGTCTTCATGTAGCTTTCATGAAGTAAAATTTCTGGGATATTGGAAAACTATCCGTGAAAAAACTCTGATGCAAGCCTGTCACACAACATTCCTTTTCCTGCAGAGCAGGTGTGAGCAGTAGGCTGGGACTGCTGGCGAACTGGGGTAATTATATACTCTCCCAACCTGACTCGCTCGCGTCTTCAACTGGATAAGCTACTGAGGCATGACGGCAGGACATGTCACTGGCATGGGTGCTGCTTTCTTTCCTTGACACAGCTGTATTGCAAAGACATGGATGAAGTGATCAACTTTTGAAGCTCTTTTGCTCCCCCGATTTACCAGAGCTACCTAAAGGTAAGAGCTTTCAAATTACTCGGGATCAATACTGTGTTTACTCCTTAGGAAATAAGGAAAAGGAGGTGGCAAAGGACTAAAACAGGCAGCTCAAGGAGTTTGACAGCTGTGGCTCTTGGTTGTAAATGTTAACTTGCTATGATTAAATTGTCAAGATTTCAAAATCTGCAAGCTCTCTCTGATGTCCCTAAAATCTGGAGGCTAAGACTCTTCTCAGGATATTTTAACCTTCTCCTAGAACAGATCAGAGATGGAACATAGGAAAATGAGCTTTCTGATAGGGTGAAGATGAGAACACTAATA
Source organism: Athene noctua (assembly GCF_965140245.1). NCBI lineage: Eukaryota > Metazoa > Chordata > Aves > Strigiformes > Strigidae > Athene > Athene noctua. The sequence continues at coordinate 16,302,809 of NC_134051.1, read as the reverse complement.
AGAATGGAAAGTCAAACGAATGCACCATAGGAAAGCATAAAAGCAGGGCACACACACCTGCTTCCTTCAAATGAATGTTTGACTAACATAATAACTTTGTTAAGAGTTGCTAAACCAGGTCCAGATGCTACATGACACATTACTTGAGCTGTTCTATCGTTTTTCAATTGAAGGACAAGTTATGGACATTATTTTTACATGGGTATAAATGAAATGCTGGCTACCCATGTTTCAGTGCTGTCAGTAAGGGAATGTTAATCCATAAAAGAATTAAATGAAAAGATGGCAAACAACAAATTTTAAGGTAATGATGAAGTGCTGGAAGCAATTGCATAAGACTGCCCTCAATTCTGACAGCTGACGGGAACACGAAAGAGGCAAAGGCTGAATCTAAACTCATAATTTCCTGTCTTCTGTTGTTTGCTCAAGTTTTAAGATGAGGCATAACCAAATGTGGACCATGTCACTGCAGAAAGGTCGCAGTGTCTCCCTGATACAGTGTCTCTGTATACAAGGAGCTGAGCAAAATCAAGACTAATTTGCTCGTCCTCACTGTTGCAGAACAGGAACTGAGCCCAACTTTTTTCCCCCTTAGTCCAGGTTAATGCACAAACCACTGGACAATACTTCCTTTTAGTGGTTAGTGCTCTATTTTTTGAATTATAATTAGGGAGGGACAAGTTCTTATGCAATCCCAAGGTCCAGTTGTGCTCATCCTTCAGAATAAGGGCCCTTTAAATGTGAGTAAAGTTGGTCATCTGAAGGAAGCAAGGAATTCTACCGCAAACAGTAAATTAAGGAACAAGATTCAGGAGATAGATCTGGTTTGCGTCAAAGGTTAAGGCAGAAATCAGTGATGGAGCTTATACAGTATTTTAATTAATAACCTTGACAGAAATATAGGAGTGGCTAATAAAATATATGAATGAAGAAACAAATTATGGAAGCAGAAAATCTATTACACAGAATGAGAAAGGCTAGAGAACTGCTGTGACAGAATTCATACGTATCATAATGCTACAAAGCAGTCCATTTAGAAAATTATATCAGGAATTTCAGCTACAAGCTGGGAGTTCATTAGTACAAAATGACATTGGAGGAGAAAGACCTACTGCTGGTTAACGACAGCATAAATACAAACCATCAGCACGATACGGCTGTGGAAAAGGAAAAAGTGCTACTGGATTATTCTAAAGACAGCATTTCCATTAAATATGACATTCATACCATTATATGGGCTGAGGACAGAGCTCACTGGTCAGTCATGGCCAAGAAGGATGAATTCACTGTACAGAAATGGACTCAGCAAGATTGCTTAGCCCTGTGAAGGAAAGGCTGCGGAGACAGAAATGTTCTTTGGGCTGGCTTGGGAGGAGAAGGTTCTTCTATAAAAGCATGATGCTGGTACAGTAACAAACCGGAATAAACTACCACGAATAATTTTAGGCTCGAAGGTTTGTGAAAGTTTACGGTATTTTGAACTGCTTTAGAGGGGAGAGCAACAGGAGCAGTAAATGTCCTAGATTATAGACGGGAGCTGCCTTCATGAAGGAATAACCCGACAAATGTCTGACCTGGGACAGGACTGGAAGATCCAGGGAGTCCCTGCTTGTCCAGCAGTCCATGTAGGCAGGGCCAGGCTCCATCTGCATGCACAAGTACTGCGGGTGCCTGCGCAAGCCCAGTAACCAGGTGGCCAGCCCTCTGGGCACACATCACAGCAAATGAACACTGGGTTGTACTCTTGAAAACAAAACAAAAACACCCCCCTGAACCTTCCAAATCTCTATGTGTCTGTGTCACCATTTACAAAACCATGAAGGAGAAGGGGTTCTCTCCAGAATGGAAAAAGCAAAGAGCTCTTTCTTCCTCAGTGGAGCTCAGTTCACCAACATTCCACTCTTTAGTATATGCTCCCTCCTGATTTTGTGAACAATAGTTATGCTTGTTTTACTCAACTTCCACGTAAACCAGGGGAACCTGGATTACACATAAGTAACTTCCCACATGAGAGGAGGAGAAGCAATATCCACACACTGACTTTCAGGGTTCTGCCCAGCTTCCTGGCTCAATGACAAAAACATCCTGATGACTTCAACAGATGAACCACCAACTTCTTCCACTGACCACTTCAAGCAGTGACCTTACATATGGGCTAGTGAGTCAGTGCAGTCAACAGACAAGCCAAGGGAACCAGGTGAAGAGTTTGCAAGAAGTATGGTTCATGTTCAGTTGAATCCCCCATAGCTACATCCTCTCCATTTGAGAAAGGAAGATGGTAGCCTGATACAGGCTTAAAAGTCAGAATAACTGTAGGATTTAAAATTAAATTCAGGAGTAAAGAACAGGGAATTGGCAGAGCGTCCTTCATCTCATTGAAAAGGTTGTCTACTTCAGATGTCCTGAATAAGTTTTAATGTCCAACTTCTAATTTGCTGCCAGCAGTCACCTTCTTTATCCTCTGTTTTAAGGATAAGAATAAACAAATACCTGAATCCTGCTCCCCAACTCTTTGTTTATCTGTATTAGAGCTGGAGCTATTCCTTCCTGAACATCTGAAAAGCCTCAGCACATTGTGAATGTTGTCATAATGACCAAGTCAGGGCTAAAGGGAAAAAAAATCTCTCCACTGAGGAATTCAGTGTTTCATTGTTAGCCAAAAAACTAGCATTAATTGCTTCAATAAAGTAAAACAGAGGCACTCCATATTGTTCAAGCCACAGATGTAATTGCATGCCAGCAATGGCATTTTATGGTCACTCTTTAAAACAGAAGAAATTGAACTTGTCTTATAAACACAGCTGGAAGGGCTAAATGCCCAAGAAAACATTCAACTAGTGATGACAGGAGAACAAGAACACATTACAGCAAACCGAAAGCCTTTGGACTAGTATCCTACAAGCCAACAGATCACTGGTGAAAACTGCTCTATCTCCAAATGTCCATGACATCTGAAGATCAGTTACTATAAAGTTTCAATGTTAATCTTCCAAAATACAAAACTTTTGAAGATATTACCCTATCCTCTTCAAACACCTGAATCACTTAATGTTTCCTCCTAAAATCCATCTTCCCTTTTTCCGTCTCTGAACCCGCTCTTACTGAAGTCAATGGCAAATCCCACACTGGCATCAGCTGGAGCTGGAATGGAGATTAAACACTTTTCCTATAAAGTCACTGCCTCCTGTCCTGCCTAAGATTCTGGATGCCATCCTGATACATGATGCGATAGCTAAATATGATAACCTCCTGCCAGACGACATGATCCAGCCCTTATTGCCAGCTGTAGTACAGACAGGGCACAGAGACAGCCCTTTGCAACTTTAGTTCCCCTCTCACATATCAAAGTTGTCCCTCCATTTTCTCCTCTGCTCCCAGAGAGCTAGGTATTTTGTGCTGTTACATCCATATCCAGGTCCTGGGAGCAGCTCCACTGCTTCAACTGGAATAGAAGATAGGTCAGTGCCAAGCACTTCTGAAAACTTTTTAGAAACTTCATTTGGAGTCTGCAGTACGAGACCAAAAATTAACCTTGCTAAAACAAGCCTCAGTTAAATTAAAAAAAAAAATATCTGTAAATCCTGATCAGCTTTCACAGATGTACCACATCATTTTTTTAACTAGGTCAATCTACTTCTGAGGAAGAACTGCAACAGAACAGAATACCAAGGTAAGGGAAATGTTACCTGGACTCCGACACACATACATCTGCCAAATTGCATCTGCCTCCTCTCCTTTTCACAGTATAATTTCTGAATCTGAATTGAGAAGTACTGCAGTGAACTTCAATTTTCAAATGAAATCGTAAATACTTCATTGGCACAGGCTCATAAGACTAAAACAAAGATTCATCAGCACTCAAGTAATGAGATTTCTGAAATAACTGTCGAGTAGCTGCCAGTTTGTGGTCTGCTGAGCTATACCTAGGTCAAAACTGACATGAATCCCACGGGACTCTCTAGGCTCATGAACGCTTCTACTTCAAATACTACAATGTCATCTTTGAAGAAGTGTTTGTTGGAAAAGCATATTTCCAACGAATTTCAAATCAAACTGGAAAAAGTATTTCTGAAAGGAGAAAAATTATTTACATAGACAGGGCTGTCTCTCTGCCCACCACTGCAAACATGCAGCACCTGAAAAACCTTTCTGAAAAATACCACAAAGAGAGGAGGAAAGTCATCATTCTCTTTGCAAGTAGTTGAACCATACATGGAAGGCCAAATAAGAACTCTGTTAGGACTCCTGAAAACACTGTCCACCATGTGTCTCGGTTTCCCCTTTACAAAGCACAAAAGGCAGTGCCCGTGCCTCTCTGCAGGCACGGGTCGAGCTCTTCTCATCTGTGGGATTATTTAGCTAGCAGGGACATTTGGGAGGGAATGTGCAGAGGTGCGGGTGCGAGCTGCAGAGTGGGGCCCTGCCGTGGAATTCTGCAGTTCAGCAGCTTTGCTTGGCCGCATGACAACTGCTCTTCACACCAGAACACAAGTGCCTGGAGCAAATCCAGAGGAAGATGATGGAAACTGCAGTTGCCCATTCTCCCCTAGGATATGTCCTTCCTGGAACATGAAGGCATAAAGGCTTTGTCATTTCCACCTTCCTTTCCCTGAACTGGCTCTTTGCGTATATGCCTCAGGGTGTGATTTGCTTTTTTTTTTTTTTTAATACTAATTTCCCCAGGACTCAGTGAGCTTTATTTTCCAGTGCAAACTGATTATACCGATACATAGAAAAGACTGAGACTTCAGAGGAGAAGGCACAGACTTGCTTTCTGGGACTATCCAGCTAAACCAAGCTCTCACTTCATGAGTGCACAAGGGTCTGCTCTGCCCTCACAGAGAACTCCATTTGCTCAGTGTGACTGCAGAGAAGACAACTTACCTCACATCCCTAGCTATTAAAAGCAGGGGCCTCCTAGATGTTACTGGTTTCTGGAGGGGAGTTTATAAGGACATTTTCCTATGCTTCAGGAACTGCTGCCTGATATTTCTCCTTAAGATTTTTTCCTACAGGGTTACTAACACTGTCGGTTCTCTCCCGCACCTTCCTATCCAGCAGCTAATCACATCTGACAGTCTCTAGCTCTAATCTATAGCAATAACACTAAAGGTCGGGGGTCACAGCCCTAAGAGCTCTCGAGCATCACAGGCATGGTTGCAACCAAGAACAAAGAGTAATCACTTATAGGCCAAATGAAAGGATCTACTAAATTGCATAAAATACCCTAGAAAATGCCTTTCCTGGACCTCTGGACTTGCAGCATTCCAGCCCAGAGGGTATCTAAACCCCTGGTACTTTCTCCCAGGTAGGCTGAAGAAACTCCTGCAGAAGCTGAGGCCCAGCTGCCTATCCAGTTCTCCCAGCTCATCTGCTCTGGGGCAGGTCCTCCATCACAACACACAGAGCTACTGGCAGCACTATCAGAAGCACATAACAAGACACTGAAAGTGAGAAAACCCCGGGTACCAACTTTATCAACAGCCTATGGCCCACAGCCTCTGTGCTTCAGGGCTCTAGTACATCAAACACAACCCAGTCCAGTGAGACTCCCACACTACTCCCAGCTCTGCTGCTGATTCACTTCTGCATCTCTTGTCCTATAATACGTTTAACTGGTGATATTACACTAATACCTCACTGGGTGGAGCAAGGATTAGTCGGTGTTTGCCTGCATTCAGCTGTTAACTTGCAACGCTCTCGCTGTGTTAACCATTATTATTCCCTCCTACTCTGTGCCTCATGACAGGCCTTTTGCCTGGGCCTACAGTCACTGGAGGAAATGCAAAAGCTGTTTCTTCTTTTTCCTGTTTCACGGTGAGTGAAATGAATTAATCAGAAACGTCACCCAAACTGACAACACCCAGTATTTAGTACATGGTGTTTAAGTACCAAGACAGCAATAGGCCAAAAACTTGAAGAGACTCCCTATAATTTTGCCCGCTGATCCTTGTCCCAAGGAAACAGTCCTTGATCACCACTGGCTAATGCAATACTGTCTGCCATCACACTCCTGAACCCCCAGTTAACCACTGTCACACTGTCTTTCTTCTCTGTAGATCATTACTCCCCTTTGGCTCTCAGCTTCATCTCGATTCTCATCTTTTTTCTTCTCAATGGGATCTTCGTGAAGCTTTAATAATGGCCTGACACCCCCAATCACCTGTTTTAGCTTCTTTACAACAATGATACCAAGATACACCTTTCTCCATCCCTCCTCTCCAATCCATACATTAGAAATTTTCTCCAGCATCTTTGGCCTTAACATGGCCAGTGCTGTATTTGTCATTTTTTCCCACACCATCCTACCTAGTCCCTTTATTATTCATTCTGCTACCATTTCCTATATCCCATTCATTCAGATTTGTGAAAATTCCATCACTTCTTCCCGAGTAATATTTTAAAATTCCTCCTTTTCTTCCTCCCTAAAAGGACTCATGCTTTAGCTCAGCACTATTAATCCCTCCTCTTTTGGTCTCCCCCACACATATTGTCCTCTAATATACCTTAAAAACAGACCTGTTGAGCAGCTTGCCTTGTTCAGCAATTTCTATCCTACTCTGGTTTGACCTCACATATTCAGGCAGCTGGTGCCGACTTGCCAAATGTTACATTTCTCAGTCTCTGTTTACTTATCGTAACAATAGGACCCCTCACTTTTGCATCACCAGTGTGTAGGCACAGTCTTGATCCAAACCAGGGAAGGCGTCTGAACAATGACACGGGACATTTAGCTGGAACGCGAGGAGCTACGTGGAGTTACCTAAGCAGCCAGTGAAACTGCACCAAACTAATTTAGCAGCTCCTCACAAACATCTTTGCTCCTCTTTCCCCCCAAACTGCCCTTCCTTGCTGACCTGTGCAAAAGTAACTTTCTTCTGCAAAGGACTCCTGTGGTTAACGTTAGTAGGAAATCAACTAGTTAATACTAGTTCAAGACACAGCTAGGAGTAATTAGCATCATTCCATTTACAGTAATACAAACACACATCTCCAGCTGTGTCCTATTACTCCCACTCTCCTTTATTGTGAGGAACAGTTCTTGCTAACACCTGCAAAACACCTATATTTCATGACCTGATCTTGTTCAGAGCCTCAGGCAGCGCAGTCATATTTAATAACGATCTTGCCCAACAAAAGTGTGTCACAGTGGTGATGATAGTTTCACAGTACCAAACTGGTCACAGTAATGGTGATGATAAGGTTGCACAATAACCCGATGAAAGACAGATCCAAATTGCCACTGGTTGCACTGTTGTAGGCTCTGACTTAATGACACATGAAGGTTTTTCACAGGTGCTCCAAAGCATGCCCTTCCCCTTCTTGATTATTTTGACGATCCATAGAAAAAAATTAGGTGAACTTTTCTGCAAAGGTAACACTTCCAGTCATGAGTTTACACACTTTGAACAGTGTGTTTTCTGGGGGAACATTTTTAGCTTTGCAGCACAAAGAAATATGGAAAGATGGTATTTTCTGCTCTCCCATCCCATCTTCCTCATCATGAAGTGTAACAGGAACCGACTGCGCTTCAGTCTATAAAAAAGGCAGAATATGAGAACTGCTAATTTTCCTCTAAGTAAAATCTGAGTGTGAGAACTATGAATTAGAAGCAGGCATTGACAAATACAGGGCACTGAAAGTCACTTACGCTAGACTTTATTTTGCACTACTTTTGGCAGGTAAACTGCGGAGATGTCTAATGAGAAGGGACGTGTGGAAATTCCTATGATTATGTACGAACCTCACCATGAACACTACATGCAAGAACCCTCTGCACCAGAGTACTGCAGCCAAGGGGGTAAGCACAATTCACTGGGAGGGTTTTGGAAGGAAGCACCCCCGTGACGGTTGTGTGGCAAACGCTGCTTGGTTTCCAGAGTGGAGCTGAGTGAGCTCACAAAGGACCAAGCTTTGCCAGGACATGATGAGTTTAGAAAGCGCCCATGCCAGCATACAAAACCCAGGGTTGGCGTAGGCAAGTTGGTGGGATATCCTAACAGAAACATCATTTAAAATGGCAAAAAAAATATTTTTGTTTAGTTAATAATTTTTCAAACCACACCTGCTTTATTGGAAGAGGAATTGCAGCTGTATCTCTACAATAATTTAATATTCCTAATGAGCAAATGTTCACCCAGCAAACTTTGTACACGGACCGGCTATGTCTTGCTTAAACTGTAATTCAGTTTTCCAGAGGACGGGCCTTTTCCCAGATGCTCCTGGTGCCCAGAGCTGCCCTCCCTAGATGAGTCAGTTCTGCAGCCAGATTCTGTAGGGATGAACGACCCCTGGCCATTGCTGTCTCATGGGGAAACGTCATGACTGAAGTGCTGGCAATTCAACAACTGCAAGTGGGCACTGACAGCTGCTGCTCTGCTGGGTTGGCTTTTTCCCTCTGAAACTAGGCACTGCTCGCACGCCTACACTAGTATCTCACAACACTCCTTTGTCTTCTGCCTGTTTGAGCCCACGCTCGTTGAAAGACACACTGAGATATCAGTGATTTTACCTTTATCTTCCTGCTATTGAGGAAATTGCCATTCAGACAGGACTGGAGCAGAAACCAGAATGGCAGGTCAGAAGGTGATTAGTAAGTCTAGATGTGTCAGTACCGGGCCTCTAAACTTGACTCATTTTCAGAGCATTTTACTCCCATCAGCTCTTTCTGTAAATATTTTTGTCTTCAAGGACCTCTCCGGCCTCCTTCTAAACTCAGAAGGGCTTGGAAGAGGTTGGAGGGGAAAAGTCTCACTTGTGAGCTACTCAACCGAGGGACAGGCGCTCAGCACATCTAACACCAAATTGCAGGGACTTGCACAGGCAGCAGGTCCTTCACTAAAACACACCAAGGGATAACTCACTTGTACTAAGTACGTTCCTTTTCTAGATCCGAAGGAAATTCTTTACTTTTTGATGTTTTACAAAGTTATTTTTCCACAAATACCCCCCCCCCCTCCAAAACAAAAGAAAAACCCAAACCCTAAACACACCACATTAAACCACCACCAAACCCAAATGCCATTGCGAATCTCTCTCACTTTTGGCAATATTCAAGGAAATATTGCTAACATTTTTTCAACTTTGCCACTGTATTTTGTCTCACTCTGGAAAATTCCAGGTTTATGTCCCTTTTTGTACCCCCGTGGGATTATTCCCTGGTTGGACTCACGTTGTTTGTGAAAGCCTCAGTGGTGCAGGCTGGACTCCCACGTCAGGGCTGCTCTGTTTGAGGGTGAGGGCTTCTCTGACACTGTGTGGGCTTGACCAAACAAGACTTCTCATAGGGATTGTCCTCCTGCTGCAGGCCGGTCTGGTAGTTTGATCCACATCCATGCTAGCTAGCTGTAAAGTTTTATATATTAATTTATTTTGAATGTATTCATGAATGTATTTTTTAATACATTCATTTATTTAATGCTCAGGTAGGCTGACTGCATTCTTAATTTGTAAGATTAGTAAAAGAACTAAAAAAGCATGAGGTGTGTTAGTCACCAGCTTCCCTTCTCCACAATAAAAGGAAAAAGATCTTTAACTTTTTTCTAGAACAAAGGGTATGATTAAATTACTTGGCTGGAAGCTGAAGGAAGATAAAATTCAGACTAGAAAAAAGGTTCTAAATACTAATAGGAAGGAGAGTAATCACTGAAACTAGTTAGAGGTACTGTGAATCCTTTATCAATGGAGTCCTTAAGTCCAAATATCAATCCAATGTTATGCTGGAATAGATGCAGCTGCTGCTTTTGTGTTGAAAAAAGGATTTGGTTTCTCAGCTTACATTGTGTAGAAAGTGAGACTAGCTAGTCACTGTGGGCTCTTCCGTCTTCAAAAAAATACATGAATCAATTCAGTAGCATTTTTTCCCTGTCTTGTACTTCGCTGAGCGACGTCAGGCCTCCCCTGCGAGGCACCTCCCCACGCAGTTTCTCATCAGACTCTGAACAGGACTTTCAGGGGGCAGAAGCTGTATGTATTTTCACGTTTTACCCTGTTTTTCTTTGCCTAGGGGGTTATGAGTATCCTTCTCCCCCACCTTATTCCTATCGAGAAACAGCCACCCTTGAGCAACCAGGTAAGTGCCAGGGGACTGGGTTTCTGACAATGTCTGTGGTTCTATGTGCTAAGAAAAGTGTAACGGTTTTAGTTTTAAAATCAACAGTGAAGATTCGACTTTTCTGACCCTATCACAATCTAAGAGGCTGGAAAATTTCCCTAGAAATGTTGAAAGATAAACTGAGAGACTCAGACTTGTTTCTCCAGCATTAGCCAATCTACAGAAGCACCCATTTTTTTAAAACCAGCTAGGGGCTACAACTTTCAGAACAAGTAACTTCAAGTCCAGTGTATTTTGCTCTTCCTGTTCTAGTCACCTTTATGGAAGTGGAGAAGGTCAAAGGAGACTTTGAGGAAAGGCCTCAAAGAACAGTCAAATTATATCTCTTACAGGAGGGAAGGAGACACATAAATTTTTTTAAATCCCTAAGACCAGAAAGCAATTAAACTCAGATATGCTGTATCCTAACAGACAATACCTTCCTACTCCTGAAGTTTTGCTTCAGGCCACAGTGTCAATGTATTTTAGGATGCTTAAAACAGTATTTTTTACTGCTAACAATTCTGAAAAAGTACCTTTCATGTACCTACAAGGGGCATGTCCCTCAAGGAGTATGGTAGTCAGCTCCAGACTGAAAAAACATGAGGGAAGCTACAGACTCTACTAACTGGGGACAGCACCAGCATCCCACTGGTGACATTTGTATGTTCATTACTTCAATGAATTTACTTTAACTACTGAAAAGTTGATCCAGGAAGCTCCTCTATATGCTTCAAATCTCTTCTTCAGGGAAAACATGCATTTCCAGATTATTTTAAATATCAGGAGAGAAATTCTCAATGTCAGAGTACGCCTGCCAGTGGCAGAGACTGCCTGACTATGGGGATTATCCCATCGCCCATTCCCTGCATACGTCCTTATCCGAGTAAATACCAGCTGCTAGTAGAAGCAACATACTGGGGTACACAGAGTAATCAGTACAGTAGTTCTTATTAATACACCTGAAATCAATAATAGTAACATAGAGCAGCCATGTTAAGAACCTACATTGTCAAATTAAGGCTTTATAACTTGTCAAAGATTTCCCATGCTTCTGATTTTGCTGCTTCTCATTTCCTTTTGAACTCAGTTTACATGGTGTCTCAGCCTCCGATCATCGTAGCAGGAATCTTTTCAAGCAAACCAACATCCACAATATGCCCTTCCTGCCGCCAGCACATCACCACACAGGTCACCTACAGACTGGGCAGACTGTCCTACCTTCTGTGCACCACCTTGTGTATGGTTGGGTAAGCTTTCATGTATGCTTGGAAGATTCTTCAAAGCAGAAGGTTAAAAAGAGTCATTAAAAAAATGAAAGTTCTAGCTAGTGCTTATATAGACAGTTTGCTCTTCTCAAGTTTTGTCTATTCTAGATGTGTCATCATGGCTACAGAGGACGCAAACTTACTATTTTTAACCATGTTATTACTTTTCGGAAGACAAGCAAAAATTAGTACAAGATTGTCTACTTCCCTATTGTAATTTAGAATCAGGCTCAGAATCAGACCAATGCATAAGACACTAGCAGTGAAGACAATTAGTTTTTCGAAGATACTTTAAACATTAGAAGATTTGGTAAAGATTGGACTCGTGCAGTGAAAAGGCAGGCACAATAAGGCAGAGAAAAAGCAAAGGTGTAGCCAAGAAATAAAAGTCAGTAAATCATTCCATGCATGTCCATCTCCTCTTTGGGTGTAGGTGCTGTTTTGGATGCTGCTTCGTACCTTTCTTTGTGAGGATCTTCAAGGATGCAGACCATTACTGTCCATGCTGCCAGTTTCATATTTATAGATACAAAAGACTATAGAAACATAGTTTATGCAACCAGATGATGTCAAATCTCTGTTTCTCAATGGCATAAGATTCTACACATAAAACTACTGCTAAGAAACATATAGGAGTAGGCCTAGGTTCTGCAGCTCCCTTGCGGGTGAATCCACCTGGAGTTTACCATCACGTGGTTGGATTGACTTTAAAACAAAAAGCCTCAAAGACTAATTTACAGGGTCACTTGAATTCATCCTCTATTTGAATCATTGTCCTAAGCTGTGAAATGACCAGTGAGCGAGTACTTCAGTGCTACTCCTCCTCCTCCTCTCAAATCTCCAACCCTGCTGGGACACAGACTCTTCTGAACTTTTCAACCCATCAGTAACCAAGAGGTTTGAACATGCACATTTTAGGGAAGCACTTACCTTCTATGCACTTGAACTGACTGGTCGGGATTTCATTGCTCTCTGCTCTTCTTCATATGGGACCTACCCCTGCAGGGCTGTGGGTGGTACAGTATAGCTGATTATTTATTAACGAAATACTAAGTTATGAGACTGTCTTTACTGTGTTATATATATGAGGTAAGAAAATAAACCTGTTGTTGTTAATACTGGCAAAATATCTCCTGTCTGCATTGCTTCCATGGCCTGCTGCATCCAGAGCAGAGCCATAGGTCAGACTGGGGCACCCCCTTCACACAAACAAACCAAGGGCAAATGTATAAAGAAAAATCAGCAAGCACAGCTTGAAAAAAAGTCACCAAAAGCACAACACAAGGCCCTCATTTTACCTCTCTGCCCTCCCACTGGCAGGGAATCATCTCCCAAACATGGACTTCACTAGGCTTTACACTGTCCAGAGAATTCTCCCAGTTTTCATCCAAAGTCACTTGTAAAATCCAGTCTCTGTAATGACTCGCCTGGAATGTGCCTAGACCTAGAACAGCACTTGCTGCTGGTCACTGCTGGCTGGAATGATAAGCCGGATAGAAAAAAACCCCAATATTTCAACATTTTAACATCAATATTTTCCCATTAGTACCATAATTGTTGTGGGCACACGGGCTGCTCGCCCACCACCTTGTGACTGAGGCGCCCTGCCCGCGCCGAAGGGTCTGGAGATGCCACAGAGGTAAAGGCGCTTCCAAAGCTCCCGCTGAACGGCCATCCCGCTCTGTTTGAGGGGTTTGCTCAGTTCGAGCCGGGAGAAGCAGGGGGTGACCCTAAGGAGCAACCCCAGAACGCGGGGGCTCCTCGGGGCCGGGCTGAGCCGGGGGAGCGGTCTGGCGGCGCGGGGTTCCCGCAGCTGCTGCCGCCGGGACGCAGCCGGGCCCGTCCCGCCCAGCCCCGCGGGAGCCGCCAGCGGAGCAGCCGGGCGCCACCGCCCGCCCCGGGCCGGGCCTCTCCGCACCGGGGGGGCAGCGCGCAGCCCAGGGCCGTCGCTCGTCCTCCCTCCGGAGCAAGCGGCGGCTGCCCCGCGCCGCTCCCGGCAGGTTCCGCAGCCCGGGGCCGCAGCGCTCCCTCCGCGCCGGCGGGCGGGCCCGGGCGGGGCGGCGGCGGCGGCGGGAGACAGGCCCTGCGCGCGTCCGCCCCCTGGCGGGGCCCGGGGCGCGCTCCCGCCGCGGGCCGCACCGCGGCCTTCCCGCAGCGGCCTTCCCCACCGCCCAGCAGGCAAACGGCCCGGAGCTCGGCGGCATCACAAGCCGGGAGCGCGTTTTCAAATGGCCTTAGTTAGCCCAGGCCTGCGCAGGGCCTGCTTCTTCAGCAAGGCTTTCGACTGCGAGACGCGAGAAAAACGAGTGAAAACCGTCCAGCAGCTCTTTTCGAGGCAAATCAAACCAAGGCACAGAGCCTGTGCTGGAGTCAGCTGGCCTTCGAGCCTGGCAGAGCCCACCGAGTGAAGCCACACTGCCTGCCGACGAGAACAGCAAAACCACAAGAGGCTGTTAAAGAAAACTCTTGCTCGTAACCGAGCAGAAACTCGTTTTTTCGAGCCAGGGCAGCGTGCTGCAGCGCCCCACACACCTCCGGCTGTAAGGCCCAAGTTGATGCCGATCAGCATCCCTGAGCCTGGAACAGGACCTGGTGTCAGCAGGATCCCGTTAACAAACCCGGCCTTCCTCAGGGCCTCGGCACGGCGGGCGGCCAAAGCAAACCACTTGGAAAGAAACTGCCCATTTTTGAAGTATTTTTACATTTTATAGATGTAGAAACTCCCAACCCCTAAGAGGGGTGGGTAGTGCAGTTTCTCAAGTGAGGCATTTCTATAACGGAGCTTTTCCGATGCCTCCAGCGCCCTGCATGAAGCCCCAAGCCCACCCCCCAAAGCCTCTCTCAGCCCCCCGGTGCAACAAATGCAACTCCTGGAGCAGCTGCCCCGACTTCCACTCGGGACACAGGTCAGTAACTCTCCATCCACTGGTATCCCGACCTTCTTTGACCAAATGGAAAATAATACCAAAACAATTAAATCCACAAGCAGCCGCATAGATGTCAGCCCAACAGGTCTCATGCTCTTTCATGTATTTTTTTAAAATGTTAAGATTTTTCTCCATTTTAAAATCTGACTGTGAAAGAGCAAGCTTTGCTGTTAAGCAGTGGTAAATAACGCATCAAGCTGGTAACATTCAGGAAGAAAGGTGCAAAAACCAAAACCACATGAATATGTACATAACAAAGAAATTATTTAAGATGTGTAGGAGACATTTAACAGAAGTAGTTAGAGCATTTTTACACCAGCGTTTGGATGCACAATTACACAAGTATTTAATGAAAAATAAAGGATTCCAGCTACAGCCTGGGGCTTAGCAAATTTAATTTCCTGCTGCGCTTGGTACACATCTAACTTCAACAACACCCGGGACAGAAATGAAGTTGAACACAGATCCGAAGCCAGATTCAGGCATATTACAAGTGAACATTTGCCCCTTTTCCTGCCCCTAAAGACCAGGCTGGTGTAGAAGTGACACCACACCGCTTCACACCAAACACTGGCACTCACCACCTCAATATCCAAATGCTTGTTTAGTTTGTCTCAGAAAAAACAAGAGTTCAAAACCTGGAAATTGCCACAGAAGTCAGCATTTACCTTCTGGCCAGCTTTTCCTATGCTATGAATGTCACTCTTGACACACAGTTTGGCTGAATTTTGTCAAATTTATCTCTTTGATCTAACCAAAATCACGCTGACTTCTGAGCGACCCATTAGCTTCCGCTCGCAATCTTTTCTACAATGAACCGACAAGACACCGATCCAGCGTTTATCCTAGTCTATTTTATTTACAATATATACAGTTCCTACAGAAAACGATTTCTCACAAAGGATATTAAATAGCAAAAACACGGCGTAGCTTAGATCTGGGCACTGCCGCGTGCAGGCAGCCCAGAGCCCGCGGGACAGGCTGATCCGAGCGCCGGCGGGTGCCCGGGCGGGGTGCTGGGTGCCAGCTCCGGAGGGGCAGGCGCTGAGGTAGATCCAGTACGCGGGAGGCACTGCACGCTCGGCACGTCCTGCGGCACGACATCGGCCCGAGCCCTCCGACGCGTCTTGCATTTGTCCTGGTGTTGCTAAGCAAGCCTTCTTGTATAAAGGGTGTTTTTGTTGGCTGTCGCTCTCTAGTCAGCAACTATGTCACTGGTGTGATTTGCTTAGATTTCACAGAATGCTTTGGACTCCTTTAGGATAAAAGGCACTATGTAAATCTACAGGAACAACGCTTGCTATTTTCATAGGGAGAATTCAGATGGGCCATTAACATCATGTTGCCTTGATGCTCTGTACCATGAAATTACATCCTTATTGCTTAACACTTATATTATCATTAACTTAATTTAATGCATTCACTGTTTATTATCCAGATAATTCCAAAATTTGAATAAGAAATGGAAAGCATGGTGATTTTGAAGACTCTATTCTTTAAAATTTTTTAGAATGAACTAAACATACTGCACCTGAGAAAACCTCCTGTACTCCTCTTCTCTTCATAGGTGTATGTTTCCACATTTGAGAAACAAGTTACTTGTGCTCCAGAAAAAAAAATTTCATAAAAAACTTTAGTTATTGAAAACTGCATATGGAATGCCTTAACGTATCATCTTTTCAAAACTAGCGTGGGAATACCACAAATACTGAAGCAAAACCAGTAAAAACCAGTCATCTAAAAATCAAAAGGCACCCAAAATTTACTTTGTTAGCAGGATTTTCTTCTGAAATAAAAAGCATGGTGATTTCTTAAGGTATTTCCTAAAAGCTGACAACATCCCATAAATTAAATGTGAAAACTTAGTGACATTCAGATACAAGGTCAATTTTATATCAAGTCTACCACAACATTAAATTCACAAAATATAATTAGGGCTTACTGCTGCTGACCAGAGTCTCTGATTTTACAGAAAAATTTTGAATACAAATCCTGACAAAAAGCCTGTAGAGACAACCCAAGTACTAGTAAAAACACCACCTGGATGGTGGTGTAATTCTCACCAGTTCGATGCAAATACAAATCAAAGGAAGCCTTTATCCACTTAAGGCATACCATTTAAGCATCTCCCTCTACCTGTAACTTATGCACTCAGATGATCAAAAGAAAAAAAAAAAAGTAAACAACTGGTTTGCCTTGTTTGGAAATAAGAGACAGTTAAAAGCACTGCAAGATATAAATTAAAAAGAAATCCAAACATACCTAAAACTTGAGCAATTAATTCATTTTAAAGAGTGAAATAGATCTTAAAATTTAATTTTAAAATACTTGCTGGTGTTTTCAGTAATCACCAGAATCCATTTCAGAAAACAGTATAAAGGCCATCACATATATGCAACCCCTACTAAATGTTTATTGATAGGTCTGAGAAAGGGAAGCTTCTAAGCACTTTTGTTTTGGTTATGAATACAGGGAACACATTACGGCGGGAATCTATTACTCTATTAAGAGAGCTTACCTTTAGAGACTCCAGATTTCACTTTACACCATTTATAATATTAGACTTGAGAATCTGGACCACAAAAATTTTGTACAGGCAGAGTCAAGTCTACCACAAAGACTCTACTACAAGCTTTACAAACAAACTAGTAAAATAATTTTTCCATTTGTCTTATTTGTACACGGCTCCTTCCTGGAAAAGCTTTTATTTGTTAAGCTCAAATGTGACTAGTTAGGAGGTAAAAAAACAAAAACCAAAAAAACCTCCAAAACCCCAAACAATTAAAACAGAAAACCCCACAAATTTTCCCCAAAACAACCAATACGAGGGTTATACAATTGTCAACACTTAAGAAAAAAACCACAAGTTTAGCAAAACCTCACAAATGAAAACATTTCCCAAAACTAGTTCCAAGGAAAGGAGAAATCTTCTTCAATGTCCATGTCATCACTCACCGAAAAAAATTTTATAGAAAATTTTATTCAACATACAACATTTTCCAGCAAAAAAAGGCAATATACAGGAAGAGTTGTTGTACACTGCGGCTACAGAAACAAAATAAAATACTGGAAAAGAATGTAAAATTAAAGTGTGAATTGCTGATTCTATCTTTACTGCACTCAAAACTAGACACGCGGCTGGCATTAGCTCCAAAATAAAAGGAAGCAGTCTGGGGACTGAAATAAAACTACACACAATGAATATCAACATCAGTGAAATTCACTTGCAGACTCACCCAACAAAATTAACCTCCAAGTGTTAAATTGTACATGTTCATTCATTAAATATACAATTTCATTTTTTCGTTTTTTCTTTTTTCTATTTTTTTCCTCCTTTTTTATACAAAGTCAACAGCTTACTAAACACTAGTGAGCATGCCCTCTGTGCTAAAAGGCTATTTCTTGTGTTTTCCCCATCTCTTCCCATGTTAACTAAATTAATGATATTTATAATCTTTTCACTTGCTTTTGCCAACTTTTGAGTGTCATTCTATTTGCCAGAAGATGGCATAATAAATCGCAACGGTATTTATCAATGGTTGTAAATTTAAGGAAAAGACCCAAATCTCTCTTTTTAGGACTCAGGGCATCCACTTGGCAAAACGGGATGCAAAGTAGTGACTAAATTAAACGAAAACTAGTTTATTAAAAAAGATCCTATGCAGCTGGAGGAGACAAAAATCCCGAATAAGTGCCAACAATGTACACAATGAAGTAGAGATTGCTATTTATTGATGATGTGAGTTTTTTGCATTTACAAATGCACAAAAATGTCATTTAAAGTATAACTGAAGGAAATAAATCTGATGTGAGTCTAAACATAAGACTTACTAGCTGCAGTGATGGTGAACACCATACTGGGAAGGGCAGCCAGCCAGCTTATGCCATCTATAAACGTACTACAGACAAATATTTTGCCAATGTCAACTGTTCTACTAAACTCTTCCCTCATTATGCTGACAATTGCCTTGCATTACGTTTACCATAAAATAACTCTCATTGGCATCCAAGCTTTATAAAAACACCTTCATTTTGCTCAAAAAGGGCAGTCAATAGATACAGAGAAGCCAAACTGAACAGCCTCAACAAAATAAAATTAACATCAGCAGCAAATCCTCTTGCTGAAGACTTCAGATATAGTGCACGTGTACCAAAGTTCTACAGTTGTTAAAAAGGTGCACACACACACTTATTTTTGTCCCTTGCCTTGACAATCTGGTTAAGTAAGTCAGTTATGGATTTTAATAGCTTTTTCAAGGTAAGTGTAGCGACTTCTCTTTGGGGCTTTATTGAAATGGTCAAGCCCTAGCCATGGCCTTGGATGAGACATGTTGCCTAGAAAAGAGAAGAGAAAAAAAAAATAATGAAGCTTTAAGACTAAATTGGAAAATTTCCTTTACACAAACTACTCCCGTGTGCCCTGTTCACAGTTTGCTAGGAATCAGAGGGTACGAAGAGGACTGCAGAACACTCTTACAGTCCACAGCCAACAGGGCAGCTTTCCTGACTGCTGCTTTCCTTCCAGTAATACATTTTACAGCTGTTTCTGGATCAGGTAGCTGTTTTTTCTCCTCTTCAGTCACTTATAGGAGTTTACAGCAGTGAAGTGTGTGCTAAAGCAAGAAAACTACTGTTATAATTTATGGCCACAGGCACATCAAAGTACCAGCTTTCACCAAAGTGCTGAGCCTGTTTGAAACGGGAAGGCATCCATCATCTAAATACGACAACCTATAGTATTTGCCATATGATAAGTTATCTCTGCTGTATTAAGTTATTCTTATCCCCTGGTTTAAGAGGGAATATTTGTTAAACTCATGTAAAACGCACATAATTAGTTAATTAAGAAATCATGTAACTGACCTCTATTTTCTGAGACAAAAATTTAGTCATATTTAGATTGCAAAGATACAAATTTTTTTCATTCATTCAACCCAATGTGGTTTCATCTATTGGCTAGTTTTCATGAAAAACCAGAGTCCGCGTAATTCTTGCAAATGGGAGAAATTCTCTTTTAAGATGTCCTCAATGCGGAGCATCAAATGTTCTTTGAAGTGAAATGATAAAGGCAGGAACTAAATAGCCCCCCAGCAAGAAGAGCACACTCCTGCATTCAAAGCCATCAACTGCATCCACTAAAGCATAAAACACTTGACCTTTTTGGTTGCCTGCATCTGCATTTTTAGATATATCTTCTTCAATCAAAATTATTTGTCTTTTTGTTTGACATAATGGTCGATGTCAAATATGAAAGAGAACTGCCAATCTTGCTGACTGGAATGTCTTTTAAAGAAAAAGAAACCAAGTCCTACACCGTTAGCGCCAGCGCAATCACTGCGAGAGCGTGTCTTTGCGAAAGCAGATGGCCGCTGCTGACACCAGCTACGGCAATCAAATTAAGAGAATGCCAAAGCTTTGGTTCAATCCGTCCAGCATGTGTTAAAATTTGATATCTGTAGAAATGCGTGAGCCCTACACCTCAAAATACTACTTAGATAAGACGGCATTAGAACATCATTTTATCACCCCATGGAAGCATTTGGGGGTGTGGGGGGAAGGGAACAAATTCTATCCAAGTGTATTATATCAAAGGAGCAACTTCCCGTGAACTCTCAAATTAAAACCATTTAATCTCACATTCTTTACAACTCCTACAAACAAGTCAAGTTCTCCCCTTTTCAATTTCTTCCATGTTCTGTACTTTTGACCTAGTTACCTGGTTAGTCTCTTGCGTTGTTTTGGCAATACTGGCTCTGCTTTGCTCGGAAAGTCCGACAGTTCATTTCAGACTACTGCCTTCCCCTTCTCACCCCCAGAAAAGTGACTCACAGAATAAAGTCAGGACTCTGCCTGCTCCGAACACCCAAGAGAGAGTTTATCTGTCCATAGAGAAACGTTCACCTCCACATTTGTCACTCAGAGGCCCCTCACAACTAGTGCAGAAAAAGAGGTCCCGCCAGTGACACACTTCTCTGCTCACAGATGACTTGTGCAGATGCAGGCATTCAAAATTTTGGCAAGTCCACTCATATTCACAGCCATGAGCCATAATCCTGACTGTGTAACACACCACAACAGGGCTTTTTGCTAGGTTCCTGCAAAGCACTCAACAATAGTACAGGTCTAACTCTCCATGGGTTTTGAAGTAAGTGGACAGTTACAGGATTTCTTTACAACTGTTAAATAAATCCAGAACCTAGCTTGAAAAAAAATATGAAAATGTGGCCCTAGCACAACCTGCCAGCAAAAACCAAAGCTCATAATTGTGCAGTTCTATTTTTCTGACAGAGCAAGCTGTCCTCAATCTTGTTTCTACCAGACAGAGCGGCTCACAAAAAGCAACACTCAGCTAAGCTAGGGGAGGAAAAAAACCCCAACGAATTCAAGGCTTTCAAGAGAGCAGTCCTGACTGCAGATTCAAAGGTGCCATTCCCAGCTGGAACGCTCAAAAGATGACTGTGGTGGAACTCCTGAAGGATTAACCTGGTTTCTCCTATGGGTAAATTCCTCAGAACAGAGCTTTAAGTATCAGTCAAGTAAACAAGATGGTAGATCATACCATACAGAGACACGTTGGGAACAGAGCTGCATTTGTAGCAGCTGAGGTGAAGCATCTCTTAGGAGAAGAACATCTAAACAGCATCTTATTCACGTATGTAATATTCTTGTTAGATTCTTCAGATTCATTGAAGATATCAATAATGAACAAGAAGTATCTTCAATGAATATGAGAATTCAAATACCTCTTTGCAGCACACTTAAAACAAGAATCTTACAAAAATGCACCTTAGTATTTTTTAGGAATTACACAAGCACATACTCCAGTAACAATGTGAAAATCAAATGTACAAGGGAGCAGACGGAAAACACAGATCAGGTGCAACTGACATTGTAATCCTCTTCTGTAAAGCATGTTAGACTGATATTTGACCCATTTGGTCACTCAGATGCAAACTTTTAACTCACAAGGAAACAGATTATTATTTATATGCCTGTAAAATACATAAACTCAGACTAACATATACACTTAAAGTGTGCATGCAAGTGTTTATAAATACTTGCTTAGTTACTACAATATAATGTATTTTATGTACAAAGAACAAACTCTTTCTGCACCCTGAGTTAAGGAGAATCGTGTTATAACAACTGGCAGAGCAAATTCAGATCAAAACGGTCAGGTTGTCTAACAACTTACCAGGTTGGGGCTCAAAATCTTTCAAGTTCACTTCATACTCATCTTCATTGAGATATTGGTGTCGGCCCATCATTACAATTGCAAATTTAAACTATGAGAAGGGAAAAAAAACTTCAACTAGTAAGATACTGCATTAGAATAAAGCCTTCAAGTCTAATTTCATAGTCTAGCTTGCAGCTGGTTTTAAGTAGTATTCTTCAGAGGTTGATAAGAGCCAATCCTGTTTTAAATCCTTCATCGTCAAAACTGTATATATAATGTGATAAAATGAATGGTCAGGAAACCATGAACCTGCATCTACAGTGCTGTGTCCAAGTTCAGGGCCTTCAGGGAAAAAAAAAGAGATGGCCACAACCTGCAGCAAGTCCAGCAACAGTCCAGTAAGACAGCTGGGGGCTGGAGGCCATGGCATACAAGAAGCCAAGGGAAATGTTACACAGAAGCAGACTCTTCTCAGCGTTGCACAGCAAAAGGACCACAAGTTGCAAAACGAAAAATTTTGATTACAATGTAAGGAACAAAATAAAGCCTTCACAATGATAGTAGTAATGCTCTAAAATACAGTGTCCAGAACGTGGCAGAATTTTCATCCTTGGGAGTTTTCAAATTGCAGCTAGGTAAAACCCTGATCAACCTGACTTGACTTTAACTTAGTTCTGCTCTGACCTGGAACCTGAAGTGGGTGGCCTCTAGAGGTCCTGCACCACCTAAACTTCTAGATTAATGTTCTGCCAAGTATCTCTTTTGATGCAGGTCAGAAATACTACTCTGACACAGCCTACCTAATTTTTTCACAAAAAGCATTACTTAAGTCTAGCAACTGTTCTATTGATCAAAATCTACAGTTATCCCAAATCTGTGGTGTTCCAACTTCTTAAAGTAAACACATTTAGGGTCTACAATCAGCAATAAAAACTCTTTCAACTTGCCATTACCTTTTCAAATTCTTTTTCTTGTATGTCCAGCATTGTCTGAATCCGCTTCATAACCTCTCTGAAGTGTTCACCCTAATAATTACAAGAAGATTTTTAATGTAAAAAAAAAAGGAAAAAAAGAGATACTGTTATTGTTTCCTGCTTCAAGCTTCACTGAAATAGACTGCCTTGACTTCTTAGTTATTTACAAAAACCACACAAGCATCAACTTCTGTAGTTTTGGTATTGTAGTACTCCACTACTGTATGGAATAACATACAACTTGCTATAAATTCAGCAACTTTAAGTCTTATTGATTCATCATTATGCAAACTGTTCCACAGATCAACCAAGCACTGCTAGTGATATGTGTAAGTCAAGTTAAAGGTAAGAAACAAAATTAGAAAATTACCAGCAAAATAGGAATTTGGGAAAAAATTTACATATCCTTTCTAAGCGTATTACTTTTTAAAACCTCTACACCTGTGATGCTCCCCCTCAGTTAGTAACTTTTTGTAGTATGTTTCCGCACGCTGTGTACGTACGCTGCCCATAAAAGTGATGGATACCATCAACTTAAAGATCAGCAATATATATCAACTGTCATAGAGAGGGAAATGCAGGTGCAAAAGGTTTCCACCAGAAATCAATACACGGGTTTTACCCTACATTGATCAAAAACATGGAAAACCAGTAAAATTCTATGGGACGCAGACATGCAGGTATTTCTCATTCCAACACTTTTCTAAAAGTAGGTGATTTTCATACAAACTAACATACATGAACCAGAAAAAGGTTAGAAGCAAATTGCTAACTGCCCCCAGAAATACACTTTGATATTAAAAGAATCAGTGTGATATTCAGCTGGAGCAGCACCACACAAAAACTTAAGAATTTAAATTCAGCTTTCAAAATTAGCTTCCACTCTTGTATTAACTCCTAGCCCTAGAAGAAAAAGCACATCAAATTACACAAATTATGAAATGCAAAGTCATCTTAGAAAAAAGTTGGGAGAAAGCAAACTCATTTTTCATAACCACGTGTCTCAGTAGGAAGGCAAGAACCCAGGGCCTAGCCCCTTCTGCCAACGAGGGTGCATCAGTTACTGAAGTGGTGTTAGAAGTAGGATTCTGGGTTTGCTGGGGGGGTTCTGCAGGGCCTTGGGGGTAGTATTGCTTTGATAACATTTCAAGTCCTTGGCCGATGCAGAATGCCTACTTTCTTGATATTCACTGAAAACACTAAGCAATCTCTATATGCAAAAGAACTAAGATGGTAAATTATTTAACCACAAGAGGCATATACGGGACCGAACCTTTTCTACAGAAGCGATACTTTCTGATATGCTTTTTGTACTAATCAATTTCTTCGACAGCACTTTTAAGAAAACATCATCAACATAATCCCATGGGGAGAAAGAGAGAGGCATACTGTACCTGGTGTATCCTCAGCAAGAACGGAATTCCAAATGTCCCAAAAACCTCTTTGTGGAAATGTGCCACTGTGATTAACATCTCATTTTCTTTATCTATATCTACCTGGTCCAGAGGAATTTCCTAGATCCAGACATAAAATTATGATTGCAATCAGCTAAAACTTCCCCAAGTAGCTAAAAGCATCGCTGATTTACTGTTACTGATGTAGAACAAGTCTATTTAAAAACAATTAAAAGAACCATGGTGTTTGACAAGAGTCTTCACAAGAAACGCTCATCCCTGCCATGACAGCATTTCATCCCCTACTCAATAAAGACTGTCCTGGCTTCCCCAACTGACTTTTTTGACATGAAATCTTCTATCAGCTGTAGTGCAGTATCACAGACCTCTTGTCATCTCCTCTTTACAGTTTACATTGGAAACTTTTTTTTAAAATTTCTGATCTTTAAGGCAAGTTAACAGATTTGAATGATGAAATGTTTAGAAAAATCACGTAAGAATTAGAATTTGGCTCAAGAAGCTCAAACTTAACAGAAAAGGAAACAAAGACTTCTAGAATACTTTTTAGAGTATGAAAGTGGGTTCTAAGCATGAACATTTATATTGTGTGTCCTCGAACAAACCGTGGAATTATTACAAAGGCAGCAAATGTCCTATGGACAAGCCTTTGCCAGGTCTTTGTGTATTGTTATAATAAACACACCCCAAAAATTAAAGAATGAAATCATTATAGGGAAGCAAATGGAACAAAGGAAAAATTTTAGAAGGAGCATCTTTAAAAAAATGCATATATTATCATGTAATCTAGCTTGTTGCAAGTATCACATATTTGAAAATCAGAATCCAGAAGAGAATTACCACTTGAGTTTCTTCTCTCAAAGGCAGGTTTCAAAGTTTCTTTAAGAAAGTAATATTTACCTCTATTCGAAACGTTCGACTTGTTGCAGGTGACAAACACTCTAACAGCTCATCTTCCTGATGGACACCGATTATTTTGTAACTTACAATTTCTAGCAGCCTTAAAAATAAGCAAACAGGAAAAACAAAAAAACCCCACAATTAAAAAAAATTAATGCAACATCTCTTTCTCTAACCTCTAATGATTAGCATAGTCAGGATGTAAACAGATGCTACTACTGGTTTTGTAAAACTCTAAATTCAGTCTTTAGTAAAAATTAAGCAGTAAAGTTACAAGAGGTTGAACCAGGAGTAATTTATGGTAAAAAAAAAAAAAAAATCCAGTATGTGCAATTACAAGACAAAGGTTTTTAGATTATCTTTAAATGACCTCACTTTTAACTCCTGAGAAATGAACAGCATGAAATGCTTGAATTAGAAACAATCATTAAATTGTGAATTAACAAATGCCATTGATGAAACTTATACATCTCAAGGATGTAACCACCTAAAAAATAAATAATTATATAAAGTTTATACTCATAGATAATAAGAACTCTCTTAACAATGAGAATCTGGAAGCTTTTTATTTTTGACACTGTATTGGACTTCACTTTATAATAATGACAGTACTTTTAATTCTATACGGCATAAAATCCACACGATGACATAAAAGAATTACCTTAATTTCCCTGAACCTTTTTCAGAGAGTTCTACAACTTTTTTACATTCTTCTAACAGGTCCCGCACACACCCATGCTTATCTGGATATACTGTTATTTCCTACAGAGTTTGAAACAGAGAAATGGTTAGAAAATCTGAAAATGTGAATGACCATATTAAGTCACAGAATACACTGGATTATCGTCATCAAAAAATCATCTTTAAAAAGATAACAATTACTAAAGTGAACAGCTATGTTATTTTCAAAATTTTTGCTAAGAACTGACACAATTTTTTAAAATTTATTTTTTGAGGGTTTTTTGGTGGTGGGTTTTTTTTTGTTTGTGGTTTTGTTTTTGTTTTTTTTTTTTACATAATGTACAAGTTTGTTCTAATTTTGTGTTATTCAGGGACAACAGAGCATGTGAGCCATAATCAGCCATACCAGTTTTGACACAGAAATGACAGCAAGGATGTAACAGCCAGCCTCACTCACCTCTTCCCTAAACTGGCTATTTAGCCATATGCATTTAAAACTTCTTCTGTTTTCAAAATCAGTTATTTTCATTTTCAGCTTAGGGAAGAAAAGAAAAACACTTTAGGCATACTTTGAATAGGGCAGATTTTTTTTTTTTAACTTGCACCATAAAAACAAAAGACTCTTACCTGTTGATAGTAAAGTTTTTTAGGTTGCCTAGGCTTGAAGAACTGCAGAAGATCTCTTAAAGTACCTTCATAATTATGCCTAAGAGGATTACCAGGGCCATCCCTATAACTACAGAAGGAAAAAGAAAAATAAATGTAGTTTTACAAGCCTTCACTGCTCAGTAAATTGAAGTAACAAGTACATTTTTATTCCTGGCTTCCAGTTTCACATAATTGCTAGCACAGCCTAAGCAGCATTATATTCAGTGTTACAGTGATTTTTAAAAACAGGTGAGTTTATGGGAACAGAAGTATCACTCGCTGTGCCTGCTGACTCTCTGGGATGTTTACAAGCTCACCTTTAGTGCTGCAGGGTGGCAGACCTACATTCCTCTGAAACTACCAGTATAGCAGCACATGCTTTAGATTCCCATGAAAGGTTAATTTGTGGAGCCACATGACACAGCAAATTCCAGAGTGACCACAGCACTGTAAACTATAAAGAGCTACTCAAATTACAACAGTCTCATTGATGATGAAGGGAGATACCTACAGGTTAATAAAGAGCAATCTACATTTACACAGATACAGAAGATGATGTGTTTTGTGTGTGCGTGTGTGTGCTATTCCTGCAGCATATACATATAACTACTAATGTGCTGTTTTCTTCTATAATTTTATACAGATTCACATCCAGTTTTATATAACTGTGCCCAAGAACACCAGAAAGGTCCCTTTTAGCAGCTGTGAACTTGTTAGATCATTGTCATCTTCATAAAACCTCATTTGCAGACTTTGGGGGAGGAGGGGGAAAATCAGTGAAGTAACTCCTGCATTTAAATGTGTAAAGTCAGCAAAAATTCTGCTTTTATGTGCACTTGTTTCTGCTCTCTTCCATTCTAGAAACCTGCATTCACTGAAACAGCACTTGCATTACCTTAATAATTTGTCCCATGCAGTAAGGCTTTGAAGTACTTAATGATTTTAGAAATTTAAACAGTGATCCTTTAAAATGCATCTGTTTTCAATGACACTTACTGGAACTCTTCTAAAACGTGCAATTCTTTCAGGCTCTAGAGCCAGCCATTGCAATACTTAACACTCTCCATGTGACTTGCTGTGCATGCCAGAATGCTAACTTTTTACTGATAAAGGATGAATTAACAATCTGGAAAAACTACCAAGTAACTGTTACCTATCTATATTTGGGCTAAGTATTTTAAAGAATAGTTTAGGCACAGAACACTAAGGAAATTCATCTTACCCTTGGGACTTGAAAAACTGTAATAGCATTGGATCCGTATTAAGTCTTTGCGCAACTGTCTTTGCAACCTGCAAATAAATTTTTTTGTAAATTCCGATTTTTTTTTCAGACATTTACGACAATGCTCTATCATAGTCATTCTTTACACATCAAGAACATTATGCTACTGAAATTCTGAGACAAACCCACTATGTCCACTTCCTCAAGGCTAAATAAACTATCTCTGTCTTCCAAACAGTTGGCAGAGTAAGATATACTATTAAAATAAAAAAAAAAGAAGAAGAAACTGTTTTATTACAATAAATCACTGTCACCAAAAGGCCACAAAATCTACAACAATAAATCTACGCCTCTTTTGGGTTTTGGTTGGTTGGTTTTATGTTTGGGGTTTTTATTGTTTGTTTTTTTTAAATTATAGTATTATTGTGGAAATAAGTCAAGACTTGCTCTTTGTTAACTGCCACTGTTCTTTAATTCACTCCAAGGAAGTTAGCTTGCTGGGTAATATCACCACATTATTCCCATCAGTATATTTCACATCACTGCCTCACAAAAAGCATGGGGATTCTCCCTTTCTCTTAGCAAAAAAACCTGTGAAGATCTTACACTTCAAGTAAAAATGAACTAAGAGAAAGTGAGTTGCCACAAAGCAGATGATGAGAACAGGATAGCAAAGTCATCCCTGACTTCCCCTGCATATGCAGGTCCTCGAAGTTCCTGCCTTTGCTGACAGAAAATAAACTGTCTGGTTTTAAGTGATCTTTTTGACAATAACAAAAGCAACTACAGGAGAACTGTAGGAAGCCAAATCTACTCAGGCTCTTAATAGATCAGACTGAATTTATTTTATTTTTAGAAATTTTTTTTAACGTTTCATTGTCCAGTTTTCCTCTTCTAAACACCCCAGGTCATGCTTTATGAACATAACAGGTTGGATCTGTTAGTGCCACTGAGCATTAAACAGCATTTTGTGAAAAAGCAATACAGTTTGTTCTATAAAATTAGTATTGTTGGTGATATTACAAGCAGAAAATAGGTATCACTGGATTCCCAAGCTATTCTCCTTTTAACAGCTAAATAGGTTGAGCAAGTTTTACATGTCACTTAGAAAGCAAACACATCACTTCATTAGAATATCATTTCCCCGGCAGAGAAGAATGGTGTATCAAGAAAGAATCCTACTGTCAAGTGACTGATTATTAATAAAGCTAGAGGGTTTTAGAGTATTTTCTTTTCACAAGCATTAGTGGCTTCCTTAAATTTGTCATTACCACAATGCAAAAATTGTACAAGAACAGATCTACTCTTTTCTAAAGTATGTATTAGTGCACTTGTGAACTAGTACAAAAGTTACTTTCAGAACAAGGAAACAAAAGCTGAGAAACAAATAGGACACGTGCCTGAAAGTAATTCATCCTATTGGATAAAGTAACAACAAAGCCTGGGTCATTGGGGATGGTTTTATCACAGAAAATGACATCCACACGATGATAGAGGTCTCGGAAGTATTCTTTAGCTGTTGGTAGCTCGCTGTTATCATTTTCTGGGTCATCCCTACAAGAGCAAACAAATGATAATACCATTACATACCATGTTGTCACACATACCAGCAGACAGGGCTTTTAAAAACGTGTTCTACAGTAAGTCAGCAACAGTCGAGAGATACAGAAAGTTTAGAAACCTTTTAAAAGAGCCACCACTCATACACAGTAGAACTAATACAGACAGTAGCGACCCACACCTCTGAGTATTTCTGTGCAGTGCAAGGGCAAAGCACTCGCATGCTGTGCTCGCTCATCTGGCAATACTCTGAATCCAGTTGTTCAAAGCATCATTCTAGCAGTTGTCATCCCTCCTTCCCACCCTGGCACATTACTGTGTGTCTGTATTAATGCTGCCACAGCTTTCCACGTACTCCTGTATTAATTGCTTTGCAGAGAGGCCAGATGTACAATAGCACTCCTTGAACCACAGAAGCAAACCAGTTGGCACCAATGCTGGTTTGGGTCACTACTGACTGGTACCCCTATCTTCTCAGTGGAGAAATAGCACCAGGGTACAAGCTGTGCACTTACCCGGGAGTCAGCAGCCAGCCAAAGGTGCATAACACCAACTGGGTCAACAGGGAATGCGAGTTCCAAGGCATGACATGAGAAATACATTCATCTCACATAATCTGGGGTAAGAGTGCTGAAGACAGACTAGCTGGCTTCCACCCACTGTCAGCCCATGGAGAGAAACAGAGCAACACAGTTGGGTGTGACCATCAGAAGTGAGAGCATAGAAATGCTGATTTATAGCCCTGACAAGCTTATGAAAGATCCCTTTAATGGATACAAGATGCAGGAGTTCTCCTTCTGCCTTGGAGAAAACTCCAGTTGAAGCAGCAGTACACCTATGAGTTGCCCAGACAAACTGGGAGCACCTCATCACTGTAGACCAGTAAGGAACTTACTGCGAGCATGAGTAAAATGGAAAAAAAACGGAAAAAATTCTGGTTCAGTTCTAAGCTGAAAGGAGCTCCAAGCCAAGAGCCTCGTACATTGGTAATGATACTGAGCTTGAGATCCGAAATGCTGGTAGGCTCTTCAGTGTCTAAGTTACAGTGGCTCCAAGGGAAAAGCTACAGAACTCAGATGCATTGCTGAACCACACTCTTTGGTAATATTAAGGCCTATTTTAGGTTGTTAGTTTTATAAACTAGGATGAAACCTTCTTTTCCTTAAATAATGTGGCATGTGGTAATTAAAATACTACTGTTTATTCAGAGGGGAAATGAAAAAATAAATTAGAACTGCTGAGAACATTTCTACTGTTGGAAAATTACACTTTGCTCTTGTTAAAAATGCTAAGTTAAAGGAAGTTCTGCTTTCAGAGTGAACCAGGTGATTTAATTTCAATAAGCTAGCCCCCTAAAATACATACTTCTGAAACACTATGATGTCGCCATCCATGAGTTCATCAAGAGCTTTATCGAGAGATACATCATAGTCTTGAATCCTTTCTGTTAAATTGGGTTTAACTTCCTGCAATAAAGAACAAAAATCGTTGATCATTAAATAAACAAAAGACACAAACAAAGGTTACAATAGTGAAGATGTCATCAGCTTGCATCTTCTTTCAACTGAAACAAATGGATGTATCTACGCACAAAGAAAATATAATCTTAGGTCCAGATACATCTAATTACTATTGATAAAGCTGACTGCTCATTTTTACCTTTGGAGTCTCACTCAAATTATCTTAATTTTCAAAACTATTTTATTATTCAGTGTTACCTATTCCAAAATTCAGAGATTAGATTTTTCTACGGATGCAGCTTCCAGAAGCTTAGAGAACACAAGTTATGCTCACTTATTTTAATACTGCAGAACTTTTGTACAGCAACTCACCTATCTTTTGTACTATATGCATTTTTAATATGACTTTATCGGTTTGTTTTTTTAAATATCTATATGCATATTACATATTTGCACTTGTAGGTTGACCTCCTGGGATAAAAGCACCTGTCTAAATAAACTGGAATCAAACGGCAATGCTGACCTGCACAGAGTAGGAGTACCTGACAGTTCTGTTTTTTAGGAAGAAAGTGTGTGCGCTCCCCTGGAGCCACCAGAGAGAGCAGCATGACTGCTAACAAAAATCACAACAAAAAAACAACTCCTTGTTCTTACTATAACAAAAGACTTTGTCTTAGCAAGATTTGTATCTTCGGCACTCAATAAATACAGCAGTTATAAAGATCTGCTATTTCTGTATTTGGACAGAAACGTACTAGCAGACTAAGCATTTTGTTTGCAGACTTCTAACTTAGGGAAGGAAGATGATGCAACGTTTTCTCAACTCTGCTGTCTAAGGAGGGCACTGAAAATACAACGGCCAATAATGTTAGCAGCATTAGCTCCTCTAACACTGCAAATCAGAGGATATGCTCAGATTTAGCACAGCAAAGCAGCTCATGTAGGACTTCATGTAGACATTTTTTGGTTTTAAGGCCTCACACTTCTGTTTAAGTCTGTTCTGAAGTTAACTATCTCCTGCTACTCTCTTGCAGCACTGTAGACTTCAGAACCACAGGTTAAAGAGTGCTTATGATTTACAAATCACCGTTATGAGCAACCTTTTTTTAACCAGTAAAGCTTCTTTTTCTCTAGTTACAGCATGTAAAAGTCAAAAATGTTACAAAAAGTCTATCAATCCAAACCTCATAGAGGATAAGGTTAGTTTCTTGTGGAAATCCTGCTCTCTCACACATAACTGGAAGCAAGTCACCTATTGGAAAAGAAAAGGAATGTGAAATGTGTTGCACTTTAATCACTAGTGAGATCTGCAAAAAAGAATCTATTTTCCTACCCTAGATAAATAGTTTTAAAATGCCTAAGAAAGAGAGCCTTCCAGATTAAAGCTTCCCTCACTGACATTCAACCCAGAGACAGATTTTAAGGTTTCCTTCCACTTCATCTGAACAACAACAGCAAAATGTGCAAGACCATCCAAGATCAGAGAGATGAAATAACACTGTTCCTTCCCCAGAGAAAAATTTTCATCTCTTTAAAAAAATTTTAAAAAGACAGCTAAAATAAAAAATTAGAAAGCATGTACATGTCAACAAAACAAGACAAATTGAGGTATTTTTACTCAGTGGACATTTGCTGAAATCTTTAAATTGACCCGTATGAAAACCACGGCTCACACCCAATTCAGTCTGAGCAGCTGTTCTCAGGCTGCCACAGTGAAAAGTTGTAGAAGAGTTATTTTAAAAGCTAGTGCAGAAGTACATTCCACAAAAAACCCCACCCCTTGAAACAGAAGGAAAAAAACTAAACTGAAGAGCAATATCAAATCACAAAGCTTTACAGCAAGTCTGAAAGAGCTGTTTATGTTCAGCAAACCTGCAACAAAATATTAACTGACAGCCACCAGCGTATCAAGGCAATGCTCTCGGCACTGAAGTTTCACTGACACAACGCGGGGAAGAAAACCGTCAGGTGTTGGGAGAAATCAGAATTTCTTTCTCATTTCCGTGATACCTTTACAGCCTACCTTTTGATTTCAGTATTAAAACTAATATTAAAAGAAAAAAAAAAAGTGCAATCTATTGTCTTTAAAAAACGCTAATTCTAAACAAGGAAACTGAATTTTAGAACTCACGTATTTTACAGGATATAGGTGTGTAGATATGTCCACAATAATTCAAACTCCGAGTCTTCGGATCATACATCTTTAGGAACAACATTACATCATCTGCAAATTAAGAAACAAGTTTTAAGTAAGGCTTATTTGAGTATGTTGCTGGGGCAGAGTATCACCTAGATACTTTTCTTTAAGCAGTAAGGAAGATGTGTCTTTGATTTATTAATTTGATTAATGCCCTTAAAATATTAATAAATGCTGCATTTTTATAAATCAACTTTTTACGTGTATATAAAAAAATTATTTAGTTATCTTAAAAAGATGTGAAACATGTCTTACACTTAAGAAATGATGAAAAACTGCATGAGAAAAATTAATCTCAGCACTGCAGTTTGATGGGTACATCAATGTCATCATTGAAAAAAGAAGTGCACATTATCTAAGATATACCCAAAATAAAAGTATTTTTTATTTACTCAAGTTTTAGCATATATGCTTACGATCTTTATCAAACTTGGGTAGTGTTGCTCCAGTAGCAGCCATCTCTGGATCTACTGTTTCCAAAAATATTGTCCATGGATTTTCATTGTCACTGAGCTCAATCATCTATGTAGAAAGATATGGAAGAAGAAAAGAAGTCTCTGAAGAATATAATATAATCTGATATCTGCATTTTCCTCAAATACAAGAGCTTTATGTCATTCTATGAGTGGGAGAATTTTTTTTTTTTAGTTGCATTAATGAAAGGAAGTTTACAAAGTTTAAGAGAAACAACAGATATAAAAAACACACAAAAAATTTTAATGAAGCAAAAGTGACAGGTTTTATTTTAAATGGACATATTTATTTTTCATTAAGAAACCCCCAACACCTACAGCTATCTGTATTATGGCAAGAAAATTACTTCACTTCAGAAGTAACACGACAGTGAAACCAATCACTGTTTTCTGTGGTTTTACATTTTAAGCAACACATGTTATTAAACCCAGAGGTTTTGCCCAAATAACGGAGGACTCAAAAAGACATTTCCGTTTGAAATCTACCAAAAACAACGAACATTATTTTTTCACGGAAGAAAAATCATGCACCACACTCCTCCCTGTTCTCCAAATCAATCCACTAAATCTCAAATCTTCTCAAGTATCAAACTTTACCAGATATAGATTAAATTAAAACCTGAAAAATTTGATGTCCCAAAATTGCAGATTTTTAAAGAGAACTAAAAATCACAGGTCATATATAGAAATAACGTTTGTCAATGAATATTTACCGTTTTATTGCCATCTGCTTCATTATCTAACATTGCAGGTCTTTTTGTTCCATTACTTCTAGCTTGCATTGGCCATAATCTGATTTGATCCTGGGGAAATCCCTAAAATAAATGCAAATTGTGACAGAAAACAGACACCAAAAAAAGCTAAGATGCATTTATTAAACCCAAACAGATCCTCTACTTTTAAAGCTCTAAATTACAACTGCTGTCAGACTTGGAGAATATAAAGACTATGAAGCAACCATAATGTAATAAAAGGTACAGAACTACAGAAAACTTACCATTGTTTGAGAGAGATTTTGAACAAATTCTGTAAGTGTGGAGTTTTTTAATACTTTGAAAACAGTGTATTTCACTTTTTCTTCATCATACATATCATTGCCTTGGTGACCACAGAACTGATCCTCTGCCACTATCTGAAAAATTACATTTAAAGGTTACTACTCATATTAACTCAGCTTCACGGTGGTGCATGTTCTTATGATGCTCCACTATGTAACGACATCAGCTCTCTGGATAGTGGCACACTGCTCACACTATTCATGTTCTCACGAAGAAAATTTGCAAATCTACACATTATAACGAAATTAAAAACCTCTTGTTGATAGTCAAATCAGTGTAAGTAATTAAAATACAATAATTCTTACAAATCCTGAACAATTAAAAACCAGTTGTGCTTAGATCCCAATCTTGGAAACATGTGCTCTAACAATCTTGGCACTTAAAAAAAGGCTACATGACTATTTTACTGGTGTAATGCAAGGAGGCTGGCCTAAAGTCTTGCCTAGATCCCCCACAGCTCCTGTGCCTTCTTTGTTAACAGAAAGACAAACGGGACAACTCTGCCAGTCTCTCCACTGAAAACATCTCTAGTGTAAAAGCAGTGTAGAACAACCTAAACCTCACCAACGTCTCCACTTATGAACACCAGAAAGAAGATGCAAGGAAGCATGGAGGCAAATGGAAAATGGGTTCTATTTTCTTGTGCCAGATGGGCTCTGGAAAGAGCCATAAACAGGGTTCCTTAAGGCAATTCATAACAATCTAGTCCATCTGGCTTTTCCAAAAAGATAATTGCAAATATAAGCACTCTCTCCTTCTGCTTCTACTTGATGAGCTCAGTTTGGCAGTAGTCCAGCCTTGCAGCCTATGGCTAGATACATTCTAATTTTAGAAAATAATTCCTGAAGGAGATAAAAGTGCGGTGGCAGGGCAGCCATTTGAAAAACCTGGTCCTCTTCCTTTCACCTGATCTTGCTATTTTTATTTGAAAGCATGTAACTTGTGGAGAAAACAGAAATGTCTATAACATACAGTACTGTTTGTTTCATTAGGATTTGTTGCATATGTAAATATACTTACAAGCACTAAAATTACAATTTCACGTCAAACACTACTTCCAAACACAAATTTAAAAAAAAAAAAAAAAAAAAAATCAATGTTTGTCTTGGGTGGCTCAATATTCTGAATTTTAATGGTAAGGTAGTTGCCACCTAATCCATTTCAAAAGCTGACCTGCACTTGCATATAGAGGTGAGCTTCCTGCCTCTCCTTCCTCTTCTGAGCTTCTATCCTTTTCTCTTCTTGTAGCCTTTCTACAAGTTGTTGAGGAATATCATGGTCTGTGACAGGCTGCAAAACTTCACCTACAAAGCAGATTTTGTGATGTTATTTCAAGATTTACATCAAACAAGGTTTTCTTCATACATACTTGACTTTCCTCTGATTTGAAGTCAAAACCGGCTTTTTTTCATGTTTTAATTAAAAACATGGTTTGATATCATCATGGTTTTGGCAAAAGCAGCATTTTCTCTCCCAAGCCAAAAAGCACTGCTTCCATGAAATATGTATCATAGACTTCTGAATTCAACACTCATCTCAGGATTAAAAAAATATTTACCACCATTTTTTTTCATATACATGTATCTACATATTTATAATCAATTGGATTTAGTTTTCCATCACTGAAGTTAGTTCACTAATTTTTCCATCTTATAAAATAATCAAGGCTGAAGCACTTTGCAGATACAGAGTCCTGCCTTACTGTGCCAAGAAAAGATGACATTAGATTAGCACATACTTTCCAAAAGTGAGAGAAAGACTGGTTTATCCCACAGAGAAGTCCCTTTGTATAGGAAGACTGTCAACAATTCAAAGTAAAATATAGCCCTAAATCTCTATATGTAAATCTGACTTGGAACACATGCAGAGTATATACATACTTAATTTTGATTCCCTGATGTAAACCAACATGTATGCATTGGTACAGTGCCGTACAGATAAGTCATCATCGTGACCTCCATAGTTGTGTTCAATCGCTTCTTCCTTTGTACATCTTGATACAACATCATCATCGAATTTACACCACTAGAAAGAAAATTTTATATAAATATAAATTTTACACACAAAACATGTTCTCGAATGATAAATTAATCCTATATCTGGCATGTCTTTCAGCTCTTTGAAGTAACTAAAATTGCTCTTCAGGCAGCATGAGTTGTTTTTTTTTTTTTAAAAAAATCTAGCTCAGTATAATTTATGCTACCTGCTACTTGTGCTCAGCATAAGGAAGGCCATAAATACCAAACCTTTACTGAAATATCTGAACATTTTACACTGAATATCAAAAGCCCAATAAGTATTCAAAGAACTTTTTAAGACTGTTATTCAATAGCTAACATTTCTATATGAATCAGAAAACGGACCTTGTTTGTTGTAAATTAAAAAGCAGTGATGCAGAAGATATCTAGTACTTATATGTACATTTAAGGTAATTACAGCAAATTTTAAATTAAAACAATAAAGCCAATTAAAAATGAAAGACAAATAGCACAAATTTACAGCAAAAACCTAACTCCTACTTTTCCTGCGAACAGTCATGTACACACAAAACCAGTCAACTCAAGGGAAGAGGCACCTGACCTATAAACATCTGATCCAATCGAGTCACCTAGACCTGTAACAGTGGGACGTGCAAAGATATTGAACTTCTGAGTCACGGAAACATCTGAAACATTCTATTTGCTTCAGCATAAAATCACCCTAAAAAAAAAAGGCTGGATAAAATCTGATTGCAACAGAACTGCAAAACATATACACACACACACACAACTGAAGGTATTTCCTTAATTAAAAGTCTTTTGCAAAAGCCAATAGCAAAGATGAAGCTGCTCCTCTTAAGAAGGCACGTGATTCTTTAATGCCTCCAAATGCAGGCTCCTCCCTGAAAAGAAAAAAACTACATACAAGGCCTACTGTTTTTTCTTTTTGCCAACACAAAGCAACTTTCCCAAATACGTTGGAATATGCACCAAATGAAAAAGCATCAAGCTAAGAACTACATGGAGAAGTCAAAACCCTGCGTGATAAAGCAAGTGTGCCAGCACGTTCTTCCGTTAGGGAACAAAAATTCCAAGCATTTGCCCATTATGAAAGCTGTAAGTAAGTATTTGCAAAACACAAATATGTTTAGGTGCTTTTCGATACTCACTTTGCCATCCCCCTTTGGATTTAAGTAAACAACATAATGTCCACCATGGTTATCTCCACTGTGTACTAGAACTGCATGAAGAATGTAATTTGCAGGATCTTTAGGATCTGTTTTTTGCAAAAATTCATCTAGTGGCAACTGTTCAGGAAACTCAAACCTAGTTTTGAAAAGGATTAAGACAATTGTATTTGTGGTTAAGACAGATACATGCTATTATGCAGGACATCAGTACTTACAAAAATCAGTAGTTACAAAAATTGAACAAGTTACTATTACAATGCCATTTCTATCCGGGATATACTGCACACAGCAGCAGATTTTATACTGTTTTAATACAGAATAAAAACAATCTTCATAAGCACCTCTGAAAAAGTATGCCCTCAGTAACAACGGTAAGAGCACTTTAACTGAAATAGTGCTGGGTTTGGATTCACTGTGTCAAGGGAGAAGCTCAAACCCCGTTATTTTCTAGTACACAAATACAGCTTTTCTTTCACAGGTATCACTGGACTGGAATATTATTTTGAAATGTCTTTCAGCTGCTGCAGTCTCACCTTCTTGGTGAGACTGAAAGAGTTGCAATACAGATTTAGTTTACAACCAACGACGTATCTCCTGGAGAAATTATCAGCCTAAACTTACAATGAGTAGGCATGGAAATAGATGAAGGGAAAGCAGAGGACTACTTATTTATCCTACTTACTCTTGTGACAGCCTATAGGAATGTACCAACTTTCCACACATGGCCCAAAGCATTTAAAAGATGCTTTCACTTCTTTCATATTCAAAACAACAGTTACAAATGACTATTTAAGCATTCAATTTGTCATTCAGAACCTTAACATTCTTTTGGGAACCTATACCACGTGTGACTGCAGGTACCTTGCTCTTGGAGTTGAATCAAAAGTAGGATTTTGGTAAATTATTTTTTGTAAAATACATTCACAGGTCCCAATTCTACAGTCAATTAAAAAAAAACTAAAAAAAACCCCTTACCTATCATTTATCTTGATGTTTTGGTCAGTTTGAGGATCATACATGAATCTCATGAGCTGTAGGTGTAATACTGGTGGCAATGTTAGGAACTTCACACCTTTCTCTGCCTCCTAGACATTTTAAAGGAAATAGAGGGTTGAAATTGCAAGAATTTTAGCAACACAAAATACTTTTTTGCTGCTGACACTCTTCCTATGGACTTTTATTTTATAGGCTTGACAACACAATGTGCACAAAAGAACGGTTCAAAACTTGGGTGGAAATTATCTTAACGCTGCACCGACCTTCCCATGAGCTACCCCAGTAACACTTACGAGAACTCAGTTCATTTAAATTTAGGCCATTCATACAAACACATGTGAACACCTCACTGCATTAAGAGCAAGTTACCTGTATAATTAAAATGAAAAGAGAATATGGAAGTCAAAACTCCTCTTTGATCAATTAAGAATTTCATGTTCATTGTATCCTGCCAAGAAATATTTGGCTACCATGCTGTACCTTCCTAAGAACAGCTAAAGAATATATAGAACAGCACTGACAAAACCTGGTATATATGGAAGCTGCAGAAGTAAGCTTTAGTAAAACAACATTTTTTATAAAGGACTTCAGCTTCCTACAGTGGGTGCAGCTAAGTGCAGCTGAAAAGCTCAGAAAAATGTGCACATGCATAAATGTTTAAAATTCCATGGGTTCATTTGATGTTCTTGATGAGACAAAAACCTAAGCTACTTTTAGAGCTATGCTGCTTTTTTATTAGACCAATAGAAGGACTATTCAGAGAAAGAACTTCTCAGTCTTGAGATCAGTAGAGAAGTTAACCATTAAGAACTCATAGGTACAAAAGCAAAACTCACTGCTAATTAGATTAGTTTTAAAGCCCAAGCTCCATTTTAAGAAACCTAGCAGAAATTAAGAGGAGCTACGTAAAAGCTTGTCTAAGGAGAAAAATCACCAAAATCAGTTGATACAACCTAGAGTGGGTTTTGCAACATTTTTTCATAACATAACTTTGTTAAGTTATTCTGTCAAGGACAGAGGAATAAAATTTAAAACCAAATTTAAAAAAAATTTAAAATACCTGCAAGCCATGTTCTCCTGCATCGTACTTGTTATCACCATCCAACTGTTCCACTGCAACATAGTCAATGAAGGACTCAAAAACTAAATGAAAAAAAGATTGGGAAATTGTAGGGAAGGAGAAAAAAAAATAAAAGTTTACTCTAGCCTGGGGGCTTAACAATGTAATAATCAAATAACATATTAAGACATGATAGTTAGTGCTTGAATAATTCTATTTAAAAAAAAATTATTGTTTAACAATGTCAAGAAATGCACCAAATCGTAGGAGCATACATAAGAGTATCAACAGAGTTTAAAATCACATAGTTACAACTGTCTGCCAAATCTCCTATTCTCACTTTGCAACTGTTAAGTATCAAGCTAGATGGCTGTTTGCTGGACCCTCACACGTCCTTTTTTGTGTCTTGTGTGCCAAGTACTTGGTAAAGTGATGATAAGGGACCACTGTTATGCTGCTCTGATTAGCTCATTCTTTTTATTTGCTTATTACCATGATCAGGTCCAAATAAAAAACTATTTTCTCCAAGTTCATCTTCATATCTAAATGATAACCTATTGTGATAACACTACTGTTATCACTATGGTACAGTATGCACTTTTACGACACGAGGAAAACTCCTAAAATTCACCAAATTTTATGAAAAGGTATTGGTGAGAACATTAGCGAGGAAGGAACAGAAAATGAGAGAAGAGAAAAAAGGTAACGTAAGCAAAAACTTCTTCTGCAGAAAATGTTTTCAATGAGGTGTCTTAAACCAAGAATGTTTCAAAGTGCTGAGCACCAACAAACCCATGTGAAATCAACAGGCACTAAAGTTGTGGAACATGTTGATGTATTGGATCGCTGCATATCACAACGTATCACTTACTGTTTTTCTTTCCCTTTATACTCAGCTGGATGTCGTAATAATCTTCTATTCGTTCAGAACGATAGTCTACATGTTTGCATTGGATATAAGACTGTAAACAAAAAACAAAAACCACAGACTTTCAATGTATACAAGTAACAGAGTGAAATTTAAAAAAAACCAACAACAACAAAAAAAACATACCACCATCTTCCCTCTGAACAATTTAGGAATAGTGCCTTCTACACACGTGCCTTTCATTTTATTTTCCACGTTATCAAGCAGCTGAAAGAAAAATTAGTTTTTACATAGGATAAACTTGCAGTTTTTGAATTTATTCATCACACAGAGATGACTACTTCACTGATTAAACTCATAAATTACTTGCATAAAAAGAAATGTTAGTCTATTCATACTAGCATCTCCTTTCTCGTCCTTTAAATCCTCCTCTTCCCCCTAAACGCTGCACTAAGGACTACTCCAACCACATTCCTTTGAGTCTGGAAAACTTCACAAATGTAACGATGCATTTGCATCTTCAAAACTGCATTTCTCTCCATGGCTATATAAGGACCACTAGCATACGTTCCGTTTATTTTCAGCCTTCCCTATCCTTTACAAATTCCTCACCCACAAAAGGCCACAATCAATCCCATTCTTAAAAAATAGAAATAAATCAAGGCAAAAAATCTGTGTCTTAGAGACCTGATTTAAACTACACAGTGGCAGCATTACTAGGTTTTTTTACTAAATTATATTATATATACACAATATCAAGAGACAGCATTATGCATCACAGATCTGTAAGAAACAATAAAAACATACCACTCGACATAG
This sequence comes from Athene noctua, assembly GCF_965140245.1. Taxonomy (NCBI): domain Eukaryota; kingdom Metazoa; phylum Chordata; class Aves; order Strigiformes; family Strigidae; genus Athene; species Athene noctua. The sequence goes on along the minus strand of NC_134051.1, from coordinate 16,261,847 downwards.
TTCCTGGACATCATGTTGCATGAAGCTGTCTAAAGTTTCCCACCTTTGTAAGGCAAATTGATACAAAATTACTGTATTATAAAGAAAACTTAAAGCTCAAAAGACATTTCTGTAGTTTCTTTGCAGAGAAAGAATTCAATACATAGCAAGACTTAAAGACTCTGAGATTGAGCACCGGCTGATGCACAGGTTTTTTTCATTCTATAGCATTTACTTGGCAGGAAGAAGGGGCACTGAACTTGGGGGACATTTTGGCAGCTGTTCTGCACCCACCTGCCTGCTCTCTCTGGGGATCTGGAGATGGGGACTGGGAAGGCAGCTGGTGCCAGCCAAAGAGGCCAGGGCCAGGCTGCTGCTAGCAGAATTCTACTTCCAGTCTACAACGTAGTCTCAGTTCACGTCAAAAAAAAAAAAAAAAACCAACAAAAAACCACCTCTTAAGAAAAGGCCTGGGAGCAATTCAATGCTGTCAGAATAGTTTCCACAGCATGCTTCTAGCTGCCTCTCTTCTGAGGGCCCTTCAGGTGCAGTCAAGTAGCATTCAGGGATTATTTCAGCAGATGAAAGGAAATAAATGGATTTATAGGAAATAGTGGCTCCTTTGTACTCATGTAAACAGTTAATGCTGGGCACCCAGTGACTCCAAGGATGCAAAGAGGCATCCAGCTTCCTGAACTGTCCATGTGCAAACACACTTGTGTGAAATGAGGGGTGAGAGCAACAGCCTCTAAACACCTCATAGCCAACCTGGCACACTCCAACAAGGGTATTCAGCACTACTGCCTTAAATAAAAACAGGAGCATAAAGTGGTTTTAGTTTCAGCATGAAATACTTTATCCTATGAACTCTAACATAAACTCAGAAATGCTTTTTAAGTCCCTGACAACTCTTTTTTTGCAGTAGGCATCGCTCTTAACCATACAAAATAAGCTGTGTTTATTGTAGGTTCTCGCTTCAGCATGAGGTTCAAGCCCGTCCCTTGAAGCCACAAGCACAGGAGTGATCAGGAGCAATACTAACTTTATCTTCTCCTCCCACTCTCTTCTCAGTGACTCACTGCCACTGTCACACGGCAGCATACTACTCCCAAAAGCGTGCCAAAACAACTGTGTGGGGGTCCACACTTAAACAAGCTGAATGAAGTGACCTGTTGGATAATTAAGGACGGAAAATAACCTCCTGACTCCCTAGGCTTTAAATACGAGCCAGCTTAAAGGGCAAAAATCAAAGAAAAAGGTTACATACTAATATTAGGATAAAAAGGGGCTCCTTCAGACAATAGAATCACCTTCTACTGAAAGAAGCCAAACTTACTTAGAGACTCACAGTACCTAGTAAAAAGTTATGCTCTACGCAGCATATAGGTAGGTATGACAAGGTCAGAAACTCCTCTCTGATTTAATGGGGGAGGAAAAGACCAAATCTTCAAACCTATTTGAAAATTCTTTCCCAAGAATGAAGGCTGGCATGAACACATTTTTTTAAACCTTGCTCTCAGATACAAAATTAAGCATCTGCAAAGGTGACACGGTTGGGATCTCAACTCAAGGTGAAATATTTACTTTCCAGTGTAACAGGACAGCAGGAGCACTGATAAACTAAATATACAGTGTGCGAGTAGAAAGAGGATATGACCAGATAAACACACAACACTGATGTTACCGATTTCATTTTAAAATTTCCCAAAAAGGTGAAAAGGAAAGGTTACAAAGAGTCTTATCAGGACAGAGCACTGCCACAAGCTTCTGCAGAAGACACAGGAGGGACATTAGGACAGCTACATGAGAAGGATGATACAAACTTCCTAACCTATTTTTAAATTAAAAACTGCTTCTCGATATTACTACAAAAGACTAGTCTACAAATACATTGAGACAAAGTACTGCGAAATACAATCTTTTAGAACAGTTTTTGATAAAATCCTACTCCATGCTTACACAACATGCAAAGAGAAGGCTTGTAAAGGTTACGCTAATCTTAATCTTCTATCCTAGGCTTGTGCTCAACTAAAATATCAAGCTAGTTAAAAATAAAAATTTTTTTAAAAATCAACACCCTCAATGCAGCTACATTGTATAATTCTGTGTCTAGATACTCCAGATTTAAAATTACAGCCAGTAACACCACCTCACAGGAAGTACCACCAGACTGGAAAAAATACCAGGCAGTGAACTGGATACTGGACAAAAATGAAAATGAAAAGCAAGCCTTTTTGTAGATGTTTTAGGGAGGAAAAGAGGGTGCTAGAATTACTTTCTGTGTGTGCTCCAACACCCTTACTTCACGCAACAGATACTCCTTTTAAGCATTAAATCACAGGACAGAATACGGCATTAAATGCTCCTAAATTGCGCATAGGCAAAAATACGTGCATCTTTTATACGTCGTAAGAAAAATGTTACGACCGTCATCAGTGCAGGACTAACAATATGAAAATGGAAGTTACTACTATTTCTCTAAATTTAAAACAGATTTCAATTTCAAGAAAGACATTAACAATACATAAACAGCAATGTTTCAACATATTCTCTCCTGAATTTTACTTAAGTTAAACGCATCACATAATTTTCTGGTAACATGTAAATTATAACCCTGCTACTAATAGCTGTGTTTGACTGTGTACTGCTCCCCTCCCCCAAAAATCTGACTTTTGGATCAGCTGTCTTTAGTACTGACTATAAATAAAAACCTATGAAGTAAACTAACTTAAGTTAGCAATTAACATAATGCTATATTAACACTTCTCTGCACCTCTCTAAAAATAGCCTGATTTAAAGAAAGCCTTTATAAAGAAAAGCTTAATGAAGCTTGTAATAGCTCAATAAACAGTCCATATTTCTGAAACTTACCCAAAAGATTTTGTTAACTTTTTAGTTCCAACTGGTTTGTCACTATGTTGCAGCTCATAAAACACTCTTTGCAATGCTAAAGGAACACTTTTGGATGAATCATCTCCTTCTGTGGGCATCATGTACACAGCCTGAAAAAGCATTTAGTTCAATTAGTATCTAAGGAAAAGCTTATTGCTCATATTGTTTAATGCATTCTTTCCTCTTCAGTGACTTCCTTCATATAACTCCATTTAATCATCACTCCAAAATAGTCTGAAAAAAAATAATCTCATACTGTAGTGTAAAAACTGTCTGGAATGACTCTTCGAGCACAGTGGTTAGAAAGATGTGAGCAACAGATTCCATTCACGGTCATTTTATCTAAACAGTTCCCTTATTCCACCCCAGAAAAGTAAATGCACTAGAGCAGTCAACAACTTCAAACAACTGATGACGCTTGGTATGTCTACACAATCATCGCAGTAGGACCAGATACACTGACCAATACCATAAGCTTTTGGAAAAAAACTCAGTTCTGTGCTGTAGCTTGTCTATCTGTGAACAAAAAAAACTAACCACGTGAAGCTGTAAAGTGCAACAAGCAAACAAAACCAGAAACGGTCCACGTGGAAGAGAAGGATGCCACAGAAAGCTTTGAGATTCCCCAATATGTTCATTCCGACTTAACGTCATCGCTGTCCAGCAAATAAACAGCTTAACAATTCAATTCACTGATTATACTGATCTGGGAAGGATTGAGAACAAAGAAATTACAGAAATAGACCAAACAGGGATTAGGAGAGTTCAGTAGGCACTGAAATGAGATTTACTTTTTAAAAAGTGTGCACCAATATATCTAGGGAAAAGCAACAGCAAAAAAAAAAAAAAAAAAAAAGGTATTTACAGAGAGATGCTCATTTAGAAAGCATGAATGTAAGAAGACGACACAGACCACTCTGGAAGGACATTATGTAACAACGCATCAGAAAATAAAGACTCTAATATTAAGTAGTGTATGAGAAAATAACATGTTAAGAAACAGAAAAACTGCCACCTGAATTTTTGCCTGTGAAACAACAGGTAACGATACATTTCTGAAAGTGAAGCGCTGAACAGGATCTCCGTAGTTCTCACTCAGTTTCTGCATCAGCCTATATTTCAGAGGTGTCCACCACCTCTAACTTATCCTGTACTTCAGTTCCCTATAAACAGAGCAAGGTTGGTATTTCCAGTACACAGCTGAATTGTTGGGGAAACACATTCACTGTATGAAAGCTCAGTACAGAGGTAGTGGGAATCAGATGAGACAGACATTAGATAAAGACAAAGCCGATACAAAAAGAACACAAGGGAATGACAAAAAAGATAGAAAGAAAGAAAGAAAGAAAAAAGGCAAAAAGAAGTTCTTAAGAAGTTGGCTGGCCAGTTTCATATTCCAATTCTGAATATCAATGAAAGTTTTCAAAAGTACAGCAACATAAATACTTAGAAGAGTAATATAGTAAGAAACTATCAGCAGAATACCTACAGTAGTAAGATTAAATAAAAAGAAGTATTTAACTGAAATATTGGCAGTTTCATAAAGAAAGCAAATCCCGTGTACTCAGACAGAAAAAAACTGATTATGCAACTGTAAAACAATATAATACTTCACATGACTCTTAAATTTTAAATTTAATTTCCAAAATGTAATAGTAAATAGATCATCTAAAGCAGAATCGTCACTGAACACAGGTAACCTCCAAATTTTATGTTTCTACTTAGTTGCAAGCTACATCATTAACAGTAGTACTTACATATATCAAACGGAAAACATGAACAAAAATTAGCTGAAATTTATCATCAACTTTTTGTTGAAGGAGAGCCAACAGAACTCTTATTTTGCTAGGGTAATTTTAAGAACAACAGCCAGGCCTTACCCTAATGGCTTCCTTTGTTCTTCTTGAATTTCGAAATTTGCTTAAATGGCTTTTAAATTTCATAAATTGAAGAAAATAGCATCTTCAATTTTATCATCTGCAACAAGTTTTAACTGTTGAAACCCAGTAATACTTCATGCCATAATTTTGCCAATCCATCAGGCTAAACTACCTGGCTAGCCTGGAAAAATTAAGAGAACAAAAAATAGTATTTTCTCATGTAGTTGCACCAGCAGCTTTTCTAATAAACTCTAAACTCTAAAAGCAGTGCTTAGCTTATAGTGATTTAGTCTAGAAGAGAACTCTGTAGGTTCTGAGCTCTGTTCCTGCTCACAGAGGTGCCAAGTTCAAAGCTGGGTCCAGGTGCTCAGGGTGACACCCAGTTGAGTTCTGAGCATCTCCAGGAATGGAGATCCTACAAACCTCTCCACACATCCTATTGTAAAGCTAGGCCACCCTGATTATGAAAATTTATTTCCTGAGAACATAAAATTTCAAAACAACTCTAATAAGCTAATAAAGAAAATTATTTTCAGTTGCTTCTCTATTTTTATTATTCAAATGCAGAGTTACAGTTAACCATGCTGATCTGGGCAAATTCCAATTCAAATATGCATAGCTAAAATTATACCTTTGATTTTACAAGCAAAGTTATTTTTTGCTTTAAAATATGAACATCAAAACAAGTCAGCATCTTGCATTTAACTTAACCTTTCCCTGCCCCTGGTTTATGAACCCTTTCATGAGCTGATCTTCACTGCCTAAATGTAGAAACAGGAAATAGTTGAATGATCAAGTCTCAAATCTTCCAAATCTCTATAATCAGCCCCTAATTAATTGTTTTAACACCTTACAAATACTTAAAAAAAACCCCACCAAATATGTAGCAAGTTACTTGCTATGTTTAAACAAATAAAAATACAAAAATCGAGTAATGAAAAAATTCCAATATAGCCAGTGTTGATACATTTTCATAAAATAAATATTAAAATGCTGAATGTTCTTCATAACAAACCAAGATGATACTGCAGCGCTAAGTCAACCTAGTGGTTGATTCCCCCATCAAAAAAGATATAAATAGGAGTTCAGAGTACCTTGATAATTAATCAAAATCAGATCCTTTGCATTTAGTTCCTCTTTGGTTTCCTCATATACCATCTGGACAATTACTTCTATTCCTCTCTCTCTCAAGTAATATTAAAACAATCATTTACAATTTACTTATAATTCCTACATTCCAGCTGCCACTGAATAAAACCACCAGTTTCATTTCTTCTGAAATTCTAAATGTGCTTCTACAAACTAAACATTTAACACATAGCCTTTCTTTGGGTCTTTATGCTGTTTGTGTACATAAGTAGTATCGAAGTCCATTGCTCAAAGCTTAAATGTTTCTTCAGGCTAAAACAAACCACTTTTCAAATACAATCCTCTACAAACATTTATTTTTGTGCCTTGCCCTCCCAAACACTGAAAGCTTGACCTCAAGATGAAGGAGTGAAGCATTCTGATCCATTTGAAAAAAGCAGAATCTCTAAGATCTGAGAAGTTCCCTCAAGAAATGAGCACAAGAGAGTGACAAGGACATGTATAGGCAACAGCTATAAGCAACATAGACAGAGATATGAGAAAAATGTTAGATATTTACATGGTAAAAAAGTGCTACAGATAAGTTTGAACACACTGCTGAAAGTCAAGACAATTACTTGAAGAAGAAAATACTCTGTATGAAATTCCAAGGAAAGGTAAAATATACCGGATAACTTGAGGAGAGCCAGATCAGGGAGAAACATACTGAAGCAGTATTTATGATTTTGACAGAATATTAACATTCCACAGTGTTCTTATGAATTGCAGGGAATGTTTCTAAGGAACCAGCAAAGAGTTTTAAAATGGACTGGACGCAGCCACAAGTACTGACTGGCTGGAGGTGCTAATGACAGACCTGCAAAGACTCATGTTACATGGTCTTGGACCAAACCTGGACCCATTTGGGTAGTCACCACTGTCCCTTGCCTAGGTGGACTATATTTAAGCATGCATTTACCAGTCACAAACAGACAAAGATATGCTCTGAAGAGAAAGTTCCTTTGCTTTATTCCCTACCACTGAAGTTACCTGGTTGCTAATAAAGAAAGGTCTCATTTCAAATGCCCAAGAACCTCCCATCTGTTGTCTGGAAACTGAGCAAAGAAGAAAGGACCTCTCCATCAATCCTCACCCACGCTCCAGCAGTCTGACTTTCCATAGGTACATGCTTGCCTTTGCCATTGTTCACTGCTTTCCCAGCTCTACTCCTGACAGCAGCTTCTCTGTTAACAAAGCTCTAAATAACGGCAATAGAAATCATTATTTCTTCTAAGTAAGGAGGATTAACAGACATGATGGAATTGGTGATAAGCAAACTAAGGATACTACACATTTTATTTTACTAGGTTTAAAGAGGAATAAGTTTGTTCAAAGTGAAAACAAAAATGTTGCAGAAATTCATTTTTTCAGACAACTACTGATTCTTCCTTATCTATATTAATGGCAAACGAGTATTAAAACTTAGTCTAAAACTACAGCTGTAGTTTGTTCTCTTTGTAGGAGCTCTGAAAACTTGAAGAATGAGCAAACAATTGGGCACTTCAGCTGATATCCACTAATGTTTCCATAAACGAAGCTGTAGTTACTAGCTAGTACATCAAGTTCTCTCATATGGTCACTATCCAGATATTAACACTCCCTAAAAGCTGGTGTTTATTTGGGGGTTGGGGGAGACGTGCAGGGGAATGCCTGAAAAGATTAGTTCAGTTGAAACAAATCTGTATCACAAAAAGAAATTTCATCTTCACAGAACAAGATTACTTCATGGTACATATTGATTTACTGACTACAAGACAGTCTTGAAAGGAACTACTCAATTGGATTAGATGTAGCTATTATAAAACACATTTTTCTTTCAAGAGCAACGTGAAGTTGTCCAAAAACATAAAACGCACAAACATTATGAGGGCTGAGCAAAAAGAACAGACATTATAATGAATGATAAACTGAATGAGTAAATTATACTTCTTGCAAAAAAAGAAACAGGTGCATCATGTAAAACAAGTATTTCTTTCTTGTACATGGCATTGGTACAATCTCAGTTACAGTCTATTGGAGTTTGATGTGCTATTTTTTGCAATGCTTCAGAGTAAGCAGCACATTGCAAAAGAGAAAAAAGAAATCCCAACTGGGACACGGGCCACAGTGATATAAATAATGATAAGATGGTGGAAAATTTAAGACAGTAGAAAGTAGGTACATTAAAAAGGGACATTTCGGAGAAAAGAAAGCTTAATGGAAATGTAACAACTAGTGTACACAAGAGAAACTCTAAGTCAGAACAGTTAATTTTCACTAAGAGACACAGTAAGTGCAGGAATGCACAAAAGGATAAATTAGGATCGCTAGGACATTCAAATAAATTAAACGGTGCAGTTATATTTTTTCCCATCTATATCCCCTCTTCCAGACAGCCACCTCCAATATCAGGTCATCATTTATGTTTTTATTCCATTAAGGCTACTGCACTGGTTTAAAATGATACATTATCTAGTATATTTGATCCTGGGCTTTGAAGAGATATTTATTAAGCTGATATTTAAAGCAGTTCTTCCTTCCAGCAAAGTAGTAACATCTACAGTAAATAAAAAACATGAATGAAGCAAATATAGTATTATTTAAACTACTGAAATTATAACACGTTCCATCACTACAAAGGTGTGAACCATAATAACAGAAAATACAACTGCATAATATAAATTAAAAAGATGGAACAAATGAACTACAAAGGCCATACACGCTTTATCTTTTTACCCTGTTTATGGGCTAAGAAGTCACAACTGACTATTTTAACTATTTCAAAATAGGGAAATTACTTCCATCTCTCACCTGTAGAGTCATCCTCACCCCCCCCCACCCCCCCCTCCCTAATTCATAGCAACATTGAGACATAATACAGTCTAACACACCACCCCCCCGAACCTCAGGTCTTCACCAGGTACTCTGCTTGCACAAAACCCAAAAGCTTATGTTCAAATCATAAAAGGAAGCTTCCAACATTCAGCTTCAAGAAAGATGCACATCACCATGTTAAGTCACAACTTCTCTAAAAGGATGAAGGAGGCAAAAGGAACGTACAGCTCTGGTTTGAAGCATTTATAACAGATTGGATATTTCAATTAGCAATCTCATTTTCTTTCACATGTGAATTACCTTTCGTAGCTGATTTGTGAAAAATAAAGTCTGTAACAAACTGTTCATGTAACAAGTTGCTCCCTGGTTCTTTAAGCCAACATATCCTGTGTGCTTCTTTGAATCCCACCTAGAAAAGAGTTAGTGGTTAAAATCAAGATAGTTCTCTATTAACTATAACAAACAGTATTAGCTCTAAGGTAGCGCTGCTGGTATTTATCAGCTACCCTTCATTGTTACTTAAGGTTCAAATAAACTACACTACTGCCTGTCACTAACAACAGTCTTTCCAATTGAATGCTTTGTGATTTGGTTAGGTTTGCTTTTTAAAGATGTTCTATATGGCAGAAAAAATATGTATTATGAAAGTGTACTGGAATCCAGAGCTGTACTTCTAAGGACAACTCTACATTTCAGTGCAACCACTTTATTTACAAGTGACATGAAGTAGAACAACTCAGATGAGGCAATTTTTAAACTGTAAACCAAGGCAAGTTAGACAGCAAAGCCATCTGACTGTGTCTGCAAGATCAGAAATGTTGAGGTTAGATTTGCAGAGGTGTTAAATCACAAATCAATTCATACAGAAATTAAAGTTTCACAAAATTATGCTGACTAATGCAAATGGAAATTTAACCTACACCCAAATCTCTATGTGAGTGATGAAAAATATTGCCATGTGAGAATTAATCAATTAAAGCTGACAAAGTGAGGATGTCTAATGAGAGGTACAAACGTCAATTAACACAAAATCTTGAACAATCTCAAGCAACATAAAAATATTAGAATTAAGAACTTTATTTTTACACAGTGATACTTACGCCACTCCGTGTGGAGCATCTGCTTGAACATAGACTTCAAAAGTAACTTTGTCCTCTTCTATAAAGCCTTTTTCAGGATCAGTAACTTCCTGTAAAACAGGAATGACACATGAACACAAAAACTGGAGCTTGCAACATGACTGTAGAGAAGCATCCAGTTAAACATCACTTTCTAATTTCCAAGCCTGAGCTATCAATAATAATAAAATGAAGAAGAAAAACTGAAGTACACTAAGAAAGATGGTTTGCAGCTTAATAAACTTTAATTCTTTTTTTATGTCTTAATACAGGAAACTTGTTCCTGGCTTTTAAGATTTTGCAGTACCACTTCCATTTCCTGTGGTAACCAAAGGCTCTGCTTCTTCTGGACAATATTCCAGACAGATGAAAAATGAAGGGCCCAACCTTTGAAAATGCTTAAAAAGCTGTCCTAACTCAAGGTAGGCCTTAGTAGTATTATTAGGGCATTAAATAACTGTACACATATACAAAGAACATGAGGAAATGCAAGAAAATCTGTGTTGCCTCCGAATGACATTGACCATCCCACAATCAAAACAAAAAACAAGCATTCAGATAGGCAGGAAAAAAAATGAGGGACTATTTAAATCACAACGTAAGTAAAAGCAAACTACAATACTTAAGTGCAGTAATTTATCAGAAATTGAAGAAGAATCTACAATGACAGAAAAAAAATGTCTGGAAGAAAACCTTTTCTATAGGTGTCTCAGTATTCACGAGTGCAAGCTCAAAGCTGCTCCTATCTAGTAATAATTAATACATGTCCAATTACTTACACTCCAGGCCATGAAGTTGGAAAAGCCCCAGTCATTTTCCTTATGAAAGAACAAGTGACTAATACGACGACTGAATGACTTTTCATCATCCTTGTAGTTTATTATCTTGAGAACTGCTTGTGCATGACAAGACCATGACCTATAAATACAGAAGAAACATTTGAAACTCATTCAAAACCAAACTTTTTATAATCACAAAAATCATTTTTTTGTTAGGGATTTTTGGTACATTACTTCCACATACAGGAATTTTTTTTTTCCTTATTAGATGTTCAGATTTGGTTAACTTATTGAGGGCGTGAATCCCTGGGGCTTTCTGAAGCCACATTATGAATGTGAAGCTGGAATGGAGATTTTCTTAGGGCAAGAATGTTGTTAAGAAAGTACTGTCAGGCAATTGCAGGTAACAGCGGTTTAAATAACTGCTCTCTGAGGTGAGCTATTTCTAATCTACTTGAGTGCAGATGGATAGGCCAACTCAGACTTTGGCTAAAGGAAAAGAAGCAGCAGTTCCACCCTCCCTCCCACAAGATTAAACTCCCCCAACACTCTAATTTTCTCAGCAGCACTTCTTTATGACCATTCCTGTTCAAATTCATCCCACTCGTGCAAGAAAATCAGACTGAGTATCAGTTCAGACAAGGTCTAGTCATTGACTCATGCAGTGGCATTACTGCTTGCTTAGGTTCACCAGCAGCATCGTGGTTGATACTTCTGAAGGTGCCATTATCCTTTCTCTGTGACTACTTGCATATGAACCACCTCTCCCGTGACTAGTTGATATACTTACATCTTTCTTCTTTACCTTAGGCACTGATCACTCACTTTTTAAATTACAAACACAACAGAAAAGAGCAACTTCTTATTCAGAGTGAACTATAAGTTGTGTGAGATTGGTGCAAGAACAGGGTTACCCTACTGGAAAGGACACCTATGAGGGTCTGCACTCTAGCTGAATAAACTGCAGTAATGTCCAGAAATTTTTATTTATCTTTTAAAATTTCCATATTATTTACACAAATGGTCAAAGATAGCCAATTTTGATTCGCACTCAGGACTCCAAGAACACGTACATGTTCATATCTGTCCTGATAAGTGATGAACTCTATTCAAGGAGATGACTACCTCACGCATCGCTCTGCCTCAATTGCTAGCCGTTACCTACTCACAGGATTTACAAGGCAGGATTTATAACTCAGCAGGGTTAGAGAAGCTCCAGTACCACTTCCATGTGAAATAAACCCAGAACTTTTCCCATGCCAAGAAAACTGTCAGCCAAAGACTTCCCCTCAGTTATCAAGCAGAAACATATCTAAATTCTACCACAAACTTGTAGCTACTCAAGCTCCTTTTAGCTCCTCCTAAAGAGAGGGTTACTCCTATATTTTGGCATTTAGAAAGGTGGGGGAAGAAGCAGACTCAAACCCTTACAAGAATTCTTCCCTATTGCAGAAAGATAGGTAAAATTATTTTTTTTATATAGGTCTGTATTACTTGCAATACAGATTAACTATTATCAAATGAGGACTTGTACAATAATTAAAAGGGTCTTACGTGGAATCGGATTCAGCATTGCACTGAAGGAAGAATCCTACACTTTTTTGGTGTGGTCTGTCCGGGTAGAGCCGTGGCATAACCATGATCTTCCATGGCAAATTCCGTACGAAGCAGGGAGGACTGAGAACTGACTCACTCAATCTGTTGAAGCGTTCAACTGTAAACTGAAATGTTGCTTCTGATCGCCAACTTGTATCTGTAACACACACAAAATTATCTGAAAAACCCGATGTTCTTCACGCCAAAACATCATTTTCAAAAATCATGCAACATGAGCATGTTTTATGTAGTGGGATATTGGAAGCAACCCAAAAAAAACCCCAAACCCTGAGAGGCATTGAACTCCTTAGCAACTGAAGTTTCAATTTTTTCCATTTTGCAAAACACTGCAACACCATTCAGGAAAACAGAGCACTAAAAGGCATTCCTTTCGTACACTATTTTCTTAAGTAATTCTTTAGCACTAGAATTTGCTGCCACTCAAGCTTCTTCTAAAGCAGCGGGTACAGCAAGACAGAGACATCAAATCCTTTACAACATAAATCACAGCCCACTCTAACTCTTCTTGTTGTGTAGTGTCTTCACAGCCCAGTTTAAGTTAGCTCCTTGCATGAAGGAAGACATGCAAAGGATTTTCACAATCTGTTCAGCTGCCCTCTTGATACCAGCCACCACTTAGTTGCTTTCTGCTTGCCACAGTATCTTTTCAAAACAGATGAACCCCACTGGTTGGTTGGTGGGCTTTTTAAAAATCTCATACCCCTTTGCTGAGAGTAGTGTGCTGTATTCTTTGTGGTATGTGAAATTTTTGAGATTTTTTAGTGGTCTAGAACGAAGTTAAATGAGACACTATTTTTTAAGTAGCTTATTTTGACACACACAATTAAACTAATTTTGCCTTCTTCCCACACCCTCAGTTCTCCATATACCACAATCTGTTCTGCTTCTGTTGTACACAGCTATAACAGGGTGCTGGAGACTGCGACAGCTTCAGGAAGGCACAAGGCTGGGCTCTATTGTGACATCTTTCACTTTGCATACAGGGAGGAGGAACCTGCAACTTATCCCAACCGCTTTACAGGGCAGGGATGAAGTACAGAGTATGCACAAGACACTCCCCTTCTTCTCCGTGGTTCAACCTAACACCTGTGTAACATGGGAAGATTAGCTGCTGGGGGTAAGGAGGTTCCAGTAGCACCCAGGGCAGCAGAGAGCACCCACGGCCAGACTGCTATTCTCTCGCCACCCACGGTGATGCACAGCTGGAGCAGATACGTCACACGTGCAGTGACTCCCGGAACGAAAAGCACTGAGGTACAATGACACCAAGCCAGAAATTGGATCATGAAATTCTGTGACAGGGTGCACAGTATACAACAGAGGTATTATTTCTGTACATGCAAAGCAGCTGTTCACTCAGAAAGCTTTGCATAGCACAGCAGATGGTGTTGAATGATTTCTTTAAAAAACAGGTGAGCCCTGGGTGCTACCTTACTTAAAAAATGAAACCCTCTTGATTACATGCAACAGTATGAAGTTTATACCCTTCAATACGGAACAGTACTACAGCAGAAACCAGCTTCCTCTCTGCTCTACACCTGCAGTGACCTCTGCATTACCCTGTGCTGTCAGCTTCCTCAGCAATGGACGAGTTCAAAGGATTATTTCCTCCTTTTTTCCCTACATCTAAGTGTAGCTAACCAGTAGTCTATCACCTACTTAAGAACTGTCCCCTACCCATTTTACCTACTCACTGCCTGCTGACAGCCTAGAGAGCTGGTCTTCTACGGCCAAGACCCAGACAGGCTGTGGCCACAGGAGCCGTATGCTCTCAAACTTGATACGCAGGCAGAACAAAAAAATCTGTAGCAGTTAACAATTTAAAAATCAGTCTTGCATCACGTGTATCTCAAACCAGCTCAAGAACATCCCTCTATTCATGATCAAAATCAGTACTTCGGGGCTTAGTCTACACTTCTGACAAATGAGCCGACCAAGTTTGCTTTCTGCCTCCTTTGATGCAGCTTTCAGAGCACTTCAGTACAAGGATGCAGCAGCGCTGCTACGGTGTCAGCTAAAAAAGGCAGCCCACGCAGCATCTGCAGATGCTTCAGAGAAAGTTTGCCTGTATTTCTTGATTTCTTTTCAGGAAAGCCTGTGCATGAGAGCTCACCAGAGAAAGGTACTCAGTAAAGTATCTGAGCAATCACTAGTAACTACTCCACAAAAATGCAGCCTCATAACATAGGTCAACCCTAAAATAGAAGTTTCTTTAAAAATACAAAACACAACCCCCTGAAGTAACAGCCTTCCTTTCCTTCCAGAAAGCCCAAATTTTTAGCACGTGTAATCAATTAAAACATGGAATTATATTAAAAAATGAAGTTTAAATAGTGCTATGACTATTCTGAGCACATAAACAAACCCATTTTTCACCATCACAAATACGTCCACCAGTTTCCAATAAAAGACTGCAATTGGCAGCAGAATAATTTAGTAGTGACTGGCAAGTGAGACTTCTATAAATCCTTGAACTGCAAATATGACCCATGATCCCCAACACAAGGTAAGAAGAACAGACCCAGCTGACAATGGCTACTGAAGTTACATGCAATGGATCATATCTGCTACATGGAAAGAAGTTTTTTTCACCAATGAGATGGATGTCAGATTTGACACCTCAGTAAGACAAAGATCATTCGAATCAGAGATCCAAATACAGAAAACATAATCCATTTTAAGCCTGAAGTACATATTTAAGCATTTATACCTTTGAGAAAAGCAGATTTCTTTATTCTCTTAGTAAATGTTGCTACCTTTAAAGTACACTGAGGTTATTAAAATATTCTGTACCTGAATTATTAATGGAGAAACTGGCTGAATATTCTATGAATATTTTAATAATGATCCAAATACAGCATGTAATACTAGCATATGGCTAAGACTGATGTTCCTGAAAGCCTCCAAGCCTCTGCAATTCTTCACAGAAATGAGACTTCGGTAGGTAATTGCAAAGCTGTGAGTTTATGTTTAGCTAGGGACCTTCTGTTTGAACTTTAACTTCTAAGAGAATTTACTCTGTGTGCTGTTTCGAATACTGATGCACCTGCAAACAAATTTGATCAGAACCGTGCTCTTATTATTTTTTACTTTATTTGCAGAAGCTGCTATTCCAGCTTACAAAGCCTGGTTCATTAAGTCATTCTCTGTACAAAGCATGGCATTGAAAAAGCTGAAGAAATGTGCTAAGACATCATACACAGCAACAGGTTCAGTCAAACTGCCTAGCGGAACACAGCCTTATCTCAAAGTCCTGTTGGTGGCCCACTGCTGCCCCGTTACTGTTCTTCACAATGCCTGTGCTTAGTTGCCTAGCAAAGGGAAGGACCACTGGACTTTTTTCCAATCCTATCAGTCTTTTTTTGTTTGTTTGTTTTTGTGCTAAGCAGTTTCTTCAGCTCAAAGTCACCAGAAATCTGGTTTCTATGATCCAACTGGACGCATCAACTTTTTATCCTACTCTTCACCTCTTTCACAGCAACCATTAAACTCATTAAGATTTTCACTGAAGAGGTATCTAAATTCTCTTCATGCATTCTTTATCAGCTCAGATTGATCCCACTTGCTATGAATAACAGCAATGGAAAACAGAACATGTTTATCTGAGAGGCCAATGCCTCCCTCCATTTTTTCCTATCCTGTGAATCTCCAAGCTGTCCATTAGACACGTGCATCATGCTGCAAAGCAGGATAGCAAGAGAATAAACAGCAAGACAGCAACTGCACTAATGTGTCAATAATGCAACAGCAAGCAACTAATCAGATTTACAGGACTTGGAAAAGAGGCATCATCCACTTACATGATGCAAGCCTTCAGGAATGTTTTTGCAATTATAATATTTTGCAATAACACTATTTTCTATCTGTGTCAATGCAGAGCTATAACAGCACCAAGATGTAGCCAGACACTCCTTATTCAAATATGATAATAAGGAACTATTAGAATATTGCTTAATAATCACATTTTAACTCTAAAAGATGTCCCACAGCAGAGTAGACCAACGCCTTCTGACCATACCTGAAGTCCAGAGACACGAGTACTGACATGAACACAGAAGCTTTCACAAGCCTTTTGACAAATAATTTCAGATCCTTCTTTTCCCTACCGTGACACCTTCATATCCAGTTCTCTGAGAAGAGTCGAATATTTGATAAATGATAGAAACTGGTTTACGGTAGTTTTTTGGTTAAAAAGTCAATGTTATTCTGAATGCAGAGGTGTACATCTGATTATTTGCCATCCTCAATATGGTCTGGGTTTCTTCACCTGCTCCTGCAGCTTAAGTCCTTTTTGCTTAATTTGTGCAAGCAGATACAGACCAACTTCGGGACAAATTTTTGTACTAATTGACCAATGTGTTATCTACTGGCTGTAGTGAGAGCAAACACTATCAGGCTTTCTACCTATAAATATCACTACTGAGAATGGAAGTTCAACAGAGCTGTCCTTATGAGTCTGTGTCAATCCACGTGATCTTCTCTTGCCATCCTCCAAACAGCATGTCCCATCAGACATTTAAATTCTTTTGTAACAGGTAACTTGATTTTGATAAAACCAGACTTCCCTATCTTAGTCTCAGTTAGTTACCCTGAGCAAGATATCAAAGCCCTCTGAAAGAGATCAGGTAATCAGACCAAAAAAATTCATAGGCTAAGCAGACCTAATTTTTACTTCATTGCAATAATTTTATCACAGGAAACTTTATCTTTGCCAACGATACAGAGGCAATTCAACCATGAGGTGCTTTTGTCCTGAATTTCAACCATATTCTCTTCATGGAACATTACTATTTTCTATCAGTATTTTATTATATGTTCCTTGAATACATGAAAGTAAGCACTTTTTCGACCTTCAACCTCAAACTCTGTCTTTCCTCAAACAAAAATCACTCAACATTTTGCACAAATCTAAATAACTGTTTAAGCCTAGTCCTGAATGTACTCTCACAAAACAGCATGAAATAGGGAATCAGAAGGGAACGAATCTCACTCATATTTTGTCTCCCTTCTTCCCATTCAATTTTCTTTAGTTCAAAATAAGCAGTCCCCCCTACATCCTCTCCTAAGAAATGAAATATCATTGTATATTTTCCTCAATAAACGTAACAGACTTAAGTGAATTACAAACTTATTTTCTTTGAATAAGCCCAGACACACCTACTTAAAAATTATTTGATCTTCTGTAACAGAAAAAACTGTACACCCTTATTTTCATTTAATAGATCAACAAAAAGATTTCAAAACACATGTCCTCTTTCAATAACAGGATATCAACACATACTTTTTCCTTTGCATTTGCAAGTAAAAGGGCATGGGGGGAGGGGGGTGCACAGTGTCCTGTGGAAACGTTCCTCAACAGAATAGTTACCACTGACTTGCCATACAAAGGCAAACTGATCACAGCTGCCACCTGACAAGAGAGTAGGACAGATAAGGATTCTAAATGTCCTGAAGGAATTGCATAACTGACAAAATTACTATTCAGCAAAGCACCAGCTGCAGTGCTTTTAAAGGCATGTACCACAAAATTTAACAATGGACAGTATCACTTTCAGCAAATTTTAAATGAGTACCTAGAAAGAGTAAGAGAAAAAAAATCCCAAGCCCTTGGATGCCTAATCCTATTGTATAGGTCTGTTAAAAGGATGCCTATACAGAAAACCAGCAGTCATAACTACAGAGGGTTTCATTTTTTTTAATGAGCTGCAGTTCAGAGGACACATGTAAGACATGGACCATTTTGTCCCCAAAAATCATAAAAATAAAGAAGCCAACAAACCACATTTTTATCAAATATTTGCTTACCATCTTCCATGTCTTCTTCGGTGTTGTTATGTCCGTCAGCCATTGCTACATTCCCATTAATGACAGGATTTTGAGTAATTCTTGGAGGATCATCTGTATCTCCAGCTAACACATAAAGAAAAAAAAAAAACCACAGCTATATTAACATTGCTGTCTCAGGCAGTGCTTATGAGACACACAAATGGCACACTTTTGTGCAAAACAGTATCAAATTATAGCACAATTGTATTGGTATGTGTCTAACTAAAATTCCTCAAACAGATGTGTACTTATGGATGAAGCAAAAAGTCCGCATTAATACAGAATACAAATATGAAGAGCACAAACTGATTCTTAAGTTTCAAAATATCCTTATAGTCAGCATCTCATAATCAAGTCTCATTAAATAAAAATGAACTTTTAAATTACTTTCTGGCATTTGACATTTTTATACAGACACAAGTTTCTAATAGCAGACTTTTAAAATTAATAATTTACTTTAAGACTTCTTCAGTGTTACTGCCGTTTAAAGAAAACCTAAACATTTAATCAAATGTAATGGTAAGATTTAAATCTTACTTGGGAAAAATTGGAAATCTTTTACCATCTCATGAACATTTTAGAGGTGGCATTTTCTAGCCATCAGTGCTATTAAGTTCTGCTACAGTAACTGTTTAACATATGTAAATGCCTTTAAAACAAGAGATACAAAACAAATCCATGAATTGGAACCCCACTATTTTAAAGATGCGTTGCTTTGACTGAACAAGCTTCTTCCTGACTTATCCAACAACTGAGCAACGCCTCCTTCCATGGCTGGCGCATCTATGATCACAGGGAAGAGGACATAATCTTGAATAAACTCTGTATCGTCAAGACATAAAACCTATAACCCCTTGCAACCATCTCAAGGCCAAGCCACTACTTAAAAGACACTCTTTAAAGTTTCTCTTTGCTATACCAGCCCTGCTATACACTTGTGTGCTCTACGCCACCCCAGACACCCCGAAGTCACTGATTTCTGCGCGGAGAACCGGCTGCATGTGCAGGCATGGCGGCGGGCGCGCAGGGCGGCTCCCGAGGGAGCCCCGGCAGCCGCGCCCCGTCAGCACCCTGGACAGGGCCGGCCCCGGGCCCGCTGCCCACCCGCGCTCCGCTCCGCTCCGCTCCGCACCGGGGGGGCGCGGGGGGGCTGCCTGCGTCTGTGTGCGGACAGGGCTGCCCGGCTCTTTGAAAGAACGGCTGAGAAGAGCGGAACGAGGTAGCCCAGACGCTCGTCTCCGCTCTGACTGCAGCCGAATTCCCCCCGTACAGGGTGGACAGCCACGCGCGACGGGAAGCAGGCGGAGCGATGGCAATCGCTGCGCTCTCCTGAGAGCCAGGGGACTCTAGGGCCCGCGCTGCGGTTAAAGCATGCGAGAAGTGAAACAGGATCCGTCACCAGTTGCCTCACAATCCTCCCTTCTCCACACAGCCACACGACATGCCCTTGCAGCCGCATTTCAATTCGCCGTACACAAGAAAATGCAACTGTCTCTACTGGCGTTCCTATTCCTGTTACTGACTCTTCTAGTAAATCCAGAGAACTAATAACCTCTGCCCTGAGCATGAACAGAAACAGATCAGGTTAGAGACTTACTTCTGGATTAGAGCTACAAAAGATCATAACTTAATACTCAAACGTGGCTTTTGGAAGCTTACGAGGATGCAACAAATCTCACTGAGGTGTGAGTGAAAGGTATATGCTGAAACATTCAGTATACACATGAAGTGTGCACCCTTCTCATTTCTTATTATTAGTACAAAAGCAAAATAAAGTATGATTTAAAGTTTTGATTCTATTAGGAAGACTGGCTCTGTAGCAACAGAGCCACAGAAGCCCCTCTAGCAGCTATCCACACTGGCAATGCCGCAGAACAAGTTAAAATAAACATAACTTAATTACAGCAAGTTTAAACTGCTGCAACTCAAGAACAGGAAAAGGGACAAAAAGAGTAAGAAGGAAAGATCACTAAGTTGATTTCCACAGCTTGCCTTTTTGTTTGTCTGTTTTTTCTTTTAATCTTTTCACAGCAGCATGGTGAGAGTCGAACAAGGAGGCTGTCCTCTGAGTCACTTCTCTCCTACCTGGAAGCATACAGCATGCCTACAGCAACGCAACAATTGCTTACACTGAATTAATACTAGGAATTTTTATTATTTTTTCTAAAGTTATCATCAAGGCACCTTAGTATCTAGAAACAAACTGAAGCAAACACCCAAGGACTAGTCCAGTCTAAATGTTCATCCAAAATATTCTTTTAACAGAGGACTTAAATGTTGATGCCGTATTTCACGGGGAAAGACCCATCCTTAGCTAAGGAAATAAAGAACTACTGCTCTACATTCCTCAAAAGTATGAATGGTTAGCAGACAGGGGGGAGAAAATGCAGAAGAGATCATAGCAAAAGCAATCAAAAGATAAACAGAGGCAGCTTCTGAGAGATACTATTTAGTGATAAGATAAACTGAATCGTGATGTATGCCACTGCTGGTTTTTCTGACTTATATTGACACACATTTTGTAACACAGCTTTCAGATACGGAACCCAGATAACACTAGCAAATGTTTTTGGCTTCTGTGAATAGAGAAAACTTTTAACTTCTAATAAAATCCGACTATTACAGTAGTAAATACTTTGCACAAACAAAACACAGTCCTCGTTCAACAGATTTACTAGCAAGCAGTATGACATTTATTTTCAACTACAGCACTGAAAACTGGTAATTTATGTTTTCCTCGTCCTTAAGAGCTCATAGGAAAGAATTGTCAAATCATACCAAGATTTAACTAAGAAACATGTTTTCCTTTGCCTCAAGCAGAATGATGCCAAAGACTTATTCAATTATACAATACAGGATTAAGAAACAGAAAAATTATCTGTCCACATCAGCCAGAAAAACCTTCCTACCAAACATACTAATTAATACACTGCTGTCTTTAATGCAGCTTAAACTGGGGTGTCAACAGCACCCCAGTCATGTCATCTGTCAGTTCCTAGACCAGAATACCCAGTTTTAATCGTATCCTTGGAATAGAGATGCAGTCTATTAATCAATCAAAAGCTACCATAAGCCACATAAATGAAGTATTAAAACAAAGCACAAATATGAATATGGAATGTTTTTAACTCTTGAAATACAGTACTGCAAAATATTAAATAAATACAGCTTTCAATACCAGAATTTTAGACCCTGTCAGGCTGTTTGGTGAAGATCACTTAAGTTGTTTCCTATCTCCCCAAAAGGCAACACATACAATTTTGTAGCTATTCTTTCATTACAAAAAGGAAGGAAAATGAAGAATAGCAATGATGATTTCTTCTGAAACATTTAAGGTTATATAGAGTTTTCTACCTACTCATGCCACTGCATTTCAAACAAACAATACAGCTCAAAGTGTTTAAAGGGGGGGTCTCTGCAGTTTGGAGGTTAAGTCACCTTTCAAGAAGAGGTACTGGTATTCAGGTACTGGTGAGTTTGAGCAAAGCGAGAGCTTTCACTTGTTTATTCAAAGATCATGAATGCTGAAATGAAATCATGTCTAAAAATTGACATATGTAACTGGAAAGAAACTAGTGCATGACAATATAGTTTGGGAAGTTAGTAAGAAGTGTCCGTCACCTTAGACAGACAAATTACCAGATCATATATAAATGACACTGCAGGTGCACCCTTCTCATTGCTCATTAACTAAAGTCAGTCACTGAAGTGTTGAGATGAAAGCCTGAAAGAAAAAATGGTTATTACAATTGATGCTAAGGGGGAAAAAAAGAAAAAAAGACCAAAAAAGAAGACAAAATTCTCAAACTACAATCTTGCTATGGGATGCCAGACCTTACAGAAAGTATTTTTTTTTAATCTCCTTGTTATGGACTATGACCTTAACATTACCATATTCAAATACTCGCACTGTTAAGTAATCAGAACAAAAATAGCACCAATGATTAAAAAAAAGGACTGTACTCAAAAAAAGCTATTCAGACGGATTCAGCTGGTTTAATAAGATGAACTCAATGTCACTGAAAGAGATACTGCTCTATTGCTCTACTGTTCACAGTAATTCAAATCTACAGGGAAGGAATCTCAAAGTTTGCCATATGTTTTCCCTATTAATGAGAAGCCGGCAAAGATTTTGTCAAGATCATGTGGCTTTTGGCACAACGTAAGTCCTGTTACAAGACAGGAGTACTGCAGCATTTCATCCCTCTCTCCAAGATCTAGAATATGTTCCTCCACAGTAAATACATGCTTGCAGTCATGTGGACAAAAGCTACAGAAGGACTCCACTATTGCAGCAATGAAATGATGGTACTGCTACTACTTTAACAATGACAGTAAGCTACTGATTTCACAGGTTTCAGTCATGACTCATATCACACCAAATATTCAAATTTTGAAAGATTATCTATAATGTTTGTCATTAGCTTTTGGATCAGGCAGCCACAGAGGAGAAACTGAAGCAGCCTCCCTAGCAGGTTATGAAACATTTCTGTTTCCTTTTGAGGTTAAAGAGACCACAATGAAGGAGTAATAGCAGTATTAAAAACTCGCTTACAATTTATCACACACAACTGCCTCGTGATGGAAATTACGAGTGCCAAGTACTTTTACATGTCACTACAGACTTTTGCATAGACTTCCTCAGTTATCCCAGAAACAATGAGGGAGCTGCACCAACAGTAGGGTTAGCAGGCTGAACAAGTCAGTCATTCACTGCTGGCAGCAGCTTCAAGACTTTGACACTCCAAACGTCATATCCAGGATTCTGCCTTCAGCAGGGGGGGGAGCTGAAGACACAAGACCTCCTCCCCTGCTGCTGGACTAAATGGATATTCCAGAATCATAGCATTCATGGAAGTTTTTAAAAGGTCTTTTAATACTTTGTTTTGAAATATAAATAGAACTGTATGTACAGATACGATAAATTGAGGGGTGAGGGGGTGTGAATTCCAATGGATGAGTGATCACTGACAAAAAGGACTAACTGAGCAAAAAATATAAGGTGGTAGGAGATAAGAATAAAGTCAGGCTATATAAATCTCACTGAAAAATGAGCAAAGTCAGTCTTGTAGCAATCAAACTACCTCAGGACCAAAGGATATCAGCTGCAAGCTGAACATGCAGTTCAGGTCCAGGTTTGCCCCTCAGTGGCAGAACTCACTGGACCACCTGAAAGCAGAGGATCTGTAAAGACCCCCTGGGGCAGCCCCACTGAGCCACTCCTCCTCAGCACTAACTCCTCCTCAGTTGCGGAATATACTACAGACTTTTTAAGAGTTTTAAAAAGAAATATTTTTAAATACATCAGTATTTTAAATATAACAAATAAACCTCTAAAAGTTTACTTCTTCAGTGCATAATTCAGGATGCCAGTCTCACATGGATAATACCACACAAGAAAAAAAACAAAAATAATTTTTTTAAAAGTCACCACTGCTAGGAATTATAGCGAAAACACATTCAATGATTTCAAGTGCTGTATTTAATAATCAACTCTTTGCCATGAAGTTAACCTTTGCTATTCTAATTATTGGGCAGCATATCAAAACATGTAATTAAAAAATTCCTAAAGCAATCAGTAAATGCAGAGCTTTCTGAACGTTACCAAACTGTGGTGGTGCAAAGAGGGCACTTGACAAGAGTCATTCAGAAAACCTTCAGAAAGCCAGAATAGTACTTCTTGAAAGCAAACAGGAAACTCAGAATAACGTGAAGAATAAACACCTGCCTTTAACTGGAAAAACCAATGTGAACGGGTTACTTCACAACAGTGCAGCAAAGGCTCCCCAGACCGTGCCTGTGAGTGGTCTGCAGGCAGTCTACTGAACAAGGGGAACTGGTTTTTCATGTCACTACACTGACAGCTCGCTGTGGGCTCCAGAGACTTGCTTCTCCAAAAGTCTGGAAACCACTGCTACAAAAGCCAGATTAATAGGCATTACTCCCAAGAGGCAGGGTTTAAAAAAAAAAAAAAAAAAAAAAAACACAAAACCCCACACTAAACCCAAAACAACCACACACACCAAAATTAACCAAACAAGTTCCCAACTCTATGACCTGAATGAAATTAACTTACAATAGTCAATCTTTAAACAACTAGAAGTGTTCAAAGCAAAAATTTCCCCTCACTTACTGTGGAAGAACTCAGCCTTTCAGAAGTAAGAGAAACTATTTGGCCTCTAATCCCTACCTGCAGTTAGAATACAAACACCACTTACTGCACAGAGGGACTCAGGAGAAAAGGAATTAAATGAAAAGTGTTCTACACGGTTTCATTTTTTTTCAAGACAGTCCTAGGTTGCTGTAATGAAAATCTGAAGAGGTACCAACCAATTTCTATAGTGTGGCTGCCTTTCAAAAGGAATCCAAAAATAAAGCAATCCACCTAAAACGTTTTTAAAGGATGAAACAGTAACAGAGACAATTCTGGCCAGTAGAATGGGAGGAAGGGGAAGTACACAAATCTCCAAGATCCTACGGACTGATGTCAAGGTGTAGATAACTGCCGCCACAGACGTTTCCGTGAGTTGCAAAAATCATGTAATTTGCCTTTACAGCTAAAAGTTAATTCACACATTAGCAAAACGGTGGGTAATTTGCTTTTGTTTCATTTATTATTTTTCTTGCTCCATGGTTCATTACCTCATCATTACTTGATCCAACGTCAGAGGGTGTACCTAGTAATATAAACCTCTACACAAGAAAGATATGAAGGACAATAACTAAGTCTCAAGGCTTCTTGAGAAGTACTGGGAGGCAAGAGGCAAGATTACAGATTAAGGGAGAAAAGTGTTATGAGCACAGGAAGAGAGATGACTTGTAGCTAGGGAGACAAGGTTTAAAGGCCTTCAGTGCTGTCAAAATTTGCCTTAGCAATTTTGGAAAGAAAGCGAGAAAGTAGAAAGGACATTTATTTACTAAAGAGCTAGTAGCCAACGCTAGATCTTAAAAAAA